>NC_072436.2:67922187-68227500 GCF_028878055.3 Symphalangus syndactylus
GTAATTGGTCCAATTGTGTCAACCCATTTTCTTTTCTTTGTTTTACAGGGTGCCCGGGAAACATTTGAGAATTACTACCGAAAACAGAGGCGAAAACAGGCTCGTTTGGTACTTCAACCTCCATCTAACATGGTAGGATTACCATCTTCACTTTTCTCACATTTTTGCTTTTCCTCCTTGATGTCTTTTGATGCGTGTGTGTGTCTGTGTGTGTGTGTGTGTGTGTGTGTGTGTGTGTATGTGTGTATGTGTGTACTGTCATTCTGAGACCACTTTTGGTGGATGTGACTTGCAGTAAGAAAACATTATTTATTGATTGCTGTGTGTCTGGCACTGTTCTAAGTACTGGATATGTGCTGTTGTATTTCCTCTTCATTGGTAGATAATATTATTATTTTTACCTTATCAGATATCATCTAGGGACCTGAGCCTTAAGAGATTAAGTGACCGATTTTAACTTAGTCTTAATGTAACAAAACAGAAATGATAACTTTTTCTTCTTTGCTTTGTTGCAGCATGAAACTTTAGATGGCTACAGGAAGTATTTTAATCAAATTGTAGGGTAGGTATATATATATATATTTATTGGAATTTATACTCTTTCCATACATAGATTTGTGAATGTTGGAAAAATAAATCAGGTTTTCCTTAGGAAATTCTTTTCGTTTTCTTTTTTTTAAGCCTTAAGACAAGATTTGTTTTTGATTTTCTAATGATTTAAAAGGAACATCCTGCTGGTTTCAACTTTATATTGCTGGAGGGCATTTTTGTGGATAAAGTGAGAAAAACATTGAATTGTAATCTTATTACACTTGATGTTTTGTTTCTTTGTTTTTGGTAGATGGAACCAAAGAATCAGCGAAAGTTGGCAAACTTTTTCCAAAAGGGCCAGATAGTGAAATATTTTAGGCTTAGTAGGCCATATGGTCTCTTTCACAACTGCTTAGCTCTGTTGTTATAGTGCAAAAGTAGCTATAGATGATACGTAAATGATGAGCATGGCTATGTTCCAATAAAACAATCTTTATAAAAACAGGCAGTGGGCTAGGTTTATCCCATAGGCTGTATAGTTTGCCACCCTCATCTAGGGTATATATAGTGGTACGGAATTGCATTTCCCAAATAAACATCCCAGTACTGGCAGCTTGTTCTAATTGCAAAATAATGACTTTGCAGTTAAAAGAAAAGGAAATAACTTGGATTCTTCATCAGGTTTATTTTTTTCAGATTTAAATTGTTTCAATGTAATTAGTAGTTATTAAAATATATCATAAAAATTCCCTAATAAAGACTTTTTTTCATTAATATGAATATTTAGGCAAGACAATGAAAACTACATTTTAAATGCATAATAACAAAAAGCCACAAGATTGTTCAAACATAACTTCGCATTTTTGAAACCTTTATACGATGCCTTTTCAAGACTTTGATGATAGAGTCCACATTATGGGAATTATTTTGATATTTTGTGCATTGGATTCTTAAAATATATAAAGAATACATAATATATATATGATGTATATATTAGCTTTTATGATGTCTTTAAAATTCATTTTTTTGAAATGTATTGATGGCTGGGTATTTTCTTAATATAACAAAATTTGCCTCCATTACCTCTACACATTTTCCTCCCTTTTAAACTACTGGATAGCATTGTTAACATTTAATAGAAATTTAATAGAAATGTAACTCTGATCTCTGTAGGAGTGGTTATGAAGATATCATGATCACAGACATAATTTTTAGTCCAAGTAGTCTGATTTCATTTATTCTACTGAATAACTTTCTTCAAGAAAAAAATGACCACTAACTTTGCATTTGATGGTATCTCTTAATGCTTGTCAGACCCCAGAGAGAGTAATAAAACTGTAATTTCTGACAGCTGTGCTTTCTTTTTTCCTCAATCTTAGCTTTTTTGTGGTTGAAGATCACATTTTACATACAACCCAGGGCTTAGTAAATAGAGCCTACATTGATGAACTGTGGGAAATGGCACTTTCAAAAACCATCGCAGCACTCCGTACCCACTCGGTATGTAAGAAGCCCAAGGGAAGTTGTTATTTAGAGCTGATTATCTATATATTCAGTGTTTTACTGCTTTAAAATCAACATATGTATGTCTTTGGAATCATTCACTTGGAGCTATAGATGTCCTTCAGAGACATAGAAGTAGCTGCTTCAAATTATCACATTTTCTACCACTGAGCTCACTTTTATAGAAGCCCTTTGCAATAAGAAAATAGCAGCTAATGTCTATTGATTATTCTCTCTATGTGTCAGACGTTGTTCTGTTTACTTCATGCATACTCTCTTATTTCATCCTCACTACAACCCTAGAAAGGTAGGTATTATTATTATTACTATATTTACCTTATAGTCTGGGAAATTGAACCTCAGAGAGGTTAGGTAACCAGCCTAATGCCGTACAATAAGAAGTAGAAGTCAGATTGAAACCCAGATGGTCTGACTCTAGAGCCCATGTTCTTAGCCACTATACCATTTTGCCTTCTATAGTGCCTATTAATATTATAAACACTGATTTGGGGTTCACAGTTCTACTGTTACCTTCTGAAAAAAAAATGTTCATAACATATTAAGCTGCCCAATGTTCTGTTCCCGTGATCTATTGATATATTTTAATGCGGCATATATTTTTGGTGATAATCCACTTTATTTCAGTTATAGAATGCTGGCTCTTAATTCCCTTCCTTCCTTCCTTCCTTCCTTCCTTCCTTCCTTCCTTCCTTCCTTCCTTCCTTCCGTGTTTCTTAAAGATTGATTATGCTTTGGCAGTGGGAATATGACAATGAACAAGATAGATGGTCTTTGCTCTCAGAGAGTTATATTTTGATTGGAAGAGATATCCAATAAACATGTAACAAGAATGTCAGACAGTGATCATGCGATGCAGACAATGAAAATAGAATGACAGATTAGGAAACTGTGTTTGCTTTTGAAGTGGCATTCTGAGATTAGAATATCAATGAGTCACCATTATGCAAAGAAGACCAATTAAATGATCATTTTAGTCCTAAAGAACAGTAGTGCAAGGGCTCTTATCTCAAACTGTTTGAGGGATAATAGTGAGGAGTCAAAGACGGAAGATAATTTAGCATTAAAACAATTTCTTTAAGTGACTGTAGTATCCATCTAGTTGTGCTAGCTAGAAACTTAAAAATCATCCATGACCCATGAACTCTGTTTTCTAATTAATCAGCAGGCGTTCCAGATAGAGTAAATACTATGTGTAAAAATCTGTTTTAAGGGAACATAGCCCTCTCAGAGACCTGAAAGAAGTCCAGAGTGGATAGAACACAGGGTGAAGTAAGAAAAGAGAAGTAGGTAGATGCCATGTTATTTAGAATCTACTTGACCTTTTAAACAGTGGGCTGAATAGAGTGTGTTACGTGTAGATGTGTTCAAGGTGAAGGTGGGATAACTTGGAGTAAGATGATCAGATTTTCATTTTTAAAGATTGTTCTGGCTTAAGTGTGGACAGTGGATGAGGGGTAAGAATGAATTCAAAAGCAATTGCTAGGCTAGTCTAGTATTCCAGGCAAGTGATAATGATAGTTTGGGTCAAGGAGTGTTAGTAAATATTGAGAGATATGGTTGAATTCAAGAGATTTTTAGGAAGTAAGATTAATTGTACTTTCTGATGGATTAGATATAAGAGGTAAAAGGAAAAGAACTATCAAGGAAATGCCTAGGTGAATGGTTTCCCTTCTTGGATGATAGTGTTAATAGTTTTGATAGTTTGGAGTGGGGAGATAATGAGTTTACATTCGAAATGATTACTTTGTGATGCCTTTGTGCCATCTAAGCAGCAAGTACTAGGAGATTGGTTAATATGTATGTGGGTTTGATCCAAAGAGGATATGTCATTATTGAATGTGTTGCAAATATTTCTCTCCTTTTATTTTTGCTTATGGTGTTTGTTATAGTATACAGAACTTTTAAATATTTATATATCTGATAATACTTCTCTTAAGTTTAATTTTCTCTCATTGTACATATGTAACCAAGGACTTGATCTGACATTTTTATCATTTTATTCTTCTGTTATAATAAAATCTGGCAAACTTGAAATGTTTTTTACATGTTTTTGTGTGTTCTGAGATTTTTAAGAAGTTGCTTAACTGTTTTATAATTAGATTTTTACACATTTATATGTTTATAACCACCTGTTATTTACTCTCATTTATAGTATGATTAAGGATCTCATTTTTTTTGTAGTGGTAGTGCACCCATTGTCTTTGGATCATTTTTTGAGTGCCTTACTTTTTCCCCATTGAGTTGTATGTTCTAACATATAAACATTATAAAAATATATTTCTATATTAGAATAGAAATTTTGATTATTAAGAACATTTTAGTCATCATCCCTTGCATGGTTATTATTAGCTTTCTGATATATAAATGTCCCTTTTTGAATATATAAATAAACTATACAATATATAATAGGTTTTAAATAGGAACATGCTGTGTTTTTCATTTAATGTCTGATGAATATGATTTAATTTTAATATATAATATGGCATTGTAGGATTATATTATTATTTTTAATTGATTCATTTGATATTTTGGGCTTTTAAGAAGGTTTTTGGTTTTGTTTTTTTTCTAGCTATTGAAAGCATTGCAGTAAATACTGTTATAAACATATCCTTACACAATTGATCATACTTAGAGCAAGTTCTTAAGAAATGAAAATAGTGAGTACAGGTATTTGCACATTTCTTAGGTTCTAGATATTACTCATTTGCTCTCCCAAACTATTGAACTATTTAACACTCTGAGCAGCATCTACTAGAATGCCTATTTCCCTATTCTTTTTATTCTACAGAAAATTATGTTTAAAAACAGAAAATAATTTATAATTTCAGAAATTGTATCTTATTTTATTATGCTTTAAAAAAATAATACTGATATTAGCTCAGGCATGGTGGCTCACTCCTGTAATTCCAGCACTTTGGGAGGCCGAGGAGGAAAGATCATCTGAGGTCAGGAGTTCAAGACCAGTCTGGCCAACATGGTGAAACCCCGTCTCTACTAAAAACACAAAAATTAGCCAGGCATGATGGCATGCACCTGTTATCCCAGCTAGTCGGTAGGCTGAGGCAGGAGAATTGCTGGAACCCAGGAGGCAGAGACTGCAGTGAGCTGAGACAGTGTCACTGCATTCCAGCCTGGGTAACAGAGCAAGACTCTGTCTCAAAATAAATAAATAAATAAATAAATATAAAAATTAATACTGATATTGAAAATCTCTTCCATGTTATTTGTATATCTTCATAGAATTTCTTGTTCATATACATTGCCTTTATCTTATATTTTCACGTTTTTAAACATTTTACTATTATTATTGAAAGATGGACATTAGCCGTTAATGTTAACCTCATCTGATAATATGTTGTAAATATTTTTTCTTAATTTAATGTCTCTTACCTTTTCTGCAGCTTCAAAAAGTTTTGACGTTTTTCAGTAGTTAATTTTATTGATCATTTACTTTATAATTTATGTGTTCTTCATTACAAAGCATATGTGTTTATCTTTATTTAATTTTAGTATTTCTGTAGTTCCTTTTTCTACAACCATAAAAAATTTATTTTAGCATAGGGTATGAGATTGGACTCTCTTTACTTATTTTGAAAATGACTCATCACTTCCAATAACATCATTGTGATAATCTGCTGTCTTAGTGGGCTCAGGCTACCGTAAGAAAATATCATAGACTGGGTGGTTTAAATGACAGAAATTTATTTTCTTATAGTACTAGAGAATGGAAGTCAGAGATTAAGGTGTCCACATGGTCAGCTACTGGTGAGGGTTCTCTCCCTGGCTTACAGAAGGCTGACTTCTCACTCTGTCCTCACTTGACCTTTCCTCAGTGTATGCCTGCTGAAGAAGGATTGCTCTCTCCTCTTTTTTTTTTTTTTGAGACGGAGTCTCGCTCTGTCGCCCAGGCTGGAGTGCAGTGGCGCAATCTTGGCTCACTGCAAGCTCCGCCTCGCGGGTTCACGCCATTCTCCTGCCTCAGCCTCTCCGAGTAGCTGGGACTACAGGCGCCCGCCACTACGCCCGGCTAATTTTTTGTATTTTTAGTAGAGACGGGGTTTCACCGTGGTCTCGATCTCTTGACCTCGTGATCCGCCCGCCTCGGCCTCCCAAAGTGCTGGGATTACAAGCGTGAGCCACCGCGCCCGGCCTTCTCCTTGTCTTTTTATAAGGAGAACAATCCCACTGGATTAGGGCCTCACCTGCATCACTTCATTTGATGTTAATTACCTCCCAAAAGCCCCATCTCCAAATATAGCCATGCTGGGAGATAGGGCATTAATATGTGAGTTTTGGGGGCAGAAACAGCAGTCTGTCCATATCTCCTTTCCCTACATGTTTTGAAGGCTACCTTTTATATATTATATTATGTATACACTAAGGTTTATTTCTAGGTCATATGATTTGAATTCTTGCTCCTTCAATCAATACAACATTGTTGTGATTATTGTATCTGATATTGTGTGGCTTAATTTTTATTTATTTTATTTATTTTTATTTATTTATTTATTTTTTTTGAGACAGTCTCGTTCTGTCACCCAGGCTGGAGCACAATGGTGCGATCTCAGCTCACTGCAACCTCCGCCTCCCGGCTTCAAGTGATTCTCCTGCCTGAGCCTCTCAAGTAGCTGGAATTACAGGTGCCTGCCACCATGCCCGACAAATTTTTCTGTATTTTTAGTAGAGATGGGGTTTTGCCATGTTGGCCAGGCTGGTCTTGAACTCCTGGCCTCAGGTGATTCGCCTACCTCGGCCTCCCAAAGGGCTGGGATTACAGGCATGAACCACTGTGCCCGGCCGGCTTAATTTTTTATAAGATACGTGTATCCTCTTAAATCTTCTTTTTAAAATATGCTATTTATCCCCTTATTATTCTTCCAGTCAACTTGAGAATCACTTTGTTACAACCCTTCTACCTCTAGTCCACACCCCTAAAAATTGAGATATAGTTTGGTTGTGCAGTAAATCTGTAGATTGACACATTTCAGGCTCTGGTATTTTTCACCAAAGAAGGTAGATATTTTGGTTACTTATTTGCCTTTCATGTCTTTTGGTAAAATATTTAATAATACTTCCCATCAAAGTACTATTTTTAGGTGTTTTATTTATTTTTTTTTGCAGGTAATATTTTGTAGAAGGTTTTTTTTTCCCCCATCATATTTATTAACTAGTATTACTATCATTCTGTGGGAGAAAAGTTTCTGATTTTGTTTGTTTATTTTATATCTATCCATTTCACTGAATTCTCTAATTTTATTTTGTTTCCTGAAAAAAGTTATCTTTCCTTTAGAAATCAGATTCATTCCATGCACTGTCTTTTTTTTTCTAAAGCAATGTTTTTTTGTGTTCCTGATGCATTTGGGAATGTAACAGATCTCTAAATCTCTCAGTAGAAAAATGCACCCTCTCTTCTTCAGCATGCAATTTTATTTGATACTATTAAGAGCAGGACACTTTTCAAGTGTGCTGATTTTTTTCAAAGTGTAGATCTGTGGAGAACATTAATCTTTAGGGAGTTTTTCTTTGTAGATCTATTGTATATTCTTTTTAACTGAAGAATAAATGACAAAATACCTTCTTTTTAAAAAATCATTAGTTCAGCATTGATCTGTAGAGGTAAAAAGTAGATGAGTGATTGCTTAGGGATTAAAGAGTTGATAGCTAAAAGGTACATATGGAGTTTCATTTTACTATTTTAATTTTAATTTTTCGTTCTGGGGTACATGTGCAGGATGTGCAGGTTTGTTACATAGGTTTCATTTTAAAGTAAAGAAAATTTCCAAAGTTTGACTATGATAAGGGTTGCAGATATCTGTGAATATACAAACAATTAAAAACTATTCAATTATGTACTTTAAATGGGTGAGTTGTATGGTATGGGAATTATATCTTGACAAAGTTATTAAGAAACAAGTCAGTATTAACACAGATTTACTCATTGAACCATTTTATACATTAAGAGACAGAGTGTTGGTACCACAAATGCTGACTGTATTTCATGACACTATTTATTTTATTAGTAGTACCCAGCAAACAAAATAACAACAGCCCAAACATCAAATCAAATCTCAAAAACACTCTGTCTATGTGACTACATTATTTATCAAATGTTTCTATATTTTCTAGCATTATATATGGCTGTTTAAAATTACTCTTTACTTTTTCTGATTAAATTATTAGTATAAATTGAAACATTTTGAAAGATTCGATATTTCATGTATTAGTATGTGCAACATTCTCAGTGCTGATTTCAAAACATAAGATCTTACATAATCTACTTCACTTAGTAAATTTAGCAACATATTAAAAGATTTAATATGCCTAGTATAAAGGAGAATTCATTTCAGGAATGGTTCAATATTAAAAGATCTGCTAATATGATTGTTAATGATAATACGATAATACTGAAAAGATATTTTTAAGATTCAACTATACTAATCAGCCTAGTCCTTCAGTCCAAAATATGAAGAAACAGCCAAGAGTCATAAAATACTTGAAGAAAACCAATTATATCACATGGGAGACAACAATAAACAAATAGAATGGCCGATCTTTAGCAAATGCAAATTATGGGCTGGAAGAAAAATTTACAAAGTAATATTTATGATTTTAGGAATGTAGAAGACCAGGTTATTAATACCAATCCCTCAGCTGGAAACAATCGGGAATGCTGCATTTTATATATAACATATAAGATATTCATTTAAGTATTAAAGTACTTAATAAGGATAGTAAGGAATTACTCAGCTAAATCGAAGGGAAATAAGTAGATAGGTTAAACACTCAAGCTGCCTTTTTGTTGAGGTAACTTCTTAGTCCAGAGTTCATAACTCAAACTTGGATTTTCACAGCCTCTTGGGCCTATTCAAGATGGAGAGTCTAATATGCTGCCCTTACCCCATTAAGCTGGAAAAGGCTATTCCTTTCAGGATAAAGGTGAACCAGAAGTAGAAGAAAAAACAGTCAAAATTCTTCCATCAAAGAAATCTCCTATCTAGGCAGTTTTATCTTCAATTTTGTTCTTACATAAATACTCAGAGAATAGACACGGGGAAATGCCAATTCGTCTTAATTTTTTTTGTGTTTTTTGTTTTTTCTTTTCTCAACCCTGCTTCTTTTGTATCAACTCTTTTATAATGCATACATGATCTTGATAATGAAACCAGATGAGGGTAGTATAAGAACTTGTAAATGCATAAATATAGATCAGACTTATTTATAAATATAAATCAGGAATCTTAAAATATTAAAAACAGAATCTAGCCATTTACAACAAACATTAATATATTTGGTTGAGTTTCTAGTAGCAAATGCTAGCTTAGTTCAGTATTACAAAGTCTATTAATATAATGCACTTAATTGCAGATTAAAAAACAAAAAATATATAGTCATTTCAGTAGATACAGAAAAGCAATTAATAAAACACACAATAAACTTATGGTAAAATTTCTTAGTAAATTAGAAACTGGAGAGAATTCCTTAAACTAATAAAAGCAGTCCTCCAAAACGTATTCAAGGTAGTCAGGACCCCTGTGGAGAAATTCTAAAATGTCATTGAGAAATTAAAATGGGTTAAAGAAGACCTAAGTAAAAATGAACCATGTTCATTGATTAAAAGAGTTATTATTACAATGATATCAGCACTTTCAAAATTGACCTGTAGATTTAATTTAGTGTCAATCAAAATTTCAATAGTTTTATTATAGGGAAGATGGGTACCTTACAACCTAATTATAATATTTCAAACTAGTACAAAAGCCAAGAGCAAGTGAGAGATTCCTTAAGACTGAGAGTAATGTATTTGGATATCAAGACATTGAAAAATCATATTAAGATCCTCTGATATTGTCATTGGATAGATAATGGACCTTCAAACAGTCTCACACATATATGGATCCTTGGGATATATATTAGGTGGCATAGGAGGTCGGTGGATAGAAGACAGACTTGAATGAATAGCAATGGGACAGCTGACTGTCATGATGGAGGAAAATATACACCAAAGATTGAATTTCAGGTGGATAAAATATGAAAATGTGAAAGCTAAAACCATAAATCTTTTAGAAGATAATATGAGAAATATCTTTATGATTCAGGATATGGAAGGAGTTCTTAACTGAAAACTAAAAGCACTATCCATAAAGGAAAAGATTCAGACACAAAACATTGAACTACATTAAAATTATAAGAAAAAAACCTCACAAAAGATAGTAGGAAAATATGCCACATAGTGAAAAATGGTATTTGTATATAACAGCACGAACTAATTTGGAATATATGAAGAATTCCTACCAAATCATTACAATAAAGATAGACATCTCAAAAGAGAAAAAATGAGCAAAGGACAAACAGTTTATGAAAGAAGGAATCCTCCTGGCTGGGAAAACATGTGAAAGGTGTTCAGCCTTCTTAGTATATTGGTAAAATGCAAATTAGAACCAAATCAGGTAACATTTTTCACGAATTAACAGTACTAATGTTGATAAAGATATGGAGCAATAGAAACTCTGATACACTACGAAGGGAATAAGTTTAAATTGATGACACTTTGAAAAAGTTAATATCTTATAAATTTAAAGATCCCCATGGGTCAACTTTTCTCTAAATATATTCTCCAGTAATTTGCCATAATACACCATAATAAACATGCAAGAATATCTTTCCATCATTGTTGGATTTTAAAATGAGAAATGACTTAAATGTCTATCAGTAGTAAAATAGATAATCTGGGTTAAACTCAAACATTGGATACTAGAGAGCATGAAAATAACCAAAGTATAGCTAGATACAATAGCATTCATGAATTTCACAAATATAATGTTAAATGAAAGAAGCGAGAAAGAAAATTATACATATGGCTTATTTCTACTTATATAATGTTGAGAGAGAAAATATTGATTAAGTCTCAGTATTTAGGTGGATACAAATTAAGGACAATAGGAGAATGAAAAGACTATCTACAGACTGAGAGAAATCTTTGTATATCACATATCTGATAAAGGACTGGTGTTCAAAATATATAATGACTTCTTAAACAAGAAAACAAGGCCAGGCATGGTGGCTCATGCCTGTAATGCCAGCACGTTGGGAGGCCAAAGCAGGAAGATCACTTGATTCCAGGAGTTTGAAACCAGCCTGGGCAACTTAGTGAGACACAAAAAAAATTAAAAAATTAACCAGACATGGTTGCATGTGCCTGTGGTCCCAGCTACTCTAGAGCGTGAAGTGGGAGGATCTCTTGATCTCGGGAACCTGAGGCAGTAGTGAGCCATGATCATACCACTGCAGTCCAGCCTGGGAGGCAGAGTGAGACCCTGTCTCAAAAAAAGAAAGATGCTCATCATCCTATATCATCAAGGAAATCTGGAACACGAACCACACCAAATGCTGGAGAGAATGTGCAGTATCAGGAATTCTCATTCGTTGCTAGTGGGAATGGAAAATGGTACAGCCAGCTTTGAGGACAGTTTGACAGTTTTTTATAAAATGAAACATAGTCTTACTATATAATCTAGCAGGTGTATGCCTAGGAATTTTTCCAAATGAGTTGAAAACTTACTTCCACACTAAAACCTTCACACAGATGTGTATAACAGCTTGTTTATAATTGCCAGAACATGGAAGCAACTATGTTTGTCAGTGGGTGAATGGAGAAACAAACTGTGGTACATTCGTATAATGGAATATTATTCAGTGATATAAAGAAATGAGCTATCAATCCATGAAAAGACACAGAGGAACCTTAAATGCATATTGCTAAATGGAAGAAGCCAATCTGAAAAGGCTACATACTATATGATCCCAACTATATGACATTCTGGAAATGGCAAAACTATGGAGACAAGAAAACTATCCCTGTTGCCTGGGAGTTGGGAGAGGGAGGGATGGGATGAACAGGCAGAGCACAGAGTATTTGGGGGACAGCAAAACAGTTCTCAATGATAATATAATGGTGGAACATATCAATTTATGTATGTTAAATCCCATAGAATATATAACACAGAGTAAACCCTAATGTAAACTATGGGTTTTGTTTAATAATATTGTGTTGATATTGGCTCATCAGTTATTAATTGTACCACAGTACAATTGTTATATAATATTTCAAACTAGTACAAAAGCCAAGAACAAGTGAGAGATTCCTTAAGATATCCAGGATATTATAACAGGGGAAAAATGATGGAAGCAAGCCAAAGGATGGTATGAATCCAAAGTAAAAATTGGCTTAGAGGGGAGGGCACTGGGCTACTCATGAGAGATCCAAACATCTCCCACTAGGTGCCACCTTCGACACTAGGGATCACATTTTAATGTAAGATTTGGAGGGGACAAATATCCAAACCATATCACCAGGAAATGACAAAACATTAAAAAGTTTTATACTATGTTTATAGGAGATATTCATAAATTAAGATTAGCTGAAAAGATTGAAAATAAAGAAGGGGAAGCAGAAGTGGTGGTATTCTACAAGGAAAATAGAAATGAAGTTGAAGATCTTAAAATGGGATAGGAGATGGATATTTTGTATTGATACTAGTTTTAATCTAATGAAAAGGTAATAGCCCTTTTATAAGGAAGCATCAATATGTATAAAACAAAAACTGTTAGTAATATGAAGAGAAACGGACAAGCTGCATAATTGTGGGAGAATTCAAAACACCTCTTTCAGGACTTGAGAGACCAATGAGAGAGCAAGTAACAAAAATTATAATTAAAGAATTTGAATCCCAAAATCAGTGAACTTTTACAATAATGACATACACATCTTTGTATTCTGCCCACAGAAATTATTTTCCATGTCAGTTAACTTTTCTGATTTGTTGATGTGAGGTTATACATGGACATTATTTGTAATTTTTATTTTCCTCTGTACTTATTTTCTCTTTTGTATTTCTCATGTTTTTTATTTTCTCTTTATTGTTTAATCAGTTTTGTCTAAGATTTGTTTATTTAATTGATTTTATTTTTAACTTGGTCTTTGGTTTATTTAATCAAATCTTCCATATCTTTTTTAATTTCATTAATTTCTGTTTTTAATTTAATTAATTTTATTCTCTCATTTACTTATGGTTCATTGGCTTTCCCCCATAGTTTCATCAGTTCAGTGCTTAGTTTGTTTATTTTCAATCTTTTGTGTTTTGTGATGTTTACATAAAGAAATATAAATTTATTTTGAAAATGGTTTTAGCCACATACCATAGTTTTTGATATGAAGTATTTTATAGTTGTTCATTTTTAAAAGTGTCAATTTTGTTTTCTTCTTTAACCAAAGAGTTATTCAGAAGTGCATTTTTAAATTCCCAAGTGTTAAAAGTATAGATCACGGTTATCGAACTTGCTGTATTCAGCTGTTCCCTGGCTGAACCTGGTGTTACCTTGTACCAGGGAAGTGTTGAATTATTTCTAGGGAAAGAATTTACCAGGTAAAGAATTTGTCAGATAAAGCATTAAAGATTAAATAAATAAAAATTTAATTGCATTTTTACTAATAACATATTTTTCCTCCTTTGTCTTTTATTTACTTTAGTCTTACTGTTCTGATCCAAACCTTGTGTTAGATTTGAAGAACCTCATTGTGCTTTTTGCTGACACACTTCAGGTATGTGACTTCTGTTTACATATGCTCATCTAGATTAGTATTATCATCAGCTCTAAACCTTTTTCTTGACTGGGTCTGGTGGCTTTTGCCTGTAATCCTAGTTCTTTGGAAGCCTGAGGTAGGAGAATTGCTTGAGTCCAGGAGTCCAAGACTAGCCTCAGAAATATAGTGAGACTCCATCTATACAAAAAATAAAAACATAAAAAATCAGCAGTAGCAGTAGCACATTCCTGTAGTCCCAGGCACTCCGGGGGTGGAGGTGAGAGGATTGCCTGAGCATGGGAGTTCAAGCCTGTGGCAAGCTATGATCTCGCCACTGCACTCCTGCATGGGTGATAGAGACCCTGTCTCAAAAAAAAAAAAAAAATCTGACTGGGTGCAGTACCTCACGCCTGTAATCTCAGCAATTTGGGAGGCTGAGGCAGGCTGATCACTTGAGGTCAGGAGTTTGAGACCAGCCTGGCCAACATGGTGAAACCCTGTCTTTAGTAAGAATGCAAAAATTAGCCGGGTGTGGTGGTAAGTGTCTGTAATCCCAGCTACTTGGGAGGATGAGGCAGGAGAATTGCTTGAACCTGGGAGGTGGAAGTTGCAGTGAGCTGAGATAGTGCCATTGCCCTCCAGCCTGGGCAACAGGGTGAAACTCTGTCTTAAAAAAAAAAAAAAAGAAAAACAACAACAAAACAAAGAAAAAAAATCTGCATAAGCTTGGATAAGTTACCTTTTAGTTTTAAGTTGGGTTTATTATTTTCCTAGGAACTAGGTCTTTTTATCTCTATAGCATTTCCTAAGCTTTACCCTGAGCCATTATGTTTTCATATGTAGTTTCCACCTCCTTTTTTTCTCTCACATCAAATCAATTAATTGAACTACTGACTACATTAGTTTTTCAAAATGTTCTTAGTTCATATATGGCAGCTGAGTTAGTTTGCAGTTTCTTTAACTACCATCTTGAATAATGGTGGTTGATTTGAATCACATATTATATCTAATAGAGTAGCATTAGAAGTGGATGAGATTCAAAGCATTTTTACTTTCTCTCCCTTCTGTGAACTCTTACTATAGGTAGTAGGACTTATAGGAGGGGATGTAGGGAGGACTTAGCCAATAGTATACTCTTTATATATAGATTTTAATTTTCATCTTTTTCTCACTGGCTTAAACATTTTGCCAGGTGTTATTTAATTTTTGAGAGATAAATGCTAGATATTAGGTGTGAATGAAATATTCTACTAACATGGTTTTATTTAATTTGCTGTCCAAAGAATGTAATGTTTTTCAGTACCTTATCCCTCTCATTTTGCCAAAAAACAAAAAACAAAACAAAACAAAAAACTCCTTCCTTAGACGCTGAAGTGATTTTCTTATTTTGTTTCAGGTGTATGGTTTCCCTGTAAATCAGCTTTTTGACATGCTGTTAGAAATCAGAGACCAATATAGTGAAACTCTGCTAAAGAAGTGGGCAGGTATTTTCAGGTGAGAAATTATCTATAGTCATATGTGTGTGTGTTCATGTGCATTAGTGTACACACATGTATTTATGCACAAAGGTTTTCAGATGTTATAAGCAACAAGTATATGTTACTTATATTTTGTAGCTACCCTAGGTTATGATCCAGAATTCAAATAAACTGTTAGAACATCCAAAATTATGTTCCCAAGATATCCAGTCCCAGTGTATTAGTGTCTACTGTAGTGGGAAGTCCCCAAACCCTGTTTTGCCTTTTTGTTTCCTTCGATAAATATCAGATTCCTTGGTTCATGTCATTCAGATCATCTTGGTGTCATCTTATTCTGTTATTTGGTTTTCACTTTGAGGTTCGTGCCTAGTCTACAACTCAATTATAGTGAGTAGCATTTGAGCACTTAGGAATAATTTAGGCTTTTGGAAAATCGGTTTGGATGACTCACTCATGTTGTTCCTCATCATCTTCCATCTCTACACACAGCAAAGGGGCATATTACAGCTCAGTGTTTGAAGCCTGTTATTTAAGTAGTTACTGCAACATGCATACAATAATAAGAAAGTTATTCTGTCACATCTATCACTCACAGATGTCTTCTCGGACTGTGCTCTTGGCACATAACCCGGGTCAACTCATTTGACTTTCTTCTCTTTTTATACTTTTACTCCTTTACTTTAAGTGATTATGCTGCCTATTGCAAGACCCCTTTCCCTGATCAGTTTGTCCTGTTTTCAAACTCTTATAGCTTTAAGATCTTACATTAGTCCTTTACTCTTACTCTTCATGGTTTATGAACATATCTCTGATCATCACTTAGTCTAATTTATCTGTATATTAATATAAATATTTATATTTCTAAAACCTAGATTTAGCTAATGGTATAATTGTATTTAAGGGAATCTTATCTCTATAGGATATTTGAAAATTAATTAACATGATATATCCATAGTCTTAGATGCTCTGATCTGATGCCTTCAGTGAGTCTTCTGTTTTGATTTTGGTAGTATGGTCCCTACTATTAGAGAATGCCCAGTTTATTTAAGGAGAGAGAACCTATAGATTTTAAAAAGTCATCCTTGATATAGAGCAGTAGGTAAAGTAAATGAAAATAGTTTGAATTTATTATTTGCCAATTTTGAAAGTTAGAATAGAACATGATTTTAAAAACCTTATCAATGGGCCAGGTGCAGTGGGTCATGCCTGTAATCCCAGCACTTTGGGAGCCAAGGTGGGAAGATCCCTTGAGGGCAAGAGTTTGAGACGATCCTGGACAACATAGCAAGATTCCATCTCTACAAAAAAATTAAAAATTAGCCCGATGTGGTGGTGAGCAACTGTAGTTTCAGCTACTTGGGAGGCTGTGGTGGGAGGATTGCTTGAGCCCCAGAGTTTGAGGTTACAGTGAGCTATGATCATGCCACTGCAGTCTAGCCTGGGTGACAGAGCAAGACCCTGTCTCTAATGATAATAATAATAATAAAGTACATTTATATATCATATTAAACCAAACAGAAAAATCTCTTTGCCTTTTCTAGAGCACACATTCTTTTGTTGTTTACTTCTCACTTACATGAAAATGTTCTGTCCTATTTGTAAATCTCAATTCCTAAGAAATATGTTTATAATTGTGGTCCATTCGTTTCAGAGGATAGTTTTCTTTTTGTCTTCTTTAAATCCAAAATGAAATAGCTATATTGTGGAAGGAATATAATAGGGACTGGGAAATGTTCATTTTGGGTTGTGGTATATATATTAAGATTGGAGTTCATCAGAAAAATATTTGTGATTAACCCATCTTCCCTCCATTCCCCTCCCCTACCCCCCACTGTGTCTATCCTTCCCTTCCCTTTGTCTATCCTTCCATTTATAGAAACATACTTGATTCTGACAACTACAGTCCTATACCAGTAACAAGTGAAGAGACGTACAAAAAGGTGGTGGGACAATTCCCATTTCAAGATATAGAACTGGAAAAGGTAAGGAATACTTTAAAATGAACTTCTCTGGTTGTTTTGTCATCCTCTTAAAAGCTTCCATTGGATCAGTTTGATTGAAAGCATTACCTTTAACTCTCAATGGGTTAGAACTCTAAAACAATTTCAAAGGATTCTTTTTTCTTTTTCTTTTTTTCACTTTAATCACCTTTCTGACAATGAAGGACTCTTTTTGGAGAAGACCAGAATTTCCTGTTTTGCGAATCAGCAGATGGCTTTGGGTCCTATTACCTCTAAAGTGTTTGGAGGATTGCTGCGGATGTTCTAATTCAGTTTACACTTTGAAATACTTGTTTTTATTAAAATTTAAAGACATTTTTTCCCCACAACATAAAATTTACCCTTTGTGGTATACAGTTCTACTGACTTTGACAATGTATTATGTGTCCATTACCACAATGTTGATACCAAATAGCTCTATTATACAAAAAAAAAAATTCTTTAATGATGCCCCTTTGTAATACCCCTCCCTTAACCCAGCCCCAGGACACCAGAAACCTGGGCTCTGTGCATCTACTTTTGCCTTTTTCAGAATGCCATATAAATGGAATTGTGTAGTATATAACTTCTTGAGACTTACTTCTTTGATATAACATAATGCTTTTGAGATTCATCCAAATTGTTGCATGTATCATTGTTCATTCATTTTTATTGCTGAGTGTGTAACCCAATTTGATTATCTCTTTCCATGATGGACATTTGAATTATTGTTTTATTTATATTTATGTCTTTTTAATATCAGAAAACTTTGGGAGATATTTTCTTATATTTGAGTTTGTTAAGGAGATAATTCACAGTGTGGAAGAATGTTCTTTTTGCAACCTAAATTATTTATAAATATCTTCAATGTTCGTTGGTTTGTGACTTGATTTCATTACTTCTTGCATTTACAGCAACCATTTCCAAAAAAGTTTCCTTTCTCTGAATTTGTGCCAAAAGTTTACAACCAAATTAAAGAATTTATCTACGCTTGTCTGAAGTTTTCAGAAGATCTTCATCTAAGGTATAATATAAAATAGTAGAAATGTAACCAATGCTGAGATTGTGACTCCATATATTTACATATTCTGAAAAACTTTTGATAGTCCCATCAGCCCTGATTTTGGAAATCTTAATAATTAGCTTTTCACTGCACGGCACTGCTCTATTTATATAGTCATGATGAAAGGGAAGATTGGTAACTTTTGAATAATTTTGAAAATTTATATTATCTTAGTCTTTATAGATTAGTATTTCAACACTTATTAATGACAGTTTACTAGAAAATGGTAGGCTGGATGCCGTGGCTCATTTTTGTAATCCTAGCACTTTGGGAGGCTGAGGCAGGAGGATCGCTTGGAGGCAGGAGGATCACTTGAATCCAGGAGTTCAAGACCAGCCTGGGCCACATAGTGGGACCCCCATCTCTAAAGAAAAAAAAATAGACAAAAAACACTAATTTTGACATTCTACTTAATGAAATGTTAAGGCCAAAAGGGGAGTATCAGATAAAATCCTTTGGAAACATTATTGCTCTACTTGTATATGTATGTTTTCTATACGTGCTAGAGTGTAGGCTCCTTTGTTTCTTTATTCATGTATTGGTTTATTCACCATACATTTTGGCTAATGTATTATTTGTCAGATGCTACTTGGTATAGAAATAATTAAGATGCTGAAAATGTAGTCCCTGTCTTCAAGGAGTACCTAGTCTAATTAAGAAGCTGAACAATTAATAAGTGCTGGAGCAACATAGAAGCCAAGCCAAACACAATCAAGGATGTTTGTGTTCCATCCTTTTGTGGGATGGAAACATTTTATCTTTGTTCAATACAATATCCCCTGTACCCAGTTCAGAAATTTTTTTTAAATGAGTGTATGTATGAAATGAATGGAAAGCATGGTATGCCAGGCTACTCTGAAAATAAACATAGTTGGGGAATAGTTTGAGTCATTTCTTTGTTAACTATTCTTACTAAGAAAATAAATGAAACATGGGGTTTGTACAATTAATTTGTCCTTTTCTCTGAAAATGAAACTGTTTTCATAGAAATGTTCTCTTGAAAATGAGACTGTCTTTCGAAATTACAAACCAAAACTTTTTTACCTGGGTTTCCATCCCCCACCTGCCTGGTCTCCACTTCATTAATATAAATGACCTTATATCAGATAATTGTCTGTAGGGTATGTTAGGTATATTATTGTAGATAAATCATTACAAGTTGATTGCAAAATTACTTTTTGTATCTTCTTTTGGAAGAAAAGTAATATGGTAAAGGAATAATATTAGTAATGGGATAATGTCAGATGCCTTTTTCTTGCCTGAATATGTTGTTTTTGCCTGAAAACTTCCTTTGATATTTTTCACATTTAAAATTTAAATAAAATATTTAACTTGGGGATTTTAGAAAAAGCTAGATGCCTTTTACTGTTCAGTTGGCATTTATCTTATATCCTGGAATATGTTTACCTTACAACCTGGAGTGACAGAGATTGCTTTGTCAGTCATATCTGTTTTGGAGGCTGACATGGAACATGAGACAATTTGTATAAAAACCATTATTTCTTTTACATGCAGGCTCTCAAAACAAGAGAAACTGCTGCATTCAGATTTTAATGCAGCTTTAAGAATAATTGTTCTCTTAGTTTTCTCTTTTACGCTAGACAGAAGAGGCCAAAAAGCTTATACATATTGACAAAATTTGTAATTGCATGAATTCTGAATATGCGAAACTTTCTTTTTGAAAGAAAGATTTTTTAAAAATAGCAAACACATGGCATTTCTATGGTAAAATACTGTTCTAGCATTCATACTCATCTTAAAAAAATAGGATATATACACATCCACATACATATGCGAGAGATCCTGTTTCACATTATATTAATAAAATTAAATGTTTTTAAAGAATTCAGGCGATAACAGCACAAAGAGGAACAATGTAAATGACCGAAAACTCTATCACATAGTAATAACACTTCTGATATGGTTTTTTTTTCTTTTAATCTTGCTTGCATGTGAATACATGCACAAACACAGCATTTTTTAAAGCAAATTACTACGAAATACTTCTGTTTCAGTCTACAGTATAGAAGACTGGAAAGAATATTGCTTCCTATGTAACAATGCAGGGGGGAAAAAAAAACAGAGAAGCTACAAAATTAAAACTTTTTTAGAACTCATCAGAGAGGCGAAGTCAGCAGGAAACTAAGTAGTCCGAAAACCATGATGGGACTGGTCCCTCTAAGGGGACAGACTCCTGCACCTGTGGCAGAATAGGAATGGTGTAACTAGCATTCATGTGAGAAAGACAAAATCAACTAAAGTCTTAATGTATTGTTAACAGTGTACTGTGAGCTAGCATGACAATATAGAACCCAGAAGAAAAGGTGAAAGAAATAGAACAAAGTGCCCAAGATCTGTAGGGCAATTTCAAATGGTAGATTAAAGTAGAAGACTGAGAGAACTGGGAAGAAGAAATACTTTAAAATAAAGTGGCTGAGAGTATTAAAAAAATGATGAAAGGCATCAAACAAGAAATTCAAGATTTTGAGAACCCCAATTCAGATAAATAATAGCAACAACAAGAAACAAACAAAAATATTTAAATACATCATATTCAAACTGGTGAAAATGAAAGGTAAAGAGAATGTTTAGAAGGCATTCCCAAAAATAAAAATTACATGATAGTATAATGATAAGAATTATAATAGACTTCTTTTCTGAAACTATGCAAGCCAGAGAAAATGGGGTGACATCCTTAAAGTACTCAAATAAATAAAGAAAAAAAAGCCAGAATTCTATACACAGAAAAACAGTTTTCAAAAATGAAGGCAAACTATTTTTTTTTCAGCAACAAAAGCTAGGAGAGTTTATTGTAGTACTTTTTCTGACTTACAATAAGTATTATTTGCTGCTGCTATTATTATTTTATTATTATTACCACAAGTACCACTGGCACCCTGTTTGCCGAAATAATTCTGCTACCTGCTATGACTGACTCTTAATGCTTCTTTTTCAGCTCAACTGAAGTTGATGACATGATTCGTAAATCAACAAACCTGTTGCTAACCAGGACCCTGAGCAACTCTCTGCAGAATGTCATTAAAAGAAAGAATATTGGGCTTACTGAGGTAAACCTGCTCCTAATGAAGGCAGCCAAGCCAATATGTGAACAGATGTCCTAAGCTCTGGGCCTTATGTCTGAATTCGTTAAAACTTTCTACATGCTCTTCGTGATAGGCTTCTAATGGTGAAAGTGCAAAATGAAATCTCTTGTTCTTTTCTTTGGTCACCTTTGAAAAATTTGTTTATTTTTTCTAAAAAGTCGTTTTTCTCTTATTGTTTTCACTAGCTTAACTGGTTTTCCTTTCTGAAATTGTTAGAATACATTTCTATTACCTGCCATTGATTATATACAAATATTTTTGTTTGTAGAATATATTGAGCATCAGGTTCCAATCAAGTGAATGGCAGTTTATGTACAATGTAGAATATGAAATCCCATTTTGCTTGCATCAGTTATTGATGCCAAGGATATTGCAATCATAGTTCTTGGTTAGTGTCAGAGTCAGCCTTTATTTTTAAGATATCTCATGTGTATGAAAGGTAAATTACTCTTTATCAGCTTGTAATTTGTTTGCAAAAGGACTAGATATTTGGGATCAAGAAAATGTGTAGAAAAGGCAATAGTCACATTTCTGTGGAGGTTTATGGAATCTCATGAAAAGAGGAGGGATATTTTACATATATTGAATGTAGTACCTTGGCAAACGAGATTTGGTCTATTGGTGTGTAGTTCTAAAATTTAGAAAGATGTGAAGTTCTCTCTCTTGGAAACTCAAGATTGCATAGTAACCTCAATCTGTTTTTTACTGGATGTTATAGTGCCTAAAGTGAGAGGAGTTTAGAAGAATTTTTTTTCACAAGGAAAGGGAAAAGCTGCTTGCCATCTGTTTTACCTATAGAGGTGGTGCAGTTTGGAAGTCTGTTACTCTAGGAAAAAATTGACATTTAAAATGTACAGTGTCAAGGATTATGGTGAAGCACAGCAAAAGGTTAATGATACTGACCTATAGATAAAGACAGCTGGAAGCCAGGTGGGCATTTACTTCTGATTTTGGAGTTATTTTCTCTTTCTCTGAATTAAGATAAAAAAATATAATAAGATGGGACATTGGAAGTGATTGAGTTCTACTTATAGGAAACTTTTCTTTCAATTGAAAATTACTTTAGACTTTATTTGGGGTAATCCCCTCATTTTACAGAGCTTCCTTTCTATTGCCTGGTGCAGAAATATTAGGCATTTGCCTTTATGTATCTGAAAAATAGCTAACCTCCTTTATAATCAAGAAGGTTACAGAAAAGGAAGGTTGGAGTGAAAATTAGGAAGACCTCCTGCTTTTGTTAGGTTATAGTGTTTTCTTTTTCTGGACGGGAAGTTTATTATTTATTTTGTGAACTATCTCTTCATTATAACTCTTCATGTAAATGTTTTTATGTCATTTAATTTAGCAATCTCTTAACAATTTTATAACAAGTAGCATAGCAAGAACATGGTCTGATAGAAATAGCTTTGGCCTCAGAAGAATCTTGAGTTCACTTCTGGCTGAGCCATTGGTTTACTGTGACATTTTAAGAGAAAGGCCTAACTTCTCAGCTTGGGTTTCAGGAAACACTGTACAGGTCAGGTAATAATAGGAAGAACCAGTACGAGGTTATCAAGGAAGAACCATGTAATTTTGGCACCATTTCATTGAATACTAAATGTTATTCCTTAGTCATTGGGTGTTTTTAGGGAACTATACTTTCAATATCTTTGCATATGAATGAAGAAACATACATACGCTTTTGTCTGTTTTGGCTGTTATTGTGGTGTGTACATGTATAGACACATACACATAAAGTGATTTTTTTTATTACTAACAAGACACACTTTGAATAATTATACTACCTACCTTTGGAAAGAGAAGACACATCCTTCTTTATGAGTAACTAAAGTGAGTTCACATCTGGAATCATCATCATAATAGGTAACATTTGTGGAGCAGTTTATATTCTTCAAAGCTCACTCACAAATTCCATTTCAGTGAGTACAGTAACATTTGAAGCAGGCTGGGCATGTGTTATTATTCCCATTTTATAGACAGCCTAATTAAAGTCCAGGGAGATTGCTCGAGGTCATACAGCTAGCAAACATGGTAGAAATGAGACATAAATCTAGGTTTTTCTTCCCCAAACCTATCCACCTCTACTGTATTGTACTGCCTTCCATATTGATTTAATTATTTCATCCTAACAAAAATTGAGATTTTTACAGGAGGTCCATAGTAACATGGATATTGTTTTAGTTAGAGATAATAGAATTATGATAAGCCCACAAAATTTACAGATTCCTATTTCAGGATGTCAGATAATTCCCTTAGGAATTGAAAGTTCCTATAGACAAATGTCTCTCTGTCTGCCCTTCTTGTTTTGGGGTTACACAGTGTTTGCTCTGTTTTGGGGTTACACAGTGTTTACTCTGTTTTGGGGCTATACAGTCTCTTCTTTTTCTATGCATATGCTCTATCTTTTTTCCTCATGGCTTCTTTGTTTCTCCATGTTGAGCCAATTCAAAATTACCTTTCAGTTTTAGGACCACTAGAACATGAACGCCTTTCTTTTTCAATCTTTATGTGACTATTCATTATTTTTTTTAGCGAGAATGGCTATTTTCCTAGGGCTGCTTCATAAGATCTATGAAAAGTGTAATTGAGTATTGGTTAAGACTGTATGTTCTACTATATACTGCCTGGGTTCCAATTCTGGTCCTCCTCGTAATAGCTGTGCCCTTGGGCAAATTACTTTGCTTTCTATGTAAAATGGGGACAATGGTAGCATGTGTTTCACAGGAATGTTGTGAAGCATGTAAAGTACTTAGTGCGCCTGGTATATAGCAAATACTCAATGCATATTACCTGTTATTATTAAGAGGTCTAAGCAGTCAAGCACTGATTAATACTAGTATAGAAATGGAGTTTTTTAATTAAGAGAAGTAAAAAAAATTAGAACAAGATGTTCTATTAAGTTAATTTGTTTATTTCCTTTACAATTTTTAAAATATGTACTCTCTATTAGGCACTGATTCCATGCCCTTGGGATAAATCAGTGAACAATAACAACAACAACAGAGATCCTTGCTTACATTCTACCAGAGAAAAACAGATAATAAATAATAAACAAAATAATTAAGTCAATTTTGTAGTATGGTTAAAGGTAGTGAATGCTATGGAGAGAAGGAAAAGCACCTGGGTTAAGGAAATCAGAATTCTGGTAGATGTTCTAGGTTGTTTTTATTTTTATAGCAGCACCTTGAGGGTAAGTTATTATTGCAGGAGACATTTCAGGTAGAGATTAGAACCAGAGCAAAGGCCTGAAGGTAGGAAAGTTCTTGGCAAGTTGAGGGAAAAATCAGGAGGCTAGGGTAGCTGGAGTGGAGTGAGCAAGGGGGAAGAGAAGCAATTGGTTAGTTTAGAGAGGTATCAAGCATTCATGGTAGGCCGTTGTAAAGCCTTTTGCTTTTATTTTGCATGAAATGGGGAGCTATTGTAGGATTTTGTTTAATGACATGATCTGACCTATATTTTGAAAGGATCACATTGACCATGGTAGTGAGAATATACTGTAGAATGGAAACAAGAGGACTAGTTAGGGAATTATGGCAGAAATCCAGTGAGACTGGGTGGTAGCTAGGGACAGTGATAAGATTTTAAGTGTAGAGCCAGCATGCTTTCCTGATGATTGGATATAAAGGAAGAGAAAAAGTGAAGAGTTGAAGGTAACTAACTCCAGGATTTTTTTGACTTGAGCAATGGGAAGGTTGTATATACCATGAACTAAGATAGGAAAAATTTTAGGCAGAGCTAAATTTGCTGTGAGAGAACATTGGGAATTTGATTTTAGACATATTAAATTTATAGTGTTTATTAGACGTATAGGTTGAGATGTTGAGTAAGCAGTTGTGTATATGAATTTGCAGATTGGAAGTGAGGTTTGGCCAGGGGATAAAAATTGGGAAGAATATAAATATTTATAATCATGCAACTGGACACTATCACTGAGGGAATGAATAAAGATGGAAAAGAAAAGAGGATGAAGGATTGAACTTTTGGGTACTCTGATATTAAGATATCAGGAGAAAAGAGGAACCATGAAAGGAGATTGGGAAGGAGCCACCAGGGAAGCAGGAAAAAACAAAACAAAAAAAAAACAGGAGTGTGCATAAAGTATATAAAGAATGAGAGAGTGATGAATTATGACAAATACTGCTGATTGATAAGAAGAAGGTGAAGAATTACCATTGGATTTAGCAATTTGGAGTAAGTTGGTGACCTTAGTAAGAGCACTTTTAATAAAATGGTGGAAGGAAACTCCTGATTGAGTAGGTTTTAAAGAGAATGGCTCCTGCAGAGAGGAATTTCATATAACTAATATAGATACTATTGCCACTACAAGGTGATTGTGAACTGTGCTTAGTGAGTTGTTTCCAAAAAGTAGAGGGTAGAATGAGGAAAAAAGTAATCTTACAGTGAAGAAACCTGGCAGACGCTGCCTTGCTCAAGTGTTCCAGGTTAACATCATCAGTGATAAGCTATGTTGATAGTATGTACCTTTCATATGATTTGATGAGAGGGCACTTTGCCTCTGTGTTCTCCCTTCCTAACCCCATGAGCCCAGTCTAACCATGGGAAAACATTAAAAAACAAAAATTGAAAGACATGCTATAACATACTTGACCAGTACTCCTTAAAACTGTCAGTGTAGGGCTGGGCACAGTGGCTCACGCCTGTAATCCCAACACTTTGGGAGGCCAAGGCGGGTGAATCACGAGGTCAGGAGGTCGAGACCATCCTGGCCAACATGGTGAAACCCCGTCTCTACTAAAAATATAAAAATTAGCTGGGCGTGGTGGCACATGCCTGTGATCCTAACTATTCGGGAGGCTGAGGCAGGAGAATCGCTTGAACTAGGGAGTTGGAGGTTGCAGTGAGCCGAGATTGTGCCACTGCACTGCAGCGTGGTGGCAGAGCGAGACTCCATCTCAAAACAAAAACAAAAACAAAACAAAACAAAACAAAAAACTGTCAGTGTAATAAAAAAGAAGGAAAATCTGATAAACTGTCACAGACCAGGGACTAAGAAGACATGACAACTAAATGTAATGTGGTATCTCAGGTGGAATCCAGAAACAGATAAAGGACATTAAGGAAAAACTAGTGACACTAGTGACATCTGAATAAAGTATGGCATTCAATTAGTAGTAATGCGTTTATTTTGGTTCCTTAGTTGTGGCAAATGTACCATAGTAATGTAAGATGTTAACAATAAGGGAAGCTGGGTGAGGAGTATATGGGAACTCTGCAACTTTTTTGTAAATATAAATACAAAACTGTCCTAAAATAAGGAGTTTATTTAAATAAAAAAATTAAAGAATGGGAAAAGAGGAATTGGAGACAGCAAATATAAGACAGTTCTTTCAGGAAATTGTGTTACCAAATGAAACAAAGAAATGGGGTGATAGCTAGCAGGGGAAGTCGGTTAAGACAGGTTTTTTTTTGTTTTATTTTTTAATGGTACAAATAACAGTCTGTTATTTATTGTGGGAATGATACAGTATAGAGCAGAAAAATGGGTGACATAGGAGAAAGGGAGAAATCTCTGGTGCAATGTCCTTAAGTAAGAGAGTTTAAGATAGAATACACAGTTAAAGGGATTGGCATTAGATAGTGTCAAGTTCACCTCTGGTAATAGGTAAGAATCAGAGTGTGTGAATGCAAATGGTAGTGGTTGGGTAAGTATTATGGTGGCAGGCTCCAAATGCTCAGTTTTCCCAGCAAATGCAGGGTCTTCAGCTAAACGTGCAGATGGGAGAGCAAGCTTGGGAGTTGAAGGAGAAAGAAGGTGTGTTGTAGTCCTCTGAGGGTGTGTAAAAAAAATTGATTTGTGCCAGATGATGTGATTATTTGGTAGCATTAAGTGCCCACTCTTGACTAGTGTACATGAATTAAAGTGAAACTAGCTAACATGATTGTACATTTTCTTTTTCTTGTTCTTGTTTTTTTTTTGAGATGGAGTCTCACTCCGTCTCCCAGGCTGGAGTGCAGTGGCCTGATCTCGGTTCAGTGCAACCTCCACATCCCAGGTTCAAGCAATTCTTCTACCTCAGCCTCCCGAGTAGCTGGGATTACAGGCATGTGCCACCACACCCAGCTAATTTTTGTATTTTAGTATAGACAATGTTTCAACATATTGGCCAGGCTGGTCTCCAACTCCTGACCTCAGGTGATCCACCCACCTCAGCCTCCCAAAGTGCTGGGATTACAGGCATGAGCCACCATGCTCAGCCATGATTGTGTATTTTCTTAAATCATATTTAGCAGGAAGCTGCAATATATCAGTTCATATCAATACCAGTTCTAAAGAATTGGGTATATTTTCATCTGATACTTTATAATTTACAGTAGTATTTATGTTTAATTATTTATAATATGTAGAAAGAAGTTCAGAGTTCCTTCTAGTGAAACCATAGTGGGTATTTGTATTTTTATGATCACAGGGCACTACTGTGATGTAGTGCACTACACATACCTAATATGGTAGTAGAGACCTGAAGAAATGACTAGTGCTTTGCATTTATTCTTTGCTTTTAGTATAATTTAGACTGATGACCATATGATTCTATCCTCTCATTTTCCACATTCTATTTATCTCCCCTCTCTCTTGTTAACAGAAGTGATATTGTTCACATTGTTTTATACTTAAGTCTTGTCAAATATAAACTTTGTACTTTATCTTGGAATTCGTAACCACGAGTTTCATGTATTTTAGTATTTTAGGTATTTTAATCATGGAGATGGTATAAAATGAGTGGTTGACACAGTTTTTTGTACCCTGACTGGGGTGAAATGGAGATCAAATCCCTTGAAGTCTATGTGATAGCTCATTTTTGTGAATGAGAACCAATGCTACTATTTAGTTTTTTGTTTTGCAAATTTAACAGTTGAGAGGCATTGGTGGTATGAAGAAGAGTGTGACTTCTCATTTTCTTCCTTTGGATTAGTCCTGTTGAAGGTTTATTGTACTGAATTGTCTGTTTTGGGAAACACGCTAAAAGCAGTTTTTTTTTTATTTTTATTTTTTATTTATTTTATTTTTTATTATTATGCTTTAGGTTTTAGGGTACATGTGCACAATGTGCAGGTTTGTTACGTATGTATCTATGTGCCATGTTGTTTTGCTGCACCCATTAACTCATCATTTAGCATTTAATATATGCAGATGTGTATACTCCAGAAATAATTTATAGTTGGGAATGGAAACCTCTTCTTGGAATTTAGGGCTTAGTTTTGAACTATGGAAGATGATGAAGGTATTTTCTGGGGTTTATCAAGAATAGAATGTCTTCATGGTTCAGGTTCCACTGGGGTGTTTTAAGAAGGCTTGGAGGAGAAATGACCTCCACAAGAAATAGGAACGCTTTTACATTGTTGCCGGGAATGTAAATTAGTTCACCCATTATGGAAGACAGTATGGCAATTCCTGAAGGATCTAGAACCAAGAAATAACATTTGACCCAGCAATCCCATTACTGGGTATATACCCAAAGGAATATAAATCATTCTACTGTAAAGACACATGCATTCCATTATAAAGACACATGCACACATATGTTTATTGCAGCACTATTTACAATAGCAAAGTCACCAACCCTAATGCCCATCAGTGATAGACTAGATAAAGAAAATGTGGTACATATACATCATGGAATACTATGCAGCCATAAAAAGGAATGAGATCATGTCTTTTGCAGGGACATGGATGAAGCTGGAAGCCATCATCCTCAGCAAACTAACACACGAACAGAAAATCAAACACTGCATGTTCTCACTCATAAGTGGGAATTGAACAATGAGAACACATGGACACAGGGAAGGGAACACATACTGGGGCCTGTTGTGGGGTGGGAGGTGAGGGGAAGGAATTTTTTTTTTTTTTTTTTTTTTGAGATGGAGTCTCACTCTGTCGCCCAGGCTGGAGTGCAGTGGTGTGATCTTGGCTCACTGCAAGCTCCACCTCCTGGGTTCACACCATTCTTCTGGCTCAGCCTCCCGAGTAGCTGGGACTGCAGGCACTCGCCACCATGCCTGGCTTATTATTATTTTTTTTTTTGTATTTTTAGTAGAGACGGGGGTTTCACCATGTTAGCCAGGATGGTCTTGATCTCCTGACCTCGTGATCTGCCTGTCTCGGCCTCCCAAAGTGGTGGGATTACAGGCGTGAGCCACCACGCCCAGCTGAGGGGAGGGATCTTTAAGAGGACGGGTCAATAGGTGCAGCAAACCACCATGGCATACATACATCTATGTAACAAACCTGCACGTTCTGCACATGGATGCCGGAACTTAATGTAAAATTGAAAAAAAAAAAAAAAAAGGAAATTACCTCCACAGTGTGCTATGTACCTTTCTCATTAGATTTTCTTCGATACAAGGAAGGAGAGACAGAAAAATTTTCTAATTCTTAATGGTTTTTCACTTAAGTGACTTGTGTCATTTACTTGTGAGAGATAGTGATTTATAATGTTCTTTTTTTTGACAATTCTCATAGAACTTTATGTAAGAGATAATCAATATTTGATCTATTATTAGTTTTATGTCCTTGAAATAAACTGAAAACAGTTTGGATTACTGCAGTGTTATATATTGTAAGAGGCTGG
This sequence comes from Symphalangus syndactylus, assembly GCF_028878055.3. Taxonomy (NCBI): domain Eukaryota; kingdom Metazoa; phylum Chordata; class Mammalia; order Primates; family Hylobatidae; genus Symphalangus; species Symphalangus syndactylus. The sequence continues at coordinate 67,952,036 of NC_072436.2, forward strand.
GAAGTAGTTGTTAAAAATATCATCAAGGGAGCTCAAACTCTGATGGAAGTTATCTGAAATTGCTTCATTTTATCTTTCAGTTTGAAATTATGCCCAAAGCATCTGGTTTTACATTAGTAAATGCCCTTGTAAGGATTTTGGTAGCTGTCATTCAGGAGTAGTTATCACTTAGGCCTCGTTAACAGACAATATTCTCTCTGAAAATGACATGGTATTCTACTGTAATCCTGGAGTGTCTTAATAGTCTATTCTATGCTCAGCAATGAAACATTTCAAAAAGTGACTGACAGCCAATTGATGTAATTCACAGTGATCTTTTGTGTTGACAGATCTTTAAAAAGTCATGGGAAATTACTACTGTACCCAGTGAAGCCACCTCCGTTTTTTTTCTTTAACTGCCAGTATCCTGTAAAACAGGATAATTTTCTCTTTGACTGCCACTGTTTTTTATTTTGATAACATGACATGATTCCTCCTTATTATTAGGATTTCTTTTGATTGGCAGAATGTGTTTCCATAGGTAATACTGATTTTAAAATAGAAATTTTTCAGTTCTCAGATTAACTCTCTTAATTTTCTGACTTCCACATCAAGACAACCTTGCCAGTAGCCACCTTCCCACTCAGGAAGATGAGTGATTTAATTCACACAACTTAAATATTTTTAAATGATTTTAGTCCTCCTCTGAAGGAGAAAATGATGAAAGCAAGAGGGTGATGAATTGCTTATTTTGGTGGATATTTTTTCCTAGAGCACTCCAAAGTTAAAAGGTTGTCTTTTTGGTAATTTTATAGGAAATAGTAGTCTTGTGTTCAAAACTCAAAATTTCTGAATTAAAACTGTGGAATGAATGGAAAGGAGAGCTGATGTGTATGAACTTGTCTGATGAGTTGTGGAGGAAAATACAGAGATCTAGTCCCAGTGTTGCCCTAACTTTTCATCTAAGAGAATTTATTGCAATTGTATCTCTGTGTTTTTGCCCTTTGTTATTGTGTTTCAAAGTAGCTATTTTCCTAAGATTGTCAGGATGATCCTTAGTGGAGTAGAAGGTACTCTTTTTCTTAGTTGAAACCAGTACTAAAACATTGTCGTTATGAGTTGACATGTATTTTTTGAGAATGAAGTGTGTGCTTTCATCCTGTGCTGGATGATGTAGAAGTGAGAATGTATTTTCTGATTATAGTCCTATTTGTATTTTTGTTTAATATTCTACAGCATTATATGATTCTTACTGAATTTAAATTCCAACTTTTTAACATTGTTTTGAAATATCATGGATTGTAAACATGTGTAGTACCACCCTCATCTTTAGTTCCAGTTTCTGCTTTGTGTCATATGCCACCCCCACCCTCCACCCTCTTGGCTCACTGTCTCACTAGACCAAAAGACCTAGATTAATTCATTGCCTTACACACCAAAACTCCCCCCTACCTGCCGCAACCTCACCATCAGACATATTTTTGTGAAAATGCAGAGTAAAGATGTAGAAAAGAGAGACAAAAAAAGAGGTCCATTCTATTTCCTGTTTCTATTTCTTTTAGACTCTAAGGAATATGAACAGTTTTATGGTTTAATAGTTAAGAAATAAGTAATAGATACCACTTTTTTTCCTCTTCTTTTTACAGACAGTAGAATCAGAGCATATTGGGGTCCAGTTGATTGCAGGCCCAGTATCTTATATTTTAATCTAATGTACACAATCATGCAGCACTTCAGAGCTGCCATTTAATGCTTATGCTAAAAGGCACTGGCAGAGTCATTCAGATGAGTCCATAATTGGAAGGTACAGGACATAGTATTAGTTCCATTTAGGCTGTGTGATCTAAAGAAAATCACTTCATTTTCACTTCTGTTATAGTAAAATGGAAGGTATAATTATGTCCCTTTAACTACTTTTCCAAGTTTTTGGGAAAACAGTGTAGGAAAATAAATCATGAAGTTCTTTAGAATCCTTAATTCTATACAGACAATAACAGTTATTCTTCTTTATCTTCCTCTTCTAGTAATTTATAGAAGACAACTTTTTTTTATCAGTACTGTCTTTTTAACGATCTGTTCTATGTAAGAAAAGGGAAATAGTGTTGACAACAGAATATTTAATCCTCACAATAACTCTGTGAAGTAGACATTATTATTGACATTTTACAGATAAGGAAATAGGGTTATAAAAGATAAGAAAATTTCCCAAGATCAGTAAGTAATAATAATAAAGTAAGTGGTTAATTCCCTGGTTACTTTCACTTTGATGCCCATGTTCTTTCTTCCACAAACTGATGTAGTTTATTAACATATTGTAATCTCTCCTAACATCTCTGTTCATCATGCCTAATTTTGAAACGTCTTGTTGCCATTTTAATGATTCCTGTTCTTTTGGTGATCATTTATTTGTTTAGTTCATTTGGCAATGTTTTAGTTGGAAGGCATCATGCTAAATCGTAGCAATTTTTGTTCTTAGTCTAATCTTTTTTAAACAGAAGAAAACATACCTTTAGGATACAGTGATAAGTGTTCACATAATACGGGGGAATACAAAATGTTTTGGAATGCTAGGACGTATTAGTCCATTTTCATACTGCTATAAAGAACTGCCCGAGATGGGGTAATTTATAAAGGAAAGAGGTTTAATTTACTCACAGTTCAGCATGGCTTGGGAGGCCTCAGGAAACTTAACAATCATGGTGGAAGGCAAAGGGGAGGCAAAGAACTTCTTCACAGGGCGGCAAGAAGGAGAAGTGTGAGTGAAGGGGGAAGAGCCCCTTATAAAACTATCAGATCTGTGAGAACTCACTCACTATCACGAGAATAGCATGGGGGAAACTGCCCCCATGATTCAAGTACCTCCACCTGGTCTCTCCCTGGATACATGGGATTATGGGGATTACAATTCAAGATGAGATTTGGGTGGGGACACAAAGCCTGACCATATCAAAAACTTCCTAGAAGAGGTAACATGAAAGCCCATGCTTTAACATACCCCTTGCCTGAATGTGGATGGCCTTTTCCATCATGCCTTTCATTTGTTTTGTACCGGCAGGTTCATATTGAGCCATTCATCCTGGGGTGAGTAGTCAAATGACTTTTACATGTGTTTGTTGTTTTCTAGCTTGTCCAGATTATTATCAATACAACACATTTGGAGAAATCCTGTAAGTACTTGGAAGAATTTATCACCAACATCACTAATGTGCTTCCAGAGACAGTTCACACTACCAAGCTCTATGGCACCACAACTTTTAAGGTGAGAAGGCCCTACAGTACTGTGGAACTGCTTCTGGTGTACACAGTCTGGGACATTCTACCTAACATGGCCTTGTTTCTGCAAGATGGTTTATAACATGCTCTTGAGAATAAGTGTTTATGATATGTTTGGTTTCCTTTCTCTATTTTCTTTGAAAAAATAAATACCAGTGCTAGTTTTTGGGTGTTTAAACAAAACAAAACAACTACAACTGTGTCTCTAAACCCTTCCTTATGTTTTGTACATGTAAATCACTATTTCCTAAGTTGAGCCCCCATCACAGTCAACAGTTCTTAAGTATGATCTAGATAATCGTAGTTATGGCTGACGTTAACATTAATTAAAATTTTCTACTAAGCTGTCCCCTGCTCTCTGTATCCTGTGGCCAATTTTTTTTTTTTAAACCAAATCTTGCTCTGTTGCCCAGGCTGGAGTGCAGTGGTGCAATCTTGGCTCACCATAACCCCTGCCTCCTGGGTTCAAGCAATTCTCATGCCTCATCCTCCCAAGTAGTTGGGATTACAGGCGTGTGCCACCATGCCTGGCTAATTTTTAGTATTTTTAGTAGAAACGGGGTTTCGCCATGTTGCCCAGGCTGATCTGGAATTCCTGGGCTCAAGCAATCCACCCACCTTGGCTTCGCAAAATGCTGGGATTGCAGGCATGAACCACCGCACCTGGCCCTGTGATCAATTTTTTAATCTTACTTTTTAGTGAGGAATTTCTGTCCCTGCTTTTTTAGTTAGCAATTTTATAATTTCATATGTCCACAGCACTAGTTTTTATCCAGAGCTGGATCAAATGGGAAGAAATGGCAGTCATGTAGAACAAAAGAAGGACTGATGGTAGATGAATTTCTGGAGGGTAAATGCTATAGCTCAGAGCAGCTTTAATAAACTCCTTCATATTTATGTGAGCTTTAAATAGGTATTAAGCAGTAAAAGTAATAGGACAACATCTCAAACATTAAAAATGTGGATCTAACATATAGGCTACTTATATGGTTTGATTTTTTTTTGTTTATATTGTTATTTGATTGTTTTAGTTTTTTGTTTTTTGTTTTTTTTTTGAGACGGAGTCTCGCTCTGTCGCCCAGGCTGGAGTGCAGTGGCGCAATCTCGGCTCACTGCAAGCTCCGCCTCCCGGTTTCACGCCATTCTCCTGCCTCAGCCTCTCCGAGTAGCTGGGACTACAGGCGCCTGCCACTACGCCCGGCTAATTTTTTTGTATTTTTAGTAGAGACGGGGTTTCACTGTGGTCTCGATCTCCTGACCTTGTGATCCGCCCGCCTCGACCTCCCAAAGTGCTGGGATTACAAGCGTGAGCCACCGCGCCTGGCCAATTGTTTTCGTTTTGAAACATATTCCATGTCACCCTTTTGAAATCCAGAAATTGATATTAATTAAATGTACAGTTGTAGAGTTGGAACCATGATTTATGTCCCCTGTTGTCTGCTTTTTCCCATCATCTTATCCTCTTTCTCTATTTTTGGTACATTCTTTTGACAGTAGGCGCAAGAGAAGAAATCAAGTTTGACTCATACTGCTATTATACTTTATGACAGATAAAAATTTTTGGTATGACTTACTATTTTTCTATTGTTTGAAAAAACACAATATTGAATCAGAAAGTATTCTTTATGTATCTATGTGATTAGGTCAGCTGCTAGGTTAAGTTACACATTCATTAAATTACTATAAATTATTTGTTTCAAAATGACAATAAAATTACTTAAAATTCATTACACATAATGTTATGTTCATATCATGACTTACTAATTTTTCACAATGTCTAATGATACTAATTTAGATGTTCTTTTAGTGAGGAAAAGAATGATTTAATAAAAGGGCCCTGAGAATGAGTATGAAAATATGACAAAAGGTTTCAGAGCTTCAGAATGACCTCATGTAGTTTTATAGGAATTATAATTACTCTCAAATACTAGCATTATTATGGAGCTTGGGCATTAGATTTATCAAAAAAAATTTCCATATTTGCTCTTCTATGAAAGCCAAAATTTCTCTAGGAATGAAAATGTAAAAGAAATAGTTCAGTGTTAAGTAGATAATAGGGAGTTAGGGAATTAGAACGGGAGGTTCATTTGTCTATCAAATGGAGAATATGTGGTATCCACTGATCCTCTTTCTCTCAACCAGTCTCAGTTTTTTTATGTCAATAGCTTTTCAAATTATGTTCAGAAATTCTCTCAAAGGATGGCTTGTGTATTTTGTTGTTGCTCTAGCATGAAAAAAATGCTGAGGGAAAATTAAAGGCAGACAGGAAGCCATAGGGGCTGAACAGCCAGTTAAATACTTAGTGAAGGAGAAGTTCTGGAGACCACTAAAGGTCGTGTTGACAGTGCCTATTGGAAATACTGATTGCTTAAAACACACTGAAAATTTATTTTTACCAGGGCTGTTTCAGACTAGCTAACCCAGAACTCAATATAAACATGGCAATTACAACAGCTACATGTTGTGTATTTTCCTAAGCTACTGTTTCCAGAAAACTTTCCCTTGCAGATGGAAACCTTTATGCTGGAAAGGGGATAGAAAGAGTCTGAAGGTCTTTAAGGTATTTTCTTGCAGAGTTCCCTGCTATTTCTGCCATGTGTGACATAATCAAGCTGGCATCCTTAGCTTTCCTGATTCATAAGATTTTCCTCACTCTCTTACAAAAGAGAATGAAAGTGTTTATTAATTTACTCCATAATAAATATTGCTTGTGTATCTACTGTGTAATCATCTGGTAGATTCTTGGGGAGAGACAGAAAAAGTACTTTGTCCCTGGACTTAAAGTTTATGATTTACAGAGAAGACAGCCACTATACTGGAATAATACATTAGATGTATTCAATCTCTCATTTATTTAACAAGTTTTAATACAGTGTCTACTACAAATTAGGAAAAGTTTCAGGCATGAACAAAAAAGTGAGTCTCCTCACTTTACAGAGCTTATATTTTAATGAATTAGTGGATGATAAACAAACAGAAAAATCTAATATAATGGCAAGTAGTGATAAGAACAACGAAAAAAAAAAATAAATGACCAAAAAGAAGTGAGAAATTAAATCATTTGAATTTCTGATGGATATGCATTCCTGTCAAAGGGAACAGCACAGTGGTAGGTATGGATGTGTTCAAGAAATAGTAAGGGGGTCAGTCTGGCAATGACGTATCTATCACTAGTGGTATGGATGATAAGAGATGAAGTATTCAGGAGTTAAATTATTTCTGGCCTTGTAGGCCATCGTAAATACTGTACGTTGTATTCTGAAATGAGATGTGATGTCATTAGAAGATTGAGTTGTGGGGGGTAATGATCTGAGTTATCATTTAATGTGATACTGGTTTTTATGTGGAAATAAATATATTGTAATTTAATAAAGGGGGAAGAATAAAGTCTAACTGGGAGGTAGCTGCAGTACTCCAGGCAAGAGATAGTGGTCACTTGGACTAGAGTGGTAGAGGTAGAAGTGGTAAAAAATATTTTTGAAGGTACAGATAGCAGGTCTTAGTACTAGACTGGGTGTGTGTATTAAGAGAAAGACAGGAGTCAAAGGTAGTTCCAAAACTTTTGAACAGAACAAACTGGATGAATACTGTTTACTGAGATGGGGAACACTTAGAGAAAAATACATTTGGAAAGCAGAAATACGATCAAGACTTCCATTTTTGATACATTAAGCTTGATATATTTAATTGATAGCTATATAGAGGTATTAAATTGGCAGGACAAAATCATAGCTAGAGATAAAAATTTAGATTTCACCAGTGTAAAGATGATATTTGATGGCACAGGATGGACTTTCTTCTGGGATTTGAGTATACATAGAGGAAAGATGTGAGGATTGAGCTTCAGGGGACTTAAACGTTGACAGGCTCAACAGGGGAGAATTCCAAAGAGGATGAGGTTCTACCTTTAGGACCTCCAAAGAAGACTTCTCAGACAAGTACAAGTTGGAATGGATCTTGGAACCAGCAGGATATTTATTGGCAGAGAAGGGATATGGAGGGAGTGAAGGATATTTTAACTTCATGTGCAAAGATTAAATGATAAAATAAAGCCAATATTCAGCATAGAATTAGGATGGCAGTGAGATACAGAAGTAGATAAATACCAACCTGAGAAGCACTTTGTTTTATATTAGTAGATAATTTGGACTTTATTCTAAAGTCTTTGAAAGACTTCAAGTGAGGGATGTTGCATTTAAAAAAATAAACATTCTACTGTGCTTCATTGAAAGGAAAGGAAGAATTAAAAAAAGAAGGAAAAGAAAAGATGAAAGTAAGGAAGGAAAGAGAGGAAAGAAGGAAGAAATAACAACATCAATCACAATTACTCACAGTTCAGAATAAGAGGAATTGACTTCCTAAAAGACTGTAACTCTGTGCTAATAAATTTGAGAACCTATAGGGAAATAGATATGATGTGATAGGGAAAAGATATGAAAGAGGAAAGCTTCAAGATGACTGACTAGAGGTATTTCATACTCACCTCCTCCACTAAGAAGAACCAACATAATGAGTAGATGATCACATTTCAAATAGATCATCCAAGAGAGAACACTGTAATTCAATAGAAAAGTGACAGTAAATGCCTAAACCGAGGAAGGGGAAGGAAATGAGGCAGTCTACTGAGTAGGATCAGCTGGGAGCTGAGGGAGACTCCTTAATATGAGGAAAGGGTTAGTAGAAACTTTCAGTGGTTTCCATTTCCACTATGGACCCCTGAAATCCTGGCCATAGGAGAGTCTCTTGACCCTCACTTGCCCTGAAACTAACATAGGAAGATGCTGAGAGATTGTGTGATGGCACTGGTCCGGGGAAGGAGCTCACACCGGGTTGCACACATTCCATGAGACCTAAGCAGCTATAGCAAGCAGCCATCTTAAGAGTCCTGCCGCCAACAGATAGCGCATTATCCTGGAGACCACTGGTACTGGGGCTCAGGTGCACGAGAAGCACGCTTGCTGCCTCCGAGCTTAGGTGCCAGTGACCAGGGGCCACCCACACCAGGGGATGAGATGCTATCACGATGCATGCTGCCGCCATTGAGGCTGAGTCATGAGCAATGTGTCAGCTACTGCAGAGAGGCTGAGGAAAGAATGCCGCTTGGGCTGTGGTGAAAATGGTGTGTGTATTTTCCACCTGCTGACCTAGGTTGCCCAATACTGAAGGTGGCACTGCCCTCCCCAGTGGCAGGGAACCAGCACATCTGCTGCCACCTACCATCATAGCATTTCACTTTTCTAGGGATTGCCTCACCCCTAACTACTGCATCTGGTGCCCGTACTCATTATCAGAGGGCTTGAGGACAAGTTTGGCTCAGCTTTGACCTGCCACCCCCCAACCCCTGTGCTAGAGCACACCGGAAGCAAGAGGATCACCTAGCCTAGTCCACCACAGTTGGCACCTGAACACTCCTCCCAGGTGCCTGAGGTCGGGCCTACCCACATGACTGCTACTATCACAGCTGGCACCTACCTGCACGCACCACCTGTGTGCCTGGAGACCAGCCCACTCGGCTGAATACAACCAACACCAATACCAGTGTGAACCACTCGGGACTAAGAGGATGTTTCTGCCACTGCCATTGTCATCATTCATATCAAGCTGGCTGCCCCAGGGGTTCAAGAACATCCCCACCCACCCCACCTACTGTTGTCACTGCTGGCATCCAAGTAATCTATCTGGAAACTCAACAATTGGCCCATCTGGACTCACTAATAATGGTGCCAGACCACCCTGGGGCCCAGAGACACACATACTCATCCCACTGCTGCCATCACTGGGGCTCAAAGACTGACCTACCTGGTATTACAGTCCCCAGCAAAACCACAGCCTCATTTAATAATTGCACCCTGAGCCACTGAAGAAATTATAGATACCACTGGTACTATTTATACCTGAAGGAATCATACAGAGTTTACACTACTGCACTCAAAATCACAACCAAAGTGTCCTACCCAACTAACAGCATAGATACATCTTCTGGAAAATGTCCTCCCCTACCAGAGCAAATTTAAAAAATTGCAAGAAGTGACTGTTATAGTAGATGTACAGATATGAATATAATGGTACAGAAAATAAGAAAAAGCCAGGACATATAACACATCCAAAGGAATAATTCTCGAACAACAGATCCCAAAGAGAAATTAATGAAATCTCAGAAAAAGAAGTTAAATGATTGATTCTAAAGACGCTCGGTGAGAAACATGAGAATTCTGCAAAACAATACAAAGAAATCAGAAAAACAATGCATGATATGAATAAGAAATTTGCTAAAGAGATTGATACCAAAAATATAACCAAACATAAATTATGGAACTGAAGAATTTATTAAATGAAATGCAAAATACGTTCAAAGCTTCAACAATAGACTAGATCAAGCAGAAGAAAGAATTTCAAATCTGGAAGATAATTCTTTATACAAAATAAAAGAAAAAACAATTAAAAAAGAATGAGCAAAACCTTTATTACATATGGGGCATCATAAGAGACCAAATTTTCAAATTATAAGGGTTCCAGAAGGCAAAAAGCAATAAAAAAGGGTTGGAAAACTTATTTAATGCAGTAAGAGATGAAAATTTCTCAAGTCCAATGAGTGATTTAGACATTCAGATACAGGATGTGCTGAGATCCCCAAAAGGATACAATGCAAAAAAAGTATTCTCTCCATGGCACATTATAGTTAAACTACCTAAATGTAAACACAAAGATTTCTATAAACAGCAAGAGAAAAGCATCTAGTTACCTATAAAGGAATCATCATTAGACTAACAGTAGATTTCTCAGAAGAAACCTTACAGGTCAGGAGGTAATGGGATGATATTTTCAAAGAGCTGAAAGAAGAAAAAAAAAAAAACCTGTTGGGCAAAAATACTATATCCAGCGAAATTATTCTTCATAAATGAAGGAGAAATAAAATCTCTCTCATAGAAGCAAAAGCCGAAAGAATTCATCACCACTACACTGGCCTTACAAGAAATTCCTCAAGGGAATTCTAAACTTGGAAATAGTGAGCGACATTTGCTATCATGAAAACACACAAAAGTGTAAAACTCACTGGTAAAGCAAACAAACAAATGAAGAAGAGAAAGGACTCAAATAGTACTACTACAGAAAACCACCAAACCACAATAACAAACAGTAAGAGAAAAAGAAAGGAACAAAGAATACACAAAATAACCAGAAAATAATTAATACGATAAAGGGAAAACCTCACGTATCAATAATAATTTTCGGTGTAAATTGATTTAATTCTTTACTTAAAATATATAATCTGGTTGAATGGATTAAAAAAACATGATCTAGCCATATGCTGCCTACAAGAAACATAATTAACCTTTAAAGATGCATATAAACTGAAAATAAAAGGATAGAAAAAGATATTTCATGCAAATGTTAACAAAAAATGAGCAGGCATAGCTATACTCAGATACAACCCTTTAAATAAAAAACAGTAAGAAAAAGACAAAGAAGGTCATTATGTAACGATAATGGGATCAATCTAGCAAGAGGATGTAACACCAAATCCATATTGGCATCCAACACAGGAGTACCTAGATTCATAAAGCAAATATTGCCATATCTGAATAAAAAGATGATCTCTGATATAATAAAATTGTGGCACTTTAACACCCCACTGCCAGTACTAAACAGGTCATTGAGACAGATAATCAGAAAAGAAACATTTGTTTTAAACTGGACTTTAGACCAAAAGGACTTAACAGACATTTAGAGAACATCTTATCCAACAATAGCAGAATACACATTCTTCTCATCAGCACAAGGAACATTCTCCAAGATAGACCATATATTAAGCCACAAAACAAATCTCAACAAATTTTTGAAATTCAAAATCACATCAAGTATATTCCCAGATCACAATGGTGTAAAACTAGAAATCAATACCAAGAGAAACATTGGAAACTATACAAATACATGGAAATTAAACAACATGCTCCGGAACAACCATTGGTTCAATGAAGAAATTAATATGGAAATAAATGTTTTTTGGAACAAATGAAATGGAAACACAACATATCACAACCTGTGGGACACAATAAAAGCAGTACTAAAAGGGAAGTTCATAGCAATAAGCACCTACATCAAAAAGCAGAAATATTTCAAATAAACAATCTAACAATGTACCTCAAGGAACAGGAAAGCAACAACAAACCAAATCCACAATATCAGAAGGAAATAATGCAGATCACAGTAGAACTGAAAAGAAAAATATGGAAAGATGAATGAAACAAAAAGTTGGTTCTTTGAAAAGGTAAAATTGATAACAACCACTAGCTAGACTAACCAAGAAGAGTACAGCGAAGACTCAAATAAAATTATAAATGAAAACAGAGACATTATAACTGATACCATAGAAACAGAAAAGATCATCAGGGACCATTATGAACAACTATATGCTAACCAGTGGAAAATCCATAGGAAATGGATGAATACTTGGAAATGTACAACCTACTAAGATTGAATCAGGAAGAAATGGAAAACCTGAACAGACCAATAACAGGCAGTGATATTGAAGCAGTAATAAATAGTATCTGAACAAAGAAAAGCCCAGAACCAGGTGGATTCACCACCAAATTCCACCAAACATATAAGAATAACTCATACCAATCCTCCTGAAACTGTTCCAAAAAATTAGGGAGAGAATTCTCCCTAACTGATTCTGTAAGGCTAGCATTACCCTGATAACAAAACCAGAAAAGGAACAACAACAAAAGAAAACTACAGACCAATATTCTTGATGAAAATAGATGCAAAAATTATCAGCAACATCCTAGAAAACTGAATTCAATTAAAAGATAATGTATGATGATCAAGTGGGATTTAGACCAAGGGTGCAGTGATGTTTAGTATATGCAAATAAGTAAATGTGAAACTTCACATCAACAGAATGAAGGGCAAAAACCATATGGTCATCTTAATAGATGCAGAAAAAGCATTTGATAAAATTCAACATCCCTTCACAATTAAAACTCCCAACAAACCAAATATAGAAGGAACATACCTCAAAATAATAAAGGCTACATATAGCAGACCCACAGCTAACACCATCCTGAATGGGAAAAGTTTGACTGCCTTTCCTTTAAGAATGGGCAAAAGCTGGAACCATTCCCCAGGACAAGGATGCTCATTCTCACTACTCCTATTAAACATAGTATTGGAAGTCTGAGCTAGGACAGTCAGAGAAGAGAAAGAAATAAAAGGCATTCAAATTGGAAAACAGGAAGTCAAATTGTCCTTCTTTGCTGGTGATATGGTCTTTCATTTAGAAAAACTGAAAGGCTCCATCTAGACCTAAAACCATAAAAACCCTAGAAGAAAACCTAGGCAATACCATTCAGGACATAGGCATGGGCAAGGACTTCATGTCTAAAACACCAAAAGCAATGGCAACAAAAGCCAAAATTGACAAATGGGATCTCATTAAACTAAAGAGCTTCTGCACAGCAAAAGAAACTACCATCAGAGTGAACAGGCAACCTACAGAATGGGAGAAAATGTTTGCAATCTACTCATCTGACAAAGGGCTAATATCCAGAATCTACAATAAACTCAAACAAATTTACAAGAAAAAAACAATCCCATCAAAAAGTGGGCAAAGGATATGAACAGACACTTCTCAAGACATTTATGCAGCCAAAAGTCACATGAAAAAATGCTCATCATCACTGGCCATCAGAGAAATGCAAATCAAAACCACAGTGAGATACCATCTCACACCAGTTAGAATGGCCATCATTAAAAAGTCAGGAAACAACAGGTGCTGGAGAGGATGTGGAGAAATAGGAACACTTTTACACTGTTGGTGGGACTGTAAACTAGTTCAACTATTGTGGAAGTCAGTGTGGCGATTCCTCAGGGATCTAGAACTAGAAATACCATTTGACCCAGCCCATCCCATTACTGGGTATATACCCAAAGGATTATAAATCATGCTGCTATAAAGACACATGCACACATATGTTTATTGCAGCACTATTCACAATAGCAAAGAGTTGCAACCAACCCAAATGTCCAACAACGATAGACTGGATTAAGAAAATGTGGCACATATACACCATGGAATACTATGCAGCCATAAAAAATGATGAGTTCATGTCCTTTGTAGGGACATGGATGAAGCTGGAAACCATCATTCTCAGCAAATTATCGCAAGGACAAAAAACCAAACACCGCATGTTCTCTTTCATAGGTGGGAATTGAACAATGAGAACACATGGACACAGGAAGGGGAACATCACACACTGGGGCCTGTTGTGGGGTAGGGGGAGGGGGAGGGATAGCATTAGGAGATATACCTAATGCTAAATGATGAGTTAATGGGTGCAGCACACCAACATGGCACATGTATACATATGTAACAAACCTGCCCGTTGTGCACATATACCCTAAAACTTAAAGTATTTAAAAAAAAACTCTTAGAGCTGAAAAAGAAATTCAGTAAAGTTTCAGGATATAAAATCAACATACAAAAATCAGTAGCCTTTTTATTCTTCAATAATGAAACAGTAAAAAAGAAATCAAGAAGGCAGTCCCATTATACAATAGCTTCAAAAACATTAGAATACCTAGGAATAAGTTTAACCAGGGAGGTGAAAAATGTCCACAATGAAAACTGCAAAACACTGATGAAAGAAATGGAAGAGGACACAAACAAATGGAAAGAAATACCATACTTATATATCAGAAGAATTAATATCATTAAAATGACCATACTTCCCCAAGGAATCCATAGATTGAATGCAATCCCTAACGAAGTATCAGTGTCATCTTTTACAGAAATAGTAAAAACAATCATAAAATTCATAGGGAACTAAAAAAAGAACACGAATAGCCAAAACAATTCCGAGCAAAATCTAAAAGTACATACAAATAAATGAGGCATTGAAGTAAGGTTAGGAATGCATGAATAATTAGTGTTAGAAAATTTTTCAAAGTTACTTACTACTTTAGAAGATCAAAGAAGGAAAAATATGAGTATTTTGAAAGATACTAAAATACTATTTTATATGTTAACATCTATTCTCATTAAAATTTCTGGAACACTTCTACTGTAACTGACAAATCCAGGAGGCAGAAAAATCAGTGTGTATATAGTTGAAATGACTGACACCATCAATCAAGTGAATCTAATGGACATTTATAGAATGTTTTATCCAGCAACAACTTATACAAAATATTCACCAAGACACACCGTGTTCTAGGCAATAGAACATCCTTTAAATAGAAATTATACTAACATTCCTCTCAGACCATATGAAATTAAACTAGAAATGAGTAACAGAAAGATAGAAAATATTAAATTATTTGGAGATTAAACAACATATTTCAAAATAAAACATGGTCAAAAAAAGTCTGAAGAGAAATATTTCAAAAAAAACGAGACTTAAAATACAACTTATAATTTGTGAGATGCAGTGAAAGCATTACTCAGAGGGAAATTTGTACCATTAATAGCATATATTAGAAAGAAGAAAGATCTAAATTTAATAATCTATACTTACACCATAGGAAACTAGGCAAAGAACAATTTAAATCTAAAGTGAGCAATAATAATAATAACAATAATGAAATTTAGAGCAGAAATCAATGAAAATGAAAACCAGTAAAGAAAATCAGTAGAGAAAATCCTGGATGTACGAATAGGTGGAATTCAGTAGATTTTTAGGGCAGTGAAACTATATAAATGACACTGTAATGCTGAATTAGTGACATTATGCATTTTTAAGTACCCACAGAACTTGGTATCACAATGATTACACCCTAATGTAAACTAGGGACTTTAGTTGATAATAAAATACCTATATTGTTTCATTAATTGTAAAAATTGTACCACACCAATTTTAAATAGGGGTAGTAGCATGGAGGGTGGTGGTATATGCAGAGGCAGTGTACTTTCTGCTTAAGTTTTCTTTAAACCTAAAACACTAAAAAATAAAGACTATTAATGAGAAAGACTTTTAGCAAAACAGAAATCCGAGGATACCTTAAGATTATTATACAAGTAATGTAAAGATGAAAGTATAGAAGTGCTCACTGAAATATTTAGAAGACCTGTTGAAAAACTATAAAACATTGAAGAAAAAATTGAAGAAATAAACAAAAAGATATTCTAGTTTGTGGATTGAAGAATTAACATTGTTAGAATTTCCATATTACCCAAAGTGATCTACATATTCAATGCAATCCCTATTCAAATTCTAATGCATTTTTCATAGGAATAAATAAACAATAGTAAGATTCATATGGGACCACTAAGACTCCAAATAGCAAAAGCAATCTTGAGCAGAAAGAACAAAGCTGGAGGCATCAGTCTACCTGACTTCAAAATCTACTACATGTTATAATAATCAAAATAGCATGATTCTGGCATAAAAACATACATACAGACCAGTGGAACAAAATAACCCTGACATAATCCTATTCATGTACAGTCAGTTAATTTTTCACAAAGATGCCAAGAACACACAAAAGGGGAAAGGATAGTCTCTGAAACAATAATTGGTGTTGAGAAAACTGGATATCCACATTTACAAGAATGAAATTTGTTCCTCATCTCACACCATATATAAAAATCAACATAAAATGGATTAAAGACTTAAACATAAGACCTGAAACTAAAATTACTACAAAATAATATAGGGAAAAATCTCCATAACATTGGTCCGGGCAATGATTTTTTTTAAGCTATGACCCCAAAAGCACAGGCAACAAATGTAAAAAAAGATAAATGAGATTGATTTTATCAAACAGGAAAGCTTTTGCACAGCAAAGAAAACAATCAACAGTTGAAGGATAACCTACAAAATGGCAGAACAGGCAGAGCATGGTGGCTCACGCCTGTAATCCCAGCACTTTAGGAGGCTGAGGCGGGCGAATCACTTGAGGTCAAGAGTTCGAGACCAGCCTGGCCAACATAAACCCAATCTCTACTAAATACACAAAAATTAGCCAGGCATAGTGGCACACACCTGTAATGGAGGGTGAGGTAGGAAAATCGCTTGAACCTGGGAGATGAAGGTTGCAGTGAGCCAAGAGTGTGCCACTTCACTCCAGCCTAGGTGACAGAGTGAGACTCTATCTCAAAAAAAAAGAATGGCAGAATATATTTGCAAATGATACAGCTGATGAGGCATGCATTTCTAGAATATATAAAGGACTAAAATAATTCAATAGCAAGAAAACAACCCGATGAGAAAATGGGCAAAGCTTTTGAATAGACATTTCTCAAGAGACATACAAGTGACCAAGAGGTATATGAAAAAATATTCAACATCATTAGTCATCAGAAAAATGCAAACTAAAACCACAATGATATATGACTTTCCACCTGTTAGGTTGACTATTATCAAAAAGACAAATGGTAAGTATTGGAGAGGATGTGGAGAAAAGGGAACCCTTATATGGTGCTGGGAATGTAAATTAGTATAGCCATTGTGAAAAACAGTATGGAGGTTTCCCCCAAAATTAAAAATAGAACTATCATATGTTTCAGCAATCCCACTACTGGGTATATTTCCAGAGGAAATGAAATCAGTATGTCATTGAGATATCTGCACTTCCATGTTCATTGCAACATTTTCCACAATAGCCAAGATATTGATTTGACCTAAGTGTCTGTCAACTGGTGAATGCATAAAGAAAATGTAGTGTGTATACAGAATGCAATACTATACAGCCTTACAAAAGAAGGAAATCCTGCCATTTGCAACAGCATGGAAACCTCATGGAGACATTATATTAAGTGAAATAAGGCAGGCACAGAAAGAAGAATATGTGTGATCTCATATGTAGCATCTAAAAATGTTGAATTCATAGAAACAGAAAATAGAATGATAGTTACCAGAGCTGGGGAATATGGCTGGGGAGTTTTTGGTCAAAGGATAGAAATTTTCAGTTAGGTAGAAGGAATTATTTCAAGAGATCTATTCTATAACATGATGATTATACTTAATAACTATGTGTTATATTCTTGAAAAATGCTAGCAAAGTACTTTTAAGTATTCCTACCTCATAAATAAGTATGTGAGGTAATGCATATGTTAATTATTAGGTTGGTGCAAAAGTAATTGTGGTTTTTGCCATTAAAAGCAGTTTCTTTTGCATCCAACTTAGCTCAATTTAGCCATTTCAGTGTATACATATTTCAAAACATCAAGTTGTACATGACAAATATATAATTTTTGTATAATTTTTATTTATCAATCAAATTTTATAAAGCAGTGTTCACATAAGTAAACATACTCACCGACTATGTTATAGTATGTAAATATATTGCAAAATTATTCCAGCTTTAAAAACGTGAAAATGTAGAGGGCAGTACAAATTACAGAGAAATTTGGGAGATATAATTTACAGAACTCATTTTCTGACTGTGGAGGAAAGAATGGAATTGAAGATCTTGCTTAGATCTCTGCCTTGAACAGGTAAAGGCAGTTTACCTTTACCAGATTTTACCAGAAAAAGTAAAATCTCTGAGATGAGCAGGTAAAGAGTGGTAAATATGATGAGTCTCAACCTGGACCTACTTATTTCTTTTCTTTTTTTTTTTTTTTGAGATGGAGTCTTGCTCTGTTGCCCAGGCTGGAGTGCAGTGGCATAATCTCGCCTCACTGCAGCCTCTGCCTCCTGGGTTCAAGCAACTCTCCTGCCTCAGCCTCCTGAGTAGCTGGGATTACAGGATCCCACCACCACGCCCAGCTAATTTTTGTATTTTTAGTAGAGACGGGGTTTCACTATGTTGGCCAGGCTGGTCTCAAACTCCTGACCTCAGGTGATCCACCCACTTCGGCCTCCCAAAGTTCTGGGATTACACGCACGAGCCACTGTGCCTGGACACTTATTTCAAAGTTTGTCTGGGTCAGATGTCCATGAAACACTCGCATATATGATTCTTGATTTAGAATGATTTTGGAGTAGATCTGTACTGAAGATAGAGATACTGGAAGCTATTGGATTTAATTAAATCACCCAAAGAAAGTGAGAAGATTTGTGTCCAGAGAAGTAAAAGGAAATCCAGGAGAAAACCATCTCATGAATTCCACGGGAAGACAGAATTTTAAATAGAGAGTATTTAACAGAAGTTAAGGAAGATCAGACTGAAAGTGAATATTGAATGTGGTGGCAGGTACTTCATAAGTTACTCTGCACAAGTCTGTGTTGGTGGAATTTTAGCATTGGAATACTGGTTGTTGTGGAGTAATGTATGATCATTTGTCCTGAAAATATTTTTGTAAGAATATTAATTTCACCATACTTCTTAGAGCCTTTAATATGCTAGTGTAGTGTATATCATGAATCTTGTATATAGGTATCTCAAACTTACATGATCTGGGCATTCTGCTTTCATTTTAGCATCTCTTAGGATGCAAACAAAAAATTAGAAAAAACCTACACAATGGTTTTGAAAAAGAAAAAATTAAAGAAGACTGTGATATGACTCAGTATTCCCAGTTATATTCCCAGTTACTTAATGGATATGTCAGATGGCTCTAAGCTCATAGAAATTTCTGCCCATATTGAAATCTGAGTGATTTTTCAAATTTTATATTTTTTCACAGGATGCTAGACATGCAGCTGAAGAAGAGATTTATACCAACTTAAACCAGAAGATTGACCAGTTCCTACAGCTGGCAGACTATGACTGGATGACCGGAGATTTGGGCAACAAAGCTAGTGATTACTTGGTAGACCTCATTGCCTTTCTTCGTAGCACCTTTGCTGTATTCACACACCTTCCTGTAAGTGATAGTTGCTCTTACTTTGTCCTTTATATATAAAAAGGTTTCCTTATAATTTATTTTGGTGAAAGATGTTAGTTTCTGCTGTAACTACCCAGGAAGATTTTCAGTATATAAAAGCTCATGCTATATTTATTAACCTTTAATGATATGTAGAGGCTACTTCCATCATTTTTTCATTGACCTTTGCATTTTTTTCATCTAAAAATGGTTCCTGGTATTATGTCTGCTTATCTTCCTATGATGCCCAAGGTAATTAGTACAAAGACAATATAAAAGCCTTGGTAGAATTAAAAAAAGAAACTTAGTTAGAATTTCAGATATGTATATTTTAGTTTTAGAATATTCTTTAACTTTTTTATATAAACTGAAATTCTTTGATGAAATGCTCCATCTTTTTTATCTAATTTGTCTATGTTTTCTCTGTTTTCTTAAGCATATTAATTATAGACATTCAAAATCATTCTTTACTACTTCTTATATATATTATACATACATATTGGTGGTTTTTTTTCTCTTGGTTTTCAGTGATATGTCCTGTCTCTTTCTAATATTTTTTGGTTGATGTTAGACGTTGTATAAAATATGTAGAGATTCCAGGTGGTGTTATCTTCCACCAGAAAAGGTTCATGTTTTCCTTTACTTAGTAAATAGAATGGGCAGGTGGGTTGTGGTTTGAAGCTGACCACCTTAGTACCATCAGGGACTGATTTGGGTTAATATTGGGTTGCAGTTGTAGTGTACTTTGTTTGCCCTTGTTGGTAGGATATGGCTCTGCAGAGCTTTTAAAAACTGCCTGATATGTCATTGTCTTTTTAGCACCAAAGAGGACTATAGAAATTCCTGCTCTTCACAGAAACCTTGTCTATTCAGCCTCCTGTACTCTTTCGTTTTAGAATCTGGCAAATGTCTTAAGGAGACTTAGCAGTACCCAGTATCAGCAATTGCTGACAGGAAAAAAAGTGTTGGGGATTGTCAGTGTTACTTTACCATCCCTAATGAGGTTTCAGCTCCTATGTGATCTGAATGTTTATGTACCCCCAAAAATCATATGTTGAATCTAATAACCAGTGTGATTACATTAGGAGGTGAGGCGTTGGGAGGTGATAGATTATGACGGTAGAGCCTCACAAATGGGATTAGTATACTTATAAAAGAGACTTCAGAGAGCTGCCTTGTTCTTTGTGGCCATGTGAGGATATGGGGCTACAGGAAGAAGACTCCTTTTTTATTTTGCACTAGGAAATAGGCCTTCATCCGACACCAAATCTGCTGGTACCTTGATGCTGGACTTCCAAGCCTCCAGAACGGTGGGAATTCTTTTGTTTATAAGCTACCAGTCTATGGGATTTTGTTACATTATTCTGAATGGACTAAGATAGCTCCTGTCATTTTTAGGCATTCTTCTACTAGTGAGTCTTTTTCTCTGAAACACTGTGAAACCGTGAGAAATCTCCTTGCCTTTCAAAGCTTTTGGCTTAAACTCTTATTTTCCTCAGCTGTTTAGCTTTAGAATTCAGTAAATATCTTGAGGGTAAAACTAGTCCTCAAACCTTTAACTGTGGCACTCTAGTCTGTTGGAAGCAGTAAAAATTCCATGTTTTTTTCATCCCCTAGTAGTTAGTCTCTGCCTGGTTTTAAGATTCTCAGTCTGTTGCCCTTGCCTACGTTCCTCAAATGCCCACAAGGAAAGCTGCAGATTTTCACCTCACCTTTAAAAGGTTCTGTCCTCTCTGCCATTTTATTCCCTTTAGTCTTCATTGCTTCACAGCACCTGATGCCTTTTAATATGTTTTTTCTACATGTTTTACTTCCTTTCCTAGTTGTTCCTAGTGGGAGCATTTACCTGCAGAAAATTATGTCATTTTGTCTAGCTTTATCCTGATACCAAAGCCAGACAAAAAGAGCACACACAAAAAAACTATGGGTTAATCTCACAATTATGGATAAAAATAAATAAATAACATTTTAGCAAGTCAATTCCAAGTGTTTTAAGAAAGTAATTTTGTACTAGTATGTAGGATTTAGTCCAGAAATGCAAGGATGGTTTGATATTTTTAAAAAGCTGTTAATATAATTTATCACATTACTAGGTGAAGGAGATAAAGTTTCTTGATGTATTCTAGAAAGACATTTTATTACATCCAGGCTACATTCTTGATTTAAAAACAAAGTTTACTAAATTCCAAGCAGTATAATATTTTAGTAACATAATAAAGAACATCTATTTGAAATTTAGTAGCCACCATAGATTTAACAGTAGAACAATAAAACATTTATTTTCATTGACATCAGGAATTGGGTGAAGATGCTTCTCACCAACACTTTAGAAGTTCTATCAAATAAATGTAAAAAAAGAATAAATTACATTATAATGAGCCATGCATGTCTTAGTCCATTCCTGCCCCCATAACAAGATACTTTAGACTGAGAAATTTATAAACAACAGAAATTTGTTTCTCACAGTTCTGGAGGCTGAAAAGTCCAATATTAAGATGTCAGCAGATTCAATGTCTGATAAAGTCCTGTCACTCATAAATGGCACCTCTGTATCCTTACATGGCAGAGAAGGCAAAAAGGATGAACTCACTCCCCCAGTCCCTTCTATAAGGCACTAATCCAATTAATGAGTGATGTAATGACTTCTGAAAAGCCCTCCCCCACAAAAATTAAAAATTAAAAAAATATATAAAAATTGCATTGGGGATTAAATTTCAATATGAATTTTGGCAAGGCTCAAACATTTCAAACCATAGCACATGCATATTATTATTCATAGGTTATTATTATCTAAATAGAACATACTAAAAATTTATTAAGACCAATAAGAGTTTAGGTTAGATGATTCACTTAGAAAACAAATAAACTTTTCGTATATTAGCAATGCCCACATAGAAAATATATTGTCAAAAGTGTCTTATTTACTATTGGGACATAGATATAATTTTTCTATGCAACTACTTAGCAAGTAAATTTAGAAATAATGTGACAACATCACAGAGTAATATAAAAGAGACTTTCTTATGCACAAATATATATGGTATTCTAGGATGGGAATATTTCATTTTGTAGAAAGTTTTTTCAAATTTAATCTAATTGCAATGAGTATCAAGTAAATTTGTTTAGGGAGGAATCTTAATGAAATAATTCTGAAATTCATTTGTAAGCAAAAATGGACAATATTTGGTAAAAAATGATAACATGAACATAATTTGTAACTCTATTAATAAGACATACATATTAAGCTTGTGTGATATTTTTGACTATAAACTACTCAGAAATAAGAAAATGGTAACATTCATTATTTATAAGAAATATTTGAGGAAATAGGTATTTTCATATGTTGCTGCTAGGGATCTAGTTATTATAGTCTTTTTGGAGTCAGTTTTTCAGTATGCCTCAGAAACCCCTTAAAATGTGCTTACCTTTTTACTGTGTAATTCCCCTTTTAGAATTTGAACTTAATGAAATAATCATGATTGTATTATAATATTCAAATATAACTATACTTAATACAATGCATTTTGTATAGTGAGGAGTTGGTATAAATTAAAAATCCAGCAAACAAATGTGTTCACAAACTAAATTATGTATATTCATATAATGTGATATTCATTCATTAAATTAATGTAAATTTATATTTATTCATTAAAATATATTCATTATTTCTTAACTGGAAAAACAGATATGATCTTATTTTAATTAATACATATATACACAAATTAAATATCTATATTATGTACAGTGTAAGTCTAGAATTGTATACTCCATGGTTTATCCTTATTTCTATGTAGCTTTTAGGTTTTCCTTTTTGTTTGTGTTTTTAGAAAATGTTTTCTGAATTGAAACATCTGCAGCTTTTTTTTTTTTTTTCGAGACGGAGTCTCACTCTGTCGCCCAGGCTGGAGTGCAGTGGCGCAATCTCGGCTCACTGCAAGCTCCGCCTCCTGGGTTCACGCCATTCTCCTGCCTCAGCCTCTCTGAGTAGCTGGGACTACAGGCGCCTGCCACCACGCCCGGCTAATTTTTTTTTTTTTTTTTTTTTTTTTTGAGATGGAGTCTCGCTCTTTCGCCCAGGCTGGAGTGCAGTGGCGCGATCTCAGCTCACTGCAGGCTCCGCCCCCTGGGTTCACGCTGTTCTCCTGCCTCAGCCTCCTGCGTAGCTGGGACTACAGGTGCCCGCCACCTCGCCTGGCTAATTTTTTGTATTTTTAGTGGAGATGGGGTTTCACCGTATTAGCCAGGATGGTCTTGATCTCCTGACCTCGTGATCCGCCCACCTTGGCCTCCCAAAGTGCTGGGATTACAGGCGTGAGCCACCGCGTCCGGCCGCCTGGCTAATTTTTTTGTATTTTTAGTAGAGACGGGGTTTCACTGTGGTCTTGATCTCCTGACCTCGTGATCTGCCCGCCTCGGCCTTCCAAAGTGCTGGGATTACAAGCGTGAGCCACCGTGCCCAGCCACATCTGCAGCTTTTATAATGCTGGGGGTATGTGGAGGTGATATTTAGAGTAATTATTTTCCACCTCAAGAATTATTGTCTTTAATTACTAATTTATATTTTTAAATTGCTTTTGCCAGCCCACCTGTCCCCATTTCATCATGCTGTCATATTTCAGCACCACACTTTGTACTCCTTACTTTAACCTCTAGGTCATTTAGAAGCAGTAATGTGGATCAAACTGGTGCTTGTCTGAATTAAAGTGCATGCTTTTACCTGTAGAGTTGTGAACTTTCTTGCAAGGCTATACTGTAAGTAACTAGTTGAGGTTTATTTCCCCCTCTTTTGTTTATTCTAAACTGCCGTTTTTACCTAAATACTATAAAACGTCTCAGTGTGGATAGAGTTGATTCTACCACTCAGGCTGTAGAACCACTTACCATGTACCATTCAGAATCAAAGTAGGAAGTAACTGACAGGCTTAAGTCCTCAATATTGCTTCCATTGGTGCCATATTTCTGTCTTGTCTACACTTTTCTGAAGCTACACTTTTAAAATTAATTGGATTCACCAACCATTATATTCTCTAGAATCAGATGACTTCTTAAACTACCCCATCTGGTTTTCCACAAAATAGATTGCCTAACATTTGTGTTTATTTTCCCTAGAATGCTAGATAATTTCCTCATAGAACCCCGTATTAGTCACAAAACAGAGCTGTGTCTAAGATTTGCCCTTGGGCATTATTAGAGAAAGAATGGGAGAGAAAAGAGTTTGTTTCTGAAAAACAACCCAAATCATTTGTCTTTTACTTATTATAAATATTTTCTTTTCATATTTGAAATTCCCTGACGGAAGTGGCTCTCTCTCAGAGAGGGATTGATTGATAGAAAAAATGTATATAGAGAGGACTGGAAAGACAGGGCAAATTCTGTCTTCTTCTCTTACATTTTGGAATCCCCAGTTTCTCTTAATTCTGAGGGATGTTTTACCGCATCACAGCAGCAATATAGGCAACGGAATAAGTCGGTGTCTAGAAATGTGTTTGTGTGTGACACAGAGAGAGAGAGAGGGAGAATCCGAGTGTGTTTGTTTGCAGATTATTGTCATTGTTAGATAGTCAGCGGTCAGAGGGGAAAATTATTTAATTTTGCAACTGTTTTTTCCCTTGAAGTTTTTGTGACTTAGGCAGCCTGCCTATCTTCATGAGGCACCCAGAAATGATTATAATAATATTTTCCACATTTAGAGTTTTTAAATCTTACTGTTTCCCTTGAGTTAACAGATGAGTTAAGTACACACGCATTTTTTTTTCAGACTTCAGTTGTATAATTTACAATTGCATGCACAGTTACCCATTTTGCATGCTCAGCATAAGAGCATGTTTTTGAGAATTTATTCTTGTTATCCTGATAATTATCTTTCAGAAATGCTTAAGAAAGGAAATGCTGTGTCAAGTAACAGACCCAGAGGATGGAATCCTGAGTTTGTTTTCTCTGTCTGCTGTTAATGTTAATTTGTATGACATAGGGCAAGATCTGTCATAGCCCACCTTGGTTTGTGGGTTAAGCGTGGAAATTCTGTTTCTTTGTCTAGTAATACAATGATACCTATCCCTGGCCTTACTTTCTCTTAGGTCATCCTTAAGAGAAAATTATTGTCTACATATAAGTTTCTGAAATTCTTCCCATCTAAAACCCTTTAAAAACTGATATTTCTTTTAGTACTCAATTTATTTCCAGGAATTGCTGCCATCTCCGACCTAACCAAATGATGCTGCTACTGAAGAACTGTCAGTACAAACTGTCAGTACTCCCATTAAGTACAAAATCTTTTCTGTGTCCGTCCAGACTTTTCATCATGGGACCTTAAACTACCTTTCTGTATTTTTCTCTGTCTCTGTCTCTCTTTTCTATTTACCAAAGATTCTCCTCCCATAATGAAGTAATGCTCTTTGTTAAGCACACCTAACTGTTTTCTACCCTGTGTCTTTTTTTTTTTCCCCATGCCTTTTGTCTACTTTTACTGCTTCTGCCCTTTAACTATGTGTGTTGAAAATCTTACATATGTCAAGGTTCATTTCAAGTACCACACCTTCTATGAGGCCTTACCAGTTCTCCTGACCAGATGTGACATCTTCCTTTGTGGCACTTTTTAAAATGGCACTAATTAAATTTTACCTTGGGCTGGATGTGTCATTCATTTGTGTACTTTATTTAGGAAAGGAGACAATGGTAATTAAAGCATCTGCTGTGTTCCAAATGCTTTACATGTGTTATATGTCATCCCAGTTGATGAGGACTCAAAATACCCCAATCAGATAAGTATTAATATTATTATTACATTTTATGATGAGACCATAAACTCAAGGAGGATATGTACTTTGTAAGGGATACAGCAAATCAGTGGAAGGATCAGGATTTAAACAAATTTATTTGACTTAAAATTTTTTCCATTATACCATCCTGTCTATTAGATTGATTGCCAACTATGGACTTGTGAACCCTGTAGATAAAGACCTTGTCCTATTCATCTGTATTTCTGTGTATACTGCAGCAGCTTGCATGAAATAGTGCATAGTAAGTTTTTATGGAGTTTACCTGTTTTGAATAATAAAGTAACTGAATTCCTGCCTGGGCATTGACAATCATTTTTGGGTCATATGTCATTAAAAGTAACCATTTAATTACAGAAAAGAGAAGTCAAAAGCTATTATTTTGAGATAATGACCAAAAGTTTGCTTAGGTTGAAATTCTGTATTGGTCTTTCTCCTTCCATATTCTCTTGTTTCTCCAAATAAGAAAGAGTATGGTTTTCAAGTGACAGAATTTTAATTATAAAATGCCTTGCATTCATTATTACTTAGTAATGTTCACATTTCTTTTATATGTCATTATCCCATTTCTTTTTTCAAAAAAACAACCTCTATGATATACGGACAGTCACTATTTTCCCCATTTAACAAATATGGAAACTGAGGCCTAACAGGGTCTTGCCCAGAGGTCAGAAAATTAATCAATAGTGGGGCTAGATCCTAGGTCATTTTACCTTGGGTCATGCTCTTTTCACTATTTCAAGCTGTCTCTTAACATTTGACAATAGCTGCTATCTTTTGAGTCCATACCATGTACCAGGTACTGTGTGAAGTGCCCTCTCCCTCTCTGTCTCTCTCTTTTTCTTTCTCTCTCTCTGTGTGTGTATACATATACACCCATGTATATATATACACACACACACATAGGTGTATATGTTCTAATGTACATGTATGTATGTATTAATATATATTCTCATTTATTCCTTGCAACAAATTTGTGAAAACATTGTTATTCTCCCAGTTTACAAATTAGAAAAGAAAAATTAGAATAGTTTACGCATTAGTAAACATAGAGAGGTTTACTATTGTGTCAAAAACTACTCATCTAGAGTTAGTGAATCTGGGGTGTAAACTGCCTCCAAAGTCCTTGTTCCTTCCCACTAGGCTATATAATACCTCTAAACTATATATGAGAAGCACTAAGCTATGTTTCATAGAGCCATCATTTAAATACCTTTTTCTCTGTGGGATTCTTATTCAGAATCTTTTTTGTTAGTGTATAAAATTTTGGTCATGGTGACCAGAACAATTCCCGGAATGGGTGGTAAATTGTTGTAACGTCCCCATAAAGTAGAAACTCTATCTGGTAATGGGAAATACACCAATAAGTGGGTTGCTTGTTTCTAACCTAACTTGAAATCTTCTTTGACACCTTATGTGGAAATTCTCTCATCTGCTGATAAAAATGACCCTGTAATTTAGCCCAATTCCTATGACTTTCTCTGGAACAAAATAAAGAAGTTTCAGGTGTCCTTAAAAAGGACTAGAGACATCAGATCCTTTAGGACACAACCACATTTTTCTTCATTACATTAATTACATAGGTAGATCCAAGATTCAAGATTTTTTTTTTCGTTTTCCCCGATGGAGTACAAATTACTGATTTACTAATGATTTTTCTGCCTATCAAGAAATTGATTTATGTTTCCTGTTTCCATGCAGTTAACAGTTACGTTATTTGAGCTACATAGAGTACATTGAAATAAAAAGCATTTGCTTCTTATCAATGTGGTATTGGGATCTTTTGTTTAGTTAATCACTTAAATCCTTTAGAGGTTTTGTATTTCTTCAGAAATATCTTTGTGTGTTGAGCTACTACTTAGAACTTTTCTCCCCATAAAGCTACTATTACCAAGCCAGAGCTGTTCTTTCTGGTAGTATCAAGCCAGTAATCCTTTTCCTCTTTAATGATAATGACCTTTGAGTCTTCTTCTGCTTTTGTAATTATTAAATAAAAGCTTAAGTATGTTTGGTTCCAAATAGAGCCATTTACTTCTAATTCTATTTTTGTTGATAAGGTAGAAAATAAGGAGAATCTAGAATTTAACATACTGCAAAATTCCACACTTACAAATTTTCATACTTGATTTCCTTTTCTTTTTCTATTCCTTTTTGTTGTTGTTGTTGTTGAGCCAGTCTCACTCTGTCACCCAGACTGGAGTGCCATCATGTGATAACAGCTCACTGCAGCCTCGCCCTCTCAAGCTCAAGCAATCCGCCCACAACAGTCTTGCGAAATGTCTAGGATTACAGGCGTGTGCTGCCATTCCTGGCTAATTTATTAATTTTTTGTTGAGATGGGGTCTCACTATATTGCCCAGGTTGGTCTTGAACTTCTGGGCTCAAGTGATCCTCCTGCCTTGGCCTCCCACAGTGCTGGGATTATAAGCATGAGCTGAGCCACTGCACTTGGTAAGAGTCAGAGATTCCAGTGAGAAAATGTTAGATATTGCTATACTTGGTCACTTTAGTATCTTTGATACCTGATATGGTTTGGCTCTGTGTCCCCACCCAAATCTCACCTTGAATTGTAATAATCCCTGAGTGTCAAGGGCGGGACCAGGTGGAGATAATTGAACCATGGGAGTAGTTTCCCCTATGCTGTTCACATGATAGTGAGATCTGATGGTTTTATAAGGGGCTTCCCCCTTCTCTCAGCACTCATTCTCTCTCCTGCTGCCCTATGAAGAGGTACTTTCTGCCATGATTGTAAGTTTCCTGTGGCCTGACCAGCCATGTGGAACTGTGAGTCAATTAAACTTCTTTTCTTTATAGATTACCCAGTCTTGAGTATTTTTTTCACAGGAGAGTGAGAACAGACTAATACAATAGCTTTAAAAGATGAAGTGGCTTGAATTCTTTCTTATTGATGCTAAAGTTATGGGGTGTTGAGTTTTATCCGAGGACAAAACAGTTATTTCATCATTGCTAATATCAGCAAATAATGTGTAATGATAGGCAAACTGTTATATAAACTTTAATACTATTATTCAGTGCTGTTGAATTGAGGTTTCCAAGCAAACTTCTAGGCAAGGGGACTGAGAAGCATGGTTGTGATTAGATCAGGAACAATAAAGCACAACTAAGGACAACTGAGGATGTGTGATCATTATAAAGAAGAGCAGCAGTGGAAGAACATAGGCAGAGTTTCTTTTTATGTCAGTTTATTTCCAGATGTGCCTTCCGAGAACACTGGTTTGTCTGTTACTCTCTCTGTTCAGAAATTTTTAATAATCCCCACATTTTAAAGTAAAACTACTATCCGCATTAAATACATTTGTTGTAATTCCCTTACATAAAGCTGTGACTTCAGCCAAATGTATCTGTTAATCATTCCCAAGCATACTATGCTTATTCCTGGCTGTAGATTCTTGCTCATGGTTTTCCTTCTCAGAATGACTTCTCATCTCACTTTCAAATCTTTCCCTCCTTTAAAATACAGCTTAACACCTGTTTTCCCCATGAGGTCTTTTATGACTATTCACCTTTTTCCCACAATTCATACCCCAAGGTTTGATTTTCTTGTGAACTCCTATAGATATTATTGTCTCAGTTTTCTACTTGAAACTTTGGATATATGATCTTAAATATTATTTTCTGTATTTTCCCCTATTATGAACTAATGTTACATGTTATTTGAAGGAAAGTATCTCAGACATTTTAATATGGCCAACATTGAGTAAACATCCAGTCAATGTCATGATGAGACTGGAATGTTTAACAGGGACATCATGCATGGAATAGTGTCCTCCAACTCAGATGACTATTTGCCTTTACCTAACATCTATTTTGATTACAGCTCTTCATTATAAATATATTTTGCTTATAATTCCACTTCATTAAGAATGATGTTGGGAGTGCACTGTAAAGGTAATAATCCAAGTTCCAAAGGAAGAAAATATTGCTGCTTGGAATATCGCAATGAGGTCAGTCTAAACTACATTTTTGCTTTTTTGACGAGGACAAATTTGAGCCTGCAAATTGGTGTCAGAATACCTTAGCATATATATTGTACATGTTGTGGGGTGAGGAGTTCACAGTTAAATGAGCAACAGGAATGTGGTATATTCCACTCTTCTGTAATACTTTCATGGTAGTCTATAGCTACAATTTTAATATACTTCAGTAAGTGCTTGAACTTCTCCAAACAAATAACACACAATGTTGGAAATCAGACACAGTATGTACTTGCCCCTGGGACCTCCCTGTCTTTGAATTAGCAATTGCAGGCTTCTTGTTCTTTAGCTCCTTTGTAATAGATGAAGTCCACTCTCTTCCTAAGGAAAAACTACCTTCTTAAAAAATGATTAGGGATACACACACACACACACACACGCACAAAGACAAAAAGTGAATTTTCTACCCTGCAATACATCCCTGAATGCATTATGTTTAATATTTTTAAAAGTGTTTCTGTTAAGGACATCCACTTGTTATTTTTATGTCCTGTAGGATTGTCTTATTGCCTTTACAGATTTCTGCAATTGAATGATTTACCGTCTTTAACTGTTCTAAGATGGTAACAAAACAAGGAAGTTTTATTTCATGTTTTTGTCTATGTGTTTTGTTTTATTGGCCTACTATTTTTTGTATTTACTTAAGTTGCCTTTGATCTTTGTTTATCTCGATAACTCCTTTGAAAGATAATCTTAGGATTAGGAGGAGACAGAGATCTGAAAATGGGAAGCAGTTTTTCAACAGACAAACAGGCCCTAACTCTATACTCTCAAGAAGTTTAACATGAACTTTTTGTAAGGCTAGTTTTCTTTTGTGCCTTTTTTTTTCTAGTTGTGAGCACACATTCCATCTGGAAGTATGTAAAATCTAAGGATTCTTCACTGAAACAATATTCTTTGTGCCATATTGACAATATCTATATTTTTGCTATTGTAAAACAGATACAGTGAGATTATTAAAAGAATCACATTGATATGCTACATTGCAGGTGGTAAAGGAAATAGGAGGTATCGGTTCCCTAGGGTACAAGTAATTGTGATCTTTCCTTAGGGTTTCCCTTCCCTTCAGCAGTTGTCCATGGGGATCCTTCCAGTGTTTTTTGTTTATCTTTTTACCTTCCTGGTGGAACCTGGCTCCCTTGAGTAGCGCAGGGAATGAGTCTAATGAGCATAAGGTTTATGGCTTCAATAGTAATGCTTAAAAATTCTAGTCCTAATCTAGCTCTAATGTTAGTCCATGGCCCCAGTCAACTGCTAATGATATGACTATGACTGTTCCTAATCATACTTATTCTATGCTATTGAGGGAAGATCACTGAATGTAACACAATTATTTTACTGATGCTAACTGTAGAAAGTCAAGAGAAACTTCCAGTGGCCTCCTACATGATTCAATGAATTCCTGTAATTATGCTATATAGGACTTTGTCTGCTTTTGATTAAAAAACATCGCTACCCAAAACTACCAAACCATGACATCTTCATAGGGGTATCTCATGAATATCTACTTGTCTTATTGACTCTCTTTTGATATTAATTAACAAGTACACTCTCTCACTGTTTTAATTCCTTTACTTTTTAAAATAATGTGCTAGTTGTGAGATTAACTTTTAATGTGTCTATACCCTCTATGGCATATGACCTCTGTCTTTCAGGTCTCTTTAGTAAACTTGCCAGTCTGTTTCTGATTTCATGGAACTGGAACAGATATTTGGCTTAAATGCTTTTAGTCCAAAAACCTGGGAAGCACTCAGACAAAGTGATCATATCCACATACCAGAGTTTTACTATTTTTTTTTTGTCTATTTCTTTAAGATCTCTTTGCAGGCCATTTTAACCTCTCTACATAAATAGGATATGGAAATTCTGGGGAGCTTGTCACAGTTTTCTTGAGTACTGATTTTGTCTGTTTATTATTTTCTCCAAAGGAGAGATTGTCAAATTATTATAGATAGAAAAGAATGTACACCTGGTGGCCATAAATGTTGTTCCTGACCCTTATTAATTTGCTGTATTTTATTTAGAGTAGGATTTGAATACCTATTGGCTCTTTCTGTTATAAGTTGTTCTACAAGGTAGAAGTTAGACAGACATAAATAGGAGTATGGACTAGTTAATTCATGGACAACATTGTGACAGAGAATAGCTGATTCTCTGGGATGGTGCAAAGTCAATCCATGTGTAGGACAGAGTATTAGACTAGAACTCTAAGTCTTCCAACCCAGAGATTCCTGTGCTTCTGCCTCTATGTCCTGGAACCATATAGGAGGAATTACTTGGTATATAGTTTGCCACAACATCTGTTTAGTATAATGTTTAAAGATCATCCAAAATAATAACTGTAAAAGCATATTAGACATTAAACTTATAGTGAAAACAATTTTAGATCAAGGCCTGAATTTGGAGGAATTTTTACCTTATATTTTTGTATTTTTCTTATCTATGAAAATATTTATATTGGTCCTGTATAGGTATATAATTTCACTGGAAGGGATCATTTCTAAAAATTCATTATAATTTTATTCTTGCATAACTGCAATGCAAAAAAAAATTGACGGCCGGGCGTGGTGGCTCACGCTTGTAATCCCAGCACTTTGGGAGGCCGAGGCGGGCGGATCACGAGGTCAGGAGATCGAGACCACGGTGAAACCCCGTCTCTACTAAAAATACAAAAAAAAATTAGCCGGGCGTGGTGGCGGGCGCCTGTAGTCCCAGCTACTTGGAGAGGCTGAGGCAGGAGAATGGCGTGAACCCGTGAGGCGGAGCTTGCAGTGAGCCGAGATCGCGCCACTGCACTCCAGCCTGGGTGACAGAGCGAGACTCCGTCTCAAAAAAAAAAAAAAAAAAAAAAAAAAAATTGACAATGCTGGCCAGGCACGGTGGCTTATGCTTGTAATCCCAGCACTTTGGGAGGCCCAGGTGGGTGTATCACGAGGTCAGGAGATTGAGACCATCCTGGCTAACATGGTGAAACTCTCTCTACTAAAAATACAAAAAAATTAGCCGGGCGCCTGTAGTCCCAGCTACTTGGGAGGCTGAGGCAGGAGAATGGCGTGAACCTGGGAGGCAGAGGTTGCAGTGAGTCGAGATCGCGCCACTGCACTCCAGCCTGGGCGACAGAGCGAGACTCCGTCTCAAAAAAAAAAAAAAAAATTGGCAATGCTATAGGACAAATTGGAAAGTGAAATGAGCAATATAACTTCAAAAGTAGAGTGCTTAAAACAAATTTAGAGTTTATTGCTCTGGCTGAGATTTCCAAAAGCATTATAATATGAGCTGAGGTATGTTTTTCTTTTAGGCTTAAGTTTAAGGGAAACAATAGGCTTGTTTTATTTTTGTCTGTTTTCACAGTCTGGCACTGTGAATTTCATACGACTCTTTTTAAACTTGTGAATATATAAAAGAATGCTAATGACACTCTCTATCTCCCCAAAAGCCTTAGCCATCTTCCCAGATGCAACTGTGATGGTAATAGTGTCTCATCCAAAACTGGGCAGAAGCTTACACTAAAGTGAAATGATCTGTGGTTAGTTTCCTGTCCCGTTGTTTGAACACAACTCTGAACTCAGTATTTATAGAGAACTTAGTTTTGGGACATTTACATTTGAAGATATTATTGATTTAACCAGATGCTCCAAACCAAGGGAGTTTTTTTTTAGTAGTACAAAATATAATCATTTTTGCTAATTCTTATACTCTACTTTCATATAAAATAACATATAACTTGTTATTTTAGTTGTCTGGCTTAACATTTAGTTCATTTATTCTGTGTTCCACAGTAAAATTTCTGTTACTTGGGAGACAATGGTAATAGATATCTTTAATTTTCTACCCCAGGTTATTGTTGTTTAGTATAGCTTAAATAAAAATACATGAAGCAGACAAATATTGAAAGGCAAGATATTACCTATATTATAAGTTGATTTTGGATATAATTACCTAATCACCTAACTTGAATACCATTTACTTAAATAGAGAATGAGATGTGTTCTCTAGCTAGAGACAGACAATTATGTTCTTCAAAAAGATGAAGAGGATCAAAAAATTATATAACAGTTTGGTAGCATGGTAGGCATCTGGTAGAAGAGAAAGGAAAAAACACTAGGCAGAGAGTATAGTATATGTAAAGAAACAGGGGAATGAAATTAATCATGGAACTTTTAGAATATAAGGGGATATTTTTTGGGGTATTGTAGAATATGAAGTTAGTATCGTAGATGGTGTCTTGAACATGAATGCCCTAAATGGCACACAAGGAAATTGGACTCTGCTGAAAATGGTGAAGAAGCATAAATGAATATGGGAAGTTACTGATTAAATTGCATTTAGGGGCAGTCATTTTGCAGTTTAATGAGTGGATTATAGTATAGTATGAATGATGGCCAAGAAATAATTTAGTAAATATTCCAATATTTCTGGTGAGAGATAATGAATGGTTATTACCATGTCAGTGGCAGTGGTATTTTAGAGGAGAGGACTAATGCAAGTAAGATTGCATATAATAAGTATAACCATAATTGGATCCCCCAAATCATCTATGCAAGTACAAAGTACAAGTACAAGGAAAGACACAGCTTAGCATCAAATCCTATGACCAAAGTTTGGAGAGTGTAGAGAAAATGTCACTGGTGAAATATAGCTTCAAAAACAGGTTATGTTAATTTAGGTTGCATTATTATTAGTAGAAATACATTTTCTGAAATTAGCACCATGGTGGTCCAGTATCTGCTGTATTTTAGTCTAGCCACACCTGATATATTGAGTTTTATTCTGGCCCTGCATTTAGAAATGATGTCAATATACTGGAGCTCATAAAGAAGAGAGTGACTAAATGACTTGAGTTTTTTTGGTACAGAAGTGTAAAGACTCTGGGTAACATACTACCTTCATATATTTGAAGGTATATCAAATAGATTTATTTGATTTCATTACAAGATAATTGCTAGGTACTTCCAGAGAGTTAGATCTTAGTTTAATAGATATTTCTTAGGTGTCTGTCATATGCAAGGCACTATGTTAGGTTTTAATGATACAAAAATGAAACAAAGATGGTCCTTCCCTCAAGTAACTAGCTCAGAGTTTAATGGAATAGAAATAATGAAGAACTTTATAAGAGGAACATTTTTCCAAAGATAAATTTGGTTTTCAGAGGTTGTAAAAGGAGTTGAATACAAGATAGATGGATGTTTGAACAATCTCTGACATTCTTTTTTTTTTTTTTTTTTGAGACGGAGTCTCACTCTGTCATCAGGCTGGAGTGCAGTGGTGCGATTTCAGCTCACTGCAACCTCCAACGCCCTGGTTCAAGCAATTCTCCTGCCTCAGCCTCCCAAGTAGCTGGGATTACAGACATGCACACCACCACGCCCAGCTAATTTTTTTGTATTTTTAGTAGAGACAAGGTTTCATCATGTTGGCCAGGACAGTCTTGATCTCCTGACCTCATGATCCGCCCGCCTCAGCCTCCCAAAGTTCTGGCGTGAGCCACTGTGCCCAGCCAACATTCTTAAATTCTGTTAGTTTGAAGTGGGAGTTTCTTTTTTTTAAAATGTTTATTTTAAGTTTGGGGGTAGATGTGCAGGTTTGTTATGTAGGTAAACTTGTGTCACAGGGGTTTGTTGTACAGATTATTTCATCACCCAGGTATTAAGCCTAGTACCCAGCAGTTATTTTTTCTGCTCTGCTCCTTCTTCCCACTCTCCCCGCTGTAGTACACTCCAGTGTCTGTTGTTTCATTCTTTGTGTTCATGAGTTCTTGTCATTTATCTCCCACTTGTAAGTGAGAACATGGATGTTTGGTTTTCTGTTCCTGCTTTAGTTTGGTAAGGATAATAGCCTCAGCTCCATCCATGTTCCCATAAAAGACATGATATTCTTTTTTAATGCCTGCATAGTATTCCATGGTGTTATATACCACCTTTTCTTTCTTTTCTTTTCTTTCTTTTTTTTGGGGGGGAGGGACGGAGTGTTGCTCTTGTTGCCCAGTCTGGAATGCAGTGGCATGATCTTGGCTCACCACAACCTCCACCTCCCGGGTTCAAGTGATTCTCCTGACTCAGCCTCCCGTACATTTTCTTTATCCAGTCTGTCATTGATGTGCATTTAGGTTGATTTAATGTCTTTTCTATTGTGAATGGACATTTGCATGCATGTGTCTTTATGGCAAAATGATTTATATTCCCCTGGTTATATACCTAGTAATGGGATTATTGGATCAAATGGTAGTTCTGCTTTTAGCTCTTTGAGAAATTGCCATACTGCTTTCCGCAATAGTTGAACTAATTTACACTCCCCAAAACAGTGTATAAGAATTCCCTTTCCTCTGAAACCTCATCAGCCTCTGTTATTTTTGTTTACTTTTTAATAATAGCCATTCTGACTGGTGTGAGGTAGTATCTTATTGCGATTTTGATTTGTATTTCTCTAATGATCAGTAATATTGAGCTTTTTTACATATGCTTGTTGGCCACATGTATGTCTTTTGAAAAGTGTGTGCTCATGTCCTTTGCTCACTTTTTAATGGGGTTGTGATATGGTTTGGCTGTGTCCTCACCCAATCTCATCTTGAATTCCCATGTGTTGTGGGAGGGACCCAGTGGGAGGTAATTGGAACATGGGGACAGGTCTTTCTCATGCTGTTCTTGTGATAGTGAATAAGTCTCATGAGATCTGATGGTTATGAAAAGGGGAGTTTCGCTGTACAAGCTGTCTCTCTCTTTGCGTGCCGCTATCCACATATGACTTGCTCTTCCTCTCACCATGATTGTGAGGCCTCCCCAGCCATGTGGAACTGTAAGTCCATTAAATCTCTTTCTTTTGTAAATTCCCTAGTCTTGGATATGTCTTTATCAGCAGTGTGAAAAAAGACCAATACAGTAAATTTGTACCAGTAGAGTGGGGCCCTGCTGATAAGATACCCAAAAATGTGGAAGCAACTTTGGAACTGGGTAACGGGCAGAGGTTGGAACAGTTTGATGGCCCAGAAGTCAGAAAAATGTGGGAAAGTTTGGAACTGCCTAGAGACTTGTTGAATGGCTTTGACCAAAAGCCTGATAGCAATATGGACAATAAGGTCCAGGCTGAGGTGGTCTCAAATGGAGATGAGGAACTTGTTGGGAACTGGAGCAATGGTCACTCTTGTTATGTTTTAGCAAAGAGACTGGTGGCATTTTACCCCTGCCCTAGAGATTTGTGGAACTTTGAACTTCAGAGAGATGATTTAGGGTATCTGGTCGAAGAAATTTCTAAGCAGCAAAGCATTGAAGAAGTGACTTGGATGCTGTTAAAAGCATTCCATTTTAAAAGGGAAACAGAGCTTGAAAGTTTGGAAAATTTGCAACCTGACAATGCAATAGAATAGAAAATCCCATTTTCTGAGGAGAAATTCAAGCCAGCTACAGAAATTTGCATTAGAAATGAGGATCCCTATGTTAATCCCCAAGACAATAGGAAAAATGTCTCCAGGGTATGTCAGTGGTTTTCATGGCAGCCCCTCCCATCATGGGCCTGGAGGCCTAGGAAGAGAAAATGGTTTCATGGGCTGGGCCCAAGGTCCCTGTGCTGTGGTGTAGTCTAAAGACTTGGTGTCCTGCGTCCCAGCCACTCCAGCCATGAATAAAACTGGCCAAGCTACAGCTCAGGCCCTGGCTTGGGAGGATGCAAGCCGCATGTCTTGACAGCTTCTATGTAGTATTTAGGCTGCGGTTGCACAGAAGTCAATAATTGAGGTTTGGGAACCTCTGCCTAGATTTCAGAGGATGTATAGAAATGCCTGGATATCTAGGCAGAAGTTTGCTGCAGGGGCGGAACTCTCATGGAGAACCTCTGCTAAGGCAGTGCAGAAGGGAAATGTGGGTTGGGAGCCCCCACACAGAGTCCCTATGGGGCATCATCTAGTGGAGCTGTGAGAGGAGGGCCATCATCCTCCAGACCCCAGAATGGTAGATCCACCTATAGCTTGCACTGTGCAGCTAGAAAAGCCACAAGACACTCAATACCAGCCTGTGAGAGCAGCTAGATGGGACACGGTACTCTGCAAAGCCACAGGGGCAGAGCTGCCTAAGATAATGGGAATCCCCTCTTGCATCAGCATGACCTGGATGTGAGACATGGAGTCAAAGGAGATCATTTTCAAGCTTTAAGATTTGACTGCCCTGCTGGATTTCGACTTGCATGGGACCTGTAGCCCCTTTGTTTTGGCCAATTTCTCCCACTTGGAATGGCTGTATTTACCCAATGCCTGTACCCCCATTGTATCTAGGAAATAACTAACTTGCTTTTGATTTTACAGGCTCATAGGTAGAAAGGACTTGCCTTGTCTCAATTGAGACTTTGGACGGTGGACTCTTGATTTAATGCTGAAATGAGTTAAGACTTTGGGGGACTGTTGGGAAGGCAGGGTTGGTTTTGAAGTGTGAGGATATGAGATTTGGGAGAGCCTCTGGGCAGAATGATATGGTTTGGCTGTGTCCCCACCCAACTCTCATCTTGAATTATAGCTCCTGTAATTCCCACATGTCGTGGGAGGGACCCAGTAGGAGGTAATTGAATCATGGGGGCAGATCTTTCCCATGCTGTTCTCATGATAATGAATAAGTCTCATGAGATATGATGTTTTTAAAAAGGGGAGTTCCCCTGCACATATTCTCTCTTGTCTGCTGCTATGTAAGACATGCCTTTCGCCTTCTGCCATGATTGTGAGGGCTCCCCAGCCATGTGGAACAGGAAGTCTATTAAACCTCTTTTTGTTTATAAATTACCCAGTCTTAGGTATGTTTTTATCAGCAGCATGAAAATGAACTAATACATGTTGTAAGAAAGGGGTCCAGCTTCAGTCTTCTGCATATGGCTAGCCAGTTATCCCAGCATCATTTATTGAATAGGAAGCCCTTTCCCCATTGCTTGTTTTTGTCAGCTTTGTTAAAGATCGGATGGTTGTACATGTATGGTCTTATTTCTGGGTTCTTTGTTCTGTTCCATTTTTCTATGTGTCTTTTCTTTCTTTCTTTCTTTCTTTCTTTCTTTCTTTCTTTCTTTCTTTCTTTCTTTCTTTCTTTCTTTTTTTTTTTTTGACAGAATCTTGCTCTGTTGCCCAGGCTGGAGTACAGTGGTGTGATCTTGGCTCACTGCAACCTATGCCTCCCAGATTCAAGTGATTCTTCTGCCTCAGCCTCCTGAGTAGCTGGAACTACAGGTGTGCCACCACAGCTGGCTAATTTTTGTATTTTTAGTAGAGACGGGCTTTCATCATATTGGTCAGGCTGGTCTCGAACTCCTGACCTAGTGACCCACCCGCCTCAGCCTCCCAAAGTGCTGGGATTACAGGCGTGAGGCACTGCGCCCAGCGTATGTGTCTTTTCTTGTATCTGTATCATGCTGTTTTGGTTACTGTAGCCCTGTAGTATAGTTTGAAGTTGGTAGCATGATGCCGCCAGCTTTGTTCTTTTTGCTTAGGATTGCCTTGGCTATTCAGGCTCTTTTTTGGTTCATTATGAATTTTTACATAGTTTTTTCTAGTTCTGTGAAGAATGTCAATGGCAGTTTAATGGGAATAGCATTGAATTTATGAATTTCTTTGGGCAGTATGGCCATTTTAATGATATTGATTCTCCCATCCATGAACATGGAATTTTTAAAAATTTATTTGTGTTCTCTCTGATTTCTTTGAGCAGTAGTTTGTAATTTTCCTTGCAGAGATCTTTTACCTCCCTACTTAGCTGTATTCCTAGGTATTTTATTCTTTTTGTTTCAACTGTGAATGGGACTGCATTCCTGATTTGGCTTCAGCTTGGCTGTTGTTGGTGTATAGAAATGCTAGTGATTTTTGTACATTGATTGTGTATCCTGAAACTTTGCTGAAGTTGTTTATCAGCTTAAGAAGCTTTTAGGTTGAGACAGTGGGGTTTTCTAGATATAGAATCTAGAAACCACAGGGATAGTTTGCAGACTATTTCAATGCCCTTTATTTCTTTCT
This sequence comes from Symphalangus syndactylus, assembly GCF_028878055.3. NCBI lineage: Eukaryota > Metazoa > Chordata > Mammalia > Primates > Hylobatidae > Symphalangus > Symphalangus syndactylus. The sequence goes on from NC_072436.2 coordinate 67,991,787, forward strand.
CTTGCCCGATTTCCTTGGCCAGAACTTCCATTACTAGGTCAAATATGAGTCTTGAGAGAGGGCATCCTTGTCTTGTGCCATTTTTTTGGGGGGAATGTGTTCAGCTTTTTCCCATTTAGTGTGATGTTGGCTGTGAGTTTGTCATACATTGGTCTTATTATTTTGAGGTATCTTCCTTCAATACCTAGTTTATTGAGAGTTTTTACATGAATGGATGTTGAATTTTCTGATAAGCCTTTTTTGCACCTATTGAGATAATCATGTAGTTTTTGTCTTTAGTTCTGTTTATGTGATGAATCATATTTATTGATTTGCATATGTTGAACCAACCTTGCGTCCTGGGAATTAAGCCTACTTGATCATGGTGCATAAGGTTTTTGATGTGCTACTCGATTTGGTTTGCCAGTATTTTGTTGAGGATTTTTGCATCAATGTTCGTCAATTATATTGGCCTGAAGTTTTCTTTTTTTGTTGTATCTCTGCCAGGTTTTGCTATCAGGATGAGGCTGGCCTCATAGATTGCATTAGGGAGGAGTCCTTCCTTTTCAGTTTTTGGAATAGTTTCAGTAGGAATAGTACATGCTCTTCTTTGTACATCTGTTAGAATTCAGCTGTGAATCTGTCTGGTCCTGGGCTTTTTTTTTCTTTGTTTTTTGGGGGGGTTGGTAAGTGGTAGTACTCAATTTCAGTACTCATTATTGGTCTGTTCAGGGATTCAGTTTCTTCCTGGTTTAGTCTTGTGAGCGTGTATGTGTCCAGAAACTTATCGATTAGTTCTAGATATTCTAGTTGATATGCATAGAGGTGTTTATAATATTCTCTGATGGTTATTTGTATTTCTGTGGGTTTAGTGGTAATATCCTCCTTATTGTTTCTGATTGTGTTTATTTGAATCTTCTCTCTTTTCTTCTTTATTATTCTAGTTAAAGGTTTATCTATTGTATTTTTTTTTTTTTAAAGCTTCTTTATTTGTTGATCTTTTGAATGGTTTTTTGGTTCTCTATCTCCTTCAGTTCAGCTCTGATTTTGTTTTTTTCTTGTCTTCTGCTAGCTTTGGGATTTGTTTGCTCTTGGTTCTCTTGTTCTTTTAGTTGTGATGTTAGATTTTTAAATTGAGATCTTTGTAACTTTTTGATGTGGGTATTTAATGCTATAAATTTCCCACCTAACACTGCCTTAGCCATGTCCCAGAGCTTCTGGTATGTTGTATTTTTATAGTTAATTCTTCTTATTGAATAGAAATAAGATAAATAAGATCTTTTTCAGACAAGCAAAGGCTGAGGGAATTTGTTACCACCTTATCTGCCTTACAAGAGCTCCTGATGGAAGCACTAAATATGGAAAGACCATTACCAGCCACTACAAAACACACTGAAGTACATAGACCAGGTACACTATAATGCAACCACATAAACAAGTCTGCAAAATAACCAGATGATAAAGGGTGAAAATATACTCTTTACCATTGTGTAATGCCCATCTTTGTCTTTTTTTTAATCTTTGTTGTTTTAAAGTCTGTTTTGTCAGAAAGTAGGATAGCAATCCCTGCTCTTTTCTGGTTTTCATTTGCTTCGTAGATTTTCCTCTATCCCTTTATTTTGAGCCTATGTGTGACATTGCATGTAAGATGGGCCTCTTGAAGACACCATACCAATAAGTCTTGGTCTTTTATCCAGCTTGCCACTCTATGTCTTTTATTTAGCGCATTTAGCCTATTTACATTTAAGGTTAGTATGGATAATGTGTTGATTTGATCCTGTCCTCATGATGTTAGCTGGTTATTTGCAGACTTGTTTATGTGGTTGCTTTATAGTATACCTGGTCTGTGTACTTCAGTGTATTTTGCAATGGCTGGTAATGTTCTTTCCTCTCCATATTTAGTGCTTCCTTCAGGAGCTCTTGTAAGGCAGGTCTGGTGGTAATGAATTCCCTCAGCATTTGCTTGTCTGAAAAGGGTCTTATTTCTCCTTCACTTAGTTTGGCCAGATATGAAATTTTGAGTTGGCATTTTTTTTTCTATAAGAATGTTGAATATTGGCCCCCCAGTCTCTTCTGGCTTGTAGGGTTTCCAACGAGAGTTTCACTGTTAGTCTGATGGGCTTCCCTTTGTAGGTGACCTGGCCTTTATTTCTCACTGTCCTTAACATTTTTTCTTTTTCATTACGACCCTGGAGAACCAAAGCCAGCTGGCCACAGAAGTGGACCCCAGCAAAGCACAATTCCTCTATGAAAGTATTACCAGACTGCTTCTTTTAGCAGGTCCCCAATCCTATTTCTGCTGACTAGGTGAGACTTCCCAACAGCGTCTTCAGTTGCCTCCTACAGGTGCGTTTGGGCTGGCCACAGGTCCATACCACCCTGGTACGGAGCTCTCAGAGGAAGGGGAAGACTGCCATCTTTGCTGTTTCTCAGCCTTCACTGCTGATACCTCCAGGTACCCAAAAATTCGAGGTGCCTAGGGACTAGAGCAAATGAACCCCCAGCAAACCACAGCAGCCATATGGAAAAGTGGCCAATTTGTATAAAAAAAAAATCCAAAGGTCAGCAATCTGAATGATTGAAGGTGGATAAGCCCACAAAGATGAGAAAGAATCAGTGCAAGACACTGAAAGCTCAAAAAGCCAGAGTACCCTCTTTCTTCCAAATGACTGTATCACCTCTCCAGCAAGGGTTCAGAACTGGGCTGAGGCTGAGATGGCTGAAATGACAGAAGTAGAATTCAGAATATGGATTAAAAAAACGAACTTCATTGAGCTAAAGGAGTACTTTGAAACCAAATGCAAGGCAGCTGAATATCATGATAAAACATTGCAGGAGCGAACAGACAAAATTGCCAGTATAGAGAAGAAGGCAACCAACCTGACAGAGCTGAAAAACACACTATAAGAATTTCATAATGCAGTCACAAGTATTAATAGCAGAATAGACCAGGCAGATTAAAGAATCTCAGAGCTTAAAGACTGTCTTTCTGAAATAAGTCAGGCAGATAAGCACAGAGAAAAAGGAATGAAAAGGAATGAAGAAAACCTCCAAAAAGCATGGGAATCTACAATTGATTTGTGTACCTGAAAGTGCTGAGGAGAATGGAACCAATATGGAAAACGTATTTCAGGATCTCTTCCATGAGCACTTTCCCCACCTCAATAGACAGGACAGCATTCAAATTCAGTAAATTCAGAGAACCCTAGTTAAATATCCCCAAGATGCATAATTTTACTTTTTTCTTTAAAAAACCTTACATAGCAATAGAATATACTAACTGTTCTATGTTGCTTTACAGATAATTATTCTTTAAGAATCCTGTGAGATTGGCAGAATTATTTTATTCATTTTGCAAATTAAGATCATTCACACAGAATTAAGTAAGATACTCAAGGTAACAGCTTCTAAGCAGCAGAGGTAGGATTTTTCTGCCTTTAGTTCTTGAGTAATAGCATCAGAAAACTTTTCTGGAATTAACTTACTATTTCCTAATAGTTGATTAATAGCTGTTTTTCAAGACAGCATAGTGTGAGTTAAGTAAAATTAGGCTTTAGTAAACATTTTAAAAGAAAATTCTAGCCTAGCCAATTTCTCTGATATTTGCATATCTTCCTTCAGACATCCTATAGCAAGACTGTCAAGCAGGACCTGAGATGTTAATGAAAAAAGAGTGCATTAAAAGTGAGTTGAAGTTTAAGATGTTAAATTTTATGTTACATTTATTTTACCATAATAATGAAGGTGATTTCAAAAAGAGAAAGGAAAAGAAAACATGAAATATACTGGTCTATATGAATGTTTCTCTCTCTCTGCTTTTTTTTCTCAAGAGATAGTGTTCTCACTGTGTCACCCAGTCGGAAGTGCAGTGTTGACTGCAGTGGCACAATCATAGATCGCTGCAACCTCAAACTGCTGGACTTAAGAGATCCTCCCACCTCAGCTTCCTGAGTAACTAGGTCTACAGGCACATGCCACGACAGTTAACTAATTTTTAAATTTTCTGTAGAGATGGGGTCTTGCTCTGTTGCACAGGCTGGTCTCAAACTCCTGTCCTCAAGTGATCCTACTACCTCAGTTTCCCAAAGCACTGGGATGACATGTCTGAGCCACTATGCCTAGCCAACTTTTTTTTTTTTTTTTTTTTTACAAAGATTGATAGCTACAGGCCCAAGCTTCAGAATCATCACATTTTTCTTTTGGTGTTTTTCTGATTGAGTTTTAATGTATCTTCATAGCCTACCATCCTAGGTAAATTGGTGTAATACAATTCTAATTTAATTGTTTCCTTTGCATTGTTTAGTCTGTTTTATCATGTGTACAGCTTTAGAATAACATGAGCTCGTAGAATTTCAAGTTCACTGCTTTCAATTTAGTTCAATAAACATTTATTGAGTACCTAATGTGTACTCAATGATCTACCACATGGTGAGGTTATAAAAATGAGATTGCTTCTCTGGGGAAGAATATAGTGACATGATTTGAAGTATTGCAAATTTAATCACATAAATTGCATTAGTAGTCCAGCGGTCCTAAAAATGTTCTTTAGGAATAATTCATCACTGAAATAAATAATGATTTTAATATATTGCTAAATAGATTTACTCTAGGTTTAATTATTTGCTGTCATTAAAGACCTATGTAAGAGCACAATGTGATACAGTTTTTGTTCTTATATCCATATTAGATAAGAGCAAATTGTTAATTCAGTGTTCATATGAGAGGAGTTAATATGCAGCAAAATTTATTGAAAAAGCTAGTTATCAAAATAATTGTTTAAAATTTATCTGGGAACCCACCACAGCTCAGCAAAGCCACTGTAGCCAGACTACCTCTCTTGATTCCTCTTCTCTGGGCAGGGCATCTCTGAAAGAAAGGCAGCAGCCCCAGTCAGGGGCTTATAGATAAAACTCCCATCTCCCTGGGACAGAGCACCTGGGGGAAGGGGTGGCTATGGGCACACCTTCAGCAGACTTAAATGTTCCTGCCTGCCAGCTCTGAAGAGAGCAGTGGATATCCCAGCACAGCACTTAAGTTCTGCTAAGGGAAAGACTGCCTCCTCAAGTGGGTCCCTGACCCCCTTGCCTTCTGACTGGGAGACACCTCCCAGCAGGGGTCAACAGGCACCTCATACAGGAGAGCTCCGGCTAGCATCGGGCAGGCGCCCCTCTGGGACAAAGCTTCCAGCAGAAGGAGCAGGCAGCAATCTTTGCTGTTCTGCAGCCTCTGCTGGTGATACCCAGGCAAACAGGGTCTGGAGGGGACCTCTAGCAAACTCCAGCAGACTGCAGCAGAGGGGCCTGACTGTTAGAAGGAAAACTAACAAACAGAAAGTGATAACATGAACAAAAAGGACACCCACAGAAAAACCCCATCCAAAGGTCATCAGCATCAAAGATAAAAGGTAGATAAATCCACGGAGATGAGGAAAAACTAACGCAAAAATGCTGAAAATTCCAAAGTCAGAAGGCCGCTTCTCGTCCAAAGGAACACAGTTCCTCATAAGCAAGAGAACAAAACTGGATGGAGAATGAGTTTGACGAATTGACAGAAGTAGGCTTCAGAACATGGGTAATAACAAACTCCTCTGAGCTAAAGGAGCGTGATCTAACCCAATGAAAGGAAGCTAAGAACCTTGATAAAAGGTTACAGGAACTGCTAACTAGAATAACCAGTTTAGAGAAGAATGTAAGTGACCTGATGGAGCTGAAAAACACAGCATGAGAACTTTGTGAAGCATACACAAGAATCATTCGCTGAATTGATCAAGCAGGAGAAAGGATATCAGAGACTGAAGATCAACTTAATGAAATAAAGCGTGAAGACAAGATTAGAGAAAAAAGAATGAAAAGGAACGAACAAAGTCTCCAAGAAATACAGGACAATGTGAAAAGACCAAATCTATGATTGATTGGTGTACCTAAAAGTGACAGGGAGAATGGAACCAAGTTGGAAAACACACTTCAGGATATTATCCAGGAGAACTTCCCCAACCTAGCAAGACAGGCCAACATTCAAATTCAGGAAATACAGAGAACACCACAAAGAGTCTTTGAGAAGAATAACCCCGAGACACATACTCATCAGATTCACCAATGTTGAAATGAAGGAAAAAATGTTAAGGGCAGACAGAGAGAAAGGTCAGGTTACCCACAAAGAGAAGCCCATCAGACTAATGGCAGATCTCTCTGCAGAAACCCTACAATCCAGAAGAGAGTGGGGGCCAATATTCAACGTTTTTAAAGAAAAGAATTTTCAACCCAGAATTTCATATCCAGCCAAACTAAGCTTCATAAGTGAAGGAGAAATAAAATTCTTTAAAGACAAGCAAATGCTGAGGGATTTTGTCACTACCAGGCCACCCTTACAAGAGCTCCCGAAGGAAGCTCTAAATATAGAAAGGAAAAAACGGTATCAGCCACTGCAAAAACATATCAAAATGTAAAGACCATTGACACTCGGAAGAAACTGCATCAACTAATGTGCAAAATAACCAGCTATCATCATAATGACAGGATCAAATTCACACATAACAATATTAACCTTAAATGGAAATGGGCTAAATGCCCCAATTAAAAGACACAGACTGGCAAATTGGATAAAGAGTCAAGACCATCAGTGTGCTGTATTCAGGAGATCCGTCTCACGTGCAAAGACAAACATAGGCTGAAAATAAATGGATGGAGGAATATTTACCAAGCAAATGGAGAGCAAAAAAAAAAAAAAAAAAAAAAAAAAAAAAAAAAAACAAAACAAAAACCAGGGGATGTAATCCTAGTCTCTGATAAAACAGAATTTAAACCAACAAAGATCAAAAAAGACAAAGAAGGGGATCAATGTAACAAGAAGAGCCAACTATCCTAAATATATATTCACCCAATACAGGAGCACCCAGATTCATAAAGCAAGTTCTTAAAGACCTACAAGGAGATTTAGACTCCCACACAATAATAGTGGGAGACTTTAACACCCCACTGTCAATATTAAATCAACAAGACAGAAAATTAACAAGAATATCCAGGACTTGAATTTAGCTCTGGACCGAGCGGACCTAATAGACATCTACAGAACTCTCCACCCCAAATCAACAGAATATACACTCTTCTCAGCACCACACAGGACTTACTCAAAATTGACCATGTATTTGGAAGTAAAACACTGCTCAGCAAATTCAAAAGAATGGAAATCATAACAAACAGTCTCTCAGACCATAGAGCAATCAAATTAGAACTCAGGATTAAGAAACTCACTCAAAACAACACAACTACATGGAAACTGAACAACCTGCTCCTGAATGACTACTGGGTAAATAACAAAATTAAGGCAGAAATAAATAAGTGCTTTGAAGCCAATGAGAACAAAGACACAACGTACCAGAATCTCTGGGACACAGCCAAAGCAGTGTGTAGAGGAAAATTTATAGCACTAAATGCCCAACAGAAAAAGCAGGAAAGATCTAAAATCGACACCCTAACATCACAATTAAAAGAACTAGAGAAGCAAGAGCAAACACATTCAAAAGCTAGCAGAAGACAAGAAATAACTAAGATCAGAACAGAACTGAAGGAGATAGAGACATGAAAAACCCTTCAAAAAATCAGTGAATCCAAGAGCTGGTTTTTTGAAAAGATCAACAAAATAGATAAACCGCTAGCCAGACTAATAAAGAAGAAAAGAGAGAAGAATCAAATAGACGCAATAAAAAATGATAAAGGGGATATCACCCCCGATCTCACAGAAATACAAACTACCATCTGAGAATACTATAAACACCTCTATGCAAATAAACTAGAAAATCTAGAAGAAATGGATAAATTCCTGGACAAATACAACCTCCCAAGACTAAACCAGGAAGAAGTTGAATCTCTTAATAGACCAATAACAAGTTCTGAAATTGAAGCAGTAATTAATAGCCTACCACCCAAAAAAAGTCCAGGACCAGACGGATTCATAGCTGAATTCTACCAGAAGTACAAAAAGGAACTGGTATCATTCCTTCTGAAACTATTCCAATCAATATAAAAGAGGGACTCCTCCCTAACTCATTTTATGAGGCCAGCATCATCCTGATACCATAACCTGATAGAGACACAATAAAAAAAGAAAATTTCAGGTCAATATCCTTGATGAACATCGATGCAAAAATCCTCAATAAAATACTTGGCAAACCAAATCCAGTAGCCCATCGAAAAGCTTATCCACCATGATCAAGTTGGCTTCATCCCTGGGATGCAGTGCAGGTTCAACATATGCAAATCAACAAATGTAATTCATCATATAAACAAAAGCAATGACAAAAGCCACATGATTATCTCAATAGATGCAGAAAAGGCCTTCGATAAAATTCAGCATCCCTTCATGCTAAAAACACTCGATAAACTAGGTATTGATGGAACATATCTCAAAATAATAAGAGCTATTTATGACAAACCCACAGCCAATATCATACCAAACGGGCAAAAGCTGGAAGCATTCCCTTTGAAAACCGGCACAAGACAAGGTTGCCCTCTCTCACCATTCCTATTCAGCATAGTATTGGAAGTTCTCGCCAGGGCAATCAGGCAGGAGAAAGAAATAAAGGGTATTCAAATAGGAAGAGAGGAAGTCAAATTGTCTCTGTTTGCAGATGTCATGATTGCATATTTAGAAAACCCCATCGTCTCAGCACAAAAGCTCCTTAAGCTGTTAAGCAACTTCAGCAGTCTCAGGATACAAAATCAATGTGCAAAAATCACAAGCATTCTTTACACCAGTAATAGACAAACAGAGAGCCAAATCATGAGTGAGCTCTGATTGACAATTGCTTCAAAGAGAATAAAATACCTAGGAATCCAACTTACAAGGGATGTGAAGGACCTCTTCAAGGAGAACTACAAACCACTGCTCAATGAAATAAGAGAGGACACAAATGGAAAAACATTCCATGCTTATGGATAAGAATATTCAGTATCATAAAAATGGCCATACTGTCCAAAGTAATTTATACATTCAATGCTACTCCCATCAAGCTACCATTGACTTTCTTCAAAGAATTAGAAAAAACTACTTTAAATTTCATGTGGAACCAAGAAAGAGCCCATGTAGCCAAGACAATATAAACAAAAAGAACAAAGCTGCAGGCATCACACTACCTGACTTTAAAGTATACTGCAAGCTACAGTAAGCAAAATAGCACGACACTGATACCTAAACAGATATATAGACCAATGGAACAGAAGAGAGGCCTCAGAAATAACACCACACATCTACAACCATCTGTTCTTTGACAAACCTGACAAAAACAAGCAATGGGGAAAGGATTCCCTATTTAATAAATAATGTTGGGAAAACTGGCTAGCCATGTGGAGAAAACTGATACTGGACCCCTTCCTTACACCTTATACAAAAGTTAACTCAAGATAGATTAAAGACTTAAATGTAAGACATAAATCATAAAGACCCTAGAAGAAAACCTAGGCAGTACCATTCAGCACATATGCATGGGCAAAGACTTTATGACTAAAACACCAAAAGCAATTGCAACGAAAGCCAAAATTGACAAATGGGATCTAATTAAACTAAAGAGCTTCTGCACAGTGAAAGAAACTATCATCAGAGTTAACAGGCAGCCTACAGAATGGGAGAAAATTTTTGCAATTTATCCATCTGACAAAGGGCTAATATCCAGAATCTACCAAATTTACAAGAAAAAAACAACCCCATCAAAACGTGGGTGAAGGATATGAACAGACACTTCTCAAAAGAAGATAGTTTTGCTGCCAAGAAACATGAAAAAAGGCTCATCATCACTGGTCATCAGAGAAATGCAAATGAAAACCACAATGAGATACTATCTCATGCCAGTTAGAATGGGGATCACTATAAAGTCAGGAAACAACAGATGCTAGAGAGGATATGGAGAAATAGGAATACTTTTACACTGCTGGTGGGATTGTAAATTAGTTCAACCATTGTGGAAGACAGTGTGGCGACTCCTCAAGGATCTAGAACTAGAAATACCATTTGACACAGCAATGCCATTACTGGGTGTATACCCAAAGGGCTATAAATCATTCCACCATAAAGACACATGCACATGTATGTTTATTGCAGCACTATTCACAATAGCAAAGACTTGGAACCAACCCGAATGCCCATCAGTGATAGACTGGATAAAGAAATGTGGCTTGGGAGGCTGAGGTGGGTGGATCATCTGAGGTCAGGATTTCGAGACCAGCTTGACCAACATGGTGAAACTGCGTCTCTACTAAATACAAAAAATTAGCCAGGTGTGGTGGTGTGTGCCTGTAGTCCCCGCTACTTGGGAGGCTGAGGCAGGGGAATCACTTGAACCTGGGAGACGGAGGTTGCAGTGAGCTGAGATTGTGCCGTTGCACTCCAGCCTGGGCAAAAAGATTGAAACTGTCTCAGAAAAAAAAAAAAAAAAGAAAAGAAAAAAAAGAAAATGTGGCACATATACATCATGTAATACTATGCAGCTATAAAAAGGGATGAGTCATGTCCTTTGCAGGGACATGGATGAGGTCGGAAACCATCATTCTCAGCAGACTAACACAGGAACAGAAAACCAAACACTGTGTGTTCTCACTCATAAGTGGGAGTATAACAGTGAGAACACATGGACACAGGTAGGGGGTCATCACACACCAGGGCTTGTTGGGGTGTGGGGGGCTAGGGGAGGGGTAGCATTAGGAGAAATACCTAATGTAGATGAAGTGCTGATGGGTGCAGCAAACCACCATGGCACATATATACCTGTGTAACAAACCTGTACATTCTGCACATGTATCCCAGAACTGAAAGTAGAATAATAATAAAAAAAAATTTAACTGGATGTGGTGGCTCACTCCTGTAATTTGAGCTATCTGGGAGGCTTACTTGAGGCCAGGCATTCCACACCAGTCTGGGCAACACAGAGAGACCTGGTCTTAGATAGATAGATAGATAGATAGATAGATAGATAGATAGATAGATAGATAGATAGATAGATCCACACCAGTCTGGGCAACACAGAGAGACCTGGTCTTAGATGATAGATAGATGATAGATAGATAGATAGATAGATAGATCGATCCACACCAGTCTGGGCAACACAGAGAGACCTGGTCTTAGATGATAGATAGATGATAGATAGATAGATAGATAGATAGATAGATAGATAGATAGATAGATAAGATAGATAGATAGATAAGATAGATAGATGATAGATAGATTAGATACATAGATACAGAAAGCAAGCCAGTCATGGTGGCACATAGTAGTACTCCCAGCTCTCCAGGAGGCTGACACAGGAGGATTGCTTTAGCCCAAGAGTTCAAAGCTGCAGTGAGCTGTGATTGTGCCACTGCCTTCACCTTGGGGACAGTAGAGTGAGACCCCATCTCTAAAAAAACAAAAATAATTAAAATTCATTATAAAATTGTCAGTGAATCTTATTTGAAGCCAAGTTATGAATTTTCTAAAAGTATATGTCACATGAGAGTTTCTATATTAGGTAAGAGTATTCTACTTAAAATTATAATATTTAAATACCAAGTATTAAACAGTAAAAATTATAATACTTAAAAATGATACTGGGGCCTTAGTGCTCTATGAAATTAAATTAGGCAGAGTGAGCTCTCTGATTTTTTAGTTCCATTATGATTAAAGTAATAATAACATGCAACCCCCAACAAGGTAGCTTTTTAGCATCCCCATTTATCAGTGGAGGAACTTAGGACCTTTATGGTTAAGTACTCAGTCTGTGTTTCCATCGCCATGAATTGGTTGGCCCAAAAACCAATCTCAAGTCTCTGGCTATGGAATTTGTTCCCTTTAGTGCATAATATGTTATGTTTCTCATTGGCAGGATTGGCAGGGTCAGCAGCTCAGTTTGTTTGAATAGCTTAACCAAAATAGTGACATTTAGGTATTCTTCTGCCCATTTATTTTCCTTTAATCAAGGTTATTTATTTCTTTCAGTGGAGTTTGGTTGCTAGTGAAATGATATCTTAAGTGAGATAAAATTTAGTTTCTTCTCTTGTATGAATTTTTAAGATACAAAGGAGTAATTGTTTTTTCTTTTTTGAGATGGATTCTCATTCTGTTGTCCAGGCTGGAGTGTACTGGTTTGGACACTGCTCATTGAAACCTCTGTCTCCCAGGTTCAAGCCATTCTGCTGCTCTAGTCTCCCAAGGAGGTGGGATCACAGGCATGTGCCACCATGCCTGACTAATTTTTGTTTTTTTTATTTATATTTTTAGTAGAGACAGGGTTTCATCATGTTGGCCAGGCTGGTCTCAAACTCCTGACCTCAAGTGATCTGCCCGCCTTGGCCTCCCAAAGTGCTGGGATTACAGGCGTGAGCCACCACACCCAGCCAAATTTTTATAGGTTGTTTTACAGTTACATCTTTTTACTCAGAGTTTATTGTAGGTAGATTTCAAGATTTTTAGGGAGAACCATCTATTCCATCCACATATAGTATTTGGAAGAAAAGACCAACTTTACAGATGAGCAGAAGATATTGGCTACCTCAGTAGTTTATTTTTCCTGTCTTATAAAACTCTATAAGTAATAAGAGAAGATATAGTCTTCTCAGATTTCTTGTGTCTTTAGTTGTATGTGGCTTTTAAAGCAATTATTACGTTTTTTCAAAATTTTGTCCTTCAAAATAGTTTTCTTGGAAAGCTATACAGTTTTCCCCATAGCAATATTTTTAGAGCCACTGTATGGATCCTTTTGTTTTGTGATGATAATTTATCATCCCAAACAGTGTCATTTCCCTTAATTATTCCTTCATCCAAGAAATATTTGTTAAATGCCCACAGAATGCAAGAGACTATGCTAAAGCAGTCTCCCATTTTTTTCGTCATTCTTGACTCTAATGCAGGTTTCCTCACCCTTGGCACTCTTGACATGTTGGGATGGATAATTCTTTGTTGTGGGGGCTGTTCTATGCACTTCACAATGTTTAGCTGCATTCCTGGCCTCTACCTATTCGGTGCCAGTAGTGTTCCCCCTCTTATAACTTGTGACAACCAAAACTGTTTCCAGGCAATGCCCAACATCTCTTGAAGAGAAAAATCATTCCTAGTTGAGAATCACCTTTTGTGTCTGAATTAAAACATTAAAAAATTTCAGATAGTAAATAATTGCTACCATTGAAATTAATAAAATAATGGTTGTGAAAGCCGTTCTAAAAGGGAATTCCAAAAGTATTTCAGAGAATGATTATCATTAATGTCTTACCTGCTATGATTATCTAAGATCTGATATATATATATATATATATATATATATCAGATATATATATATAAAACAAATCGAACCACTCTTCTTATATTTTGTTATTACTTGTCTTGATAAAAGGAGACCTGTTTGCTTTGATCAGGACTTACTTAATCATCCTGAAATAATCTTCAACTTAAAAAATGTTTCAGTTATCTTTCAATATCTTCATGTTTTTATTTTTCTTTTCTATTTTGGATAAGAATGGCTAACCCAATGGTGAGGTTAGTCCATTGAAAACAATTGGTGCTCATTTGACAAAAAGTGTCCAGGATATTTTTAGGCATCAAATGCAAACATCAGGATATGTGACTCCCATGATGACTTTCAGAAAAGTTTTAGAATATTGACAGGGTCATAGGATCAAGTGAAAGGTAAAGATAATTTGTTTGTTTGTGCCTCAAAAGAGCTAAATTAGTGAAATTGTCTTAGATCACTTGAAGTTTAACATAAAATTTAAATATCACGAATTGAAAAGGTCTATTTGATCTTTCATCTGCTTTCATCTTTTACTTTAAATCATTGGAAACTTATGTGAAAACTGAAATTCTAGGAGTTCTAAGAAAGATGACTGATTGAGCTGATTGCTGTTTTTGAAATGCTCTCTGAAAAGGACAAAAAGAGCCAAAGATAGAGGTGTAAGCTTTAGCCATAAATGAAACAATAGCAGTGACCTTGGCTCCATTCCACTTATTGCAAAGGCTATTTTCTAGATATTGTTGTTATGGGATCTTTGGGGTGTTGCTTTTTTGGCTGGAAACCTGTGGCCAGTGGTACCTTTGCCCAAGTTTTGCTTCTGCCTGCTTGGCTTTTTCCACCCACTCAGCCTGATAGGCTGCGCTCTCCTCATGCTACCGGCCTGGATCCCATGCCTCCAAGGGAGACTGCAAGTCAAGCGTGGAGTTGGGAGGAGTGTATGAGTGAGCATGGGGTCCAGCCACTGTGCAGTCAGACTTTGCTGCTGCTGCCACAGGGCAGGCAGCTCCAGGTGCTGGCATGGGTTCCATCTCTCTGCAAGGCTGCAGCTGGACCAGGTGCAAGGCAAGCAGCTTCCCCAGCTGGTACCAGGGAATGCAGTGGCACCCAGAAGCTTGTAGATGCCATGAAACACAGGGTCCCAACGAGGGAATCACCGCCCTGGCTCTGGGAGCTCCCAGGTCTGGGTTCCCCCAAGGGCCACAGCTCTTGTCTCCTTATCTTTGCCTGGAACGTGGCGAGCAAGGGGTGTGTTTCAGCCCTGTTTGTGTTACAGCTCTTTTAGCCATGCCATTTGGTGGGTTCTGAGTTCTTGTCCTGTGACCAGGAAGAATGAGGTACACAGACAAGTGATGGGTGACCAAGAGGAAGAGGAGCTTTTCTGAGTGATAGAACAGCTCAGAGGAGATCCAAAGGGTACAGCTCATTTCTATAGCCAGGGTGTTCCATGGAGTGTTCAGCTTCTAGGAGAGGGTAGCTCCTCTTTGCAGGCAGGTCATCCCAACATGTTTCAGCTCCCAACAGAGAGGGTAGCTCCTCTCTTCAGCTGGTTGTCCCATTGTCTGTCCAGCTATGGCTGAGCTCGGAGATTTTGTGGGCCTCAGGGGAAGAAGTGTATGCCAGTTGGTCCATGGGTGGCCATGGGCAGGACCGGAAAAGGCACTGCAAGTTCCCACTCTGGTCTGTGGGACTGCCAGCCCAGCCCCCAGCCTTCAGTGCCTCCCTGGCCTGAAGGTGCAGCCTCACCAGGGTCCCGCCCCCTTCCACCAAGGTGCCTGTCTGCCCCCTGCTGCCGACCATGGCACCCAGGCTGCTCAGGCTGCTCACGCCAAGGGTCACCTGCAAGCCAGTGCTGAGCTCCTCTCAGCGCCCCCTCATGTTCCCCGCAATGCTTGTTGGTGTTCAAATTCCAGAGGGGGCCAAGGCAGCAGGGGGCTGGCATGTCAGTGCTGCCCCCGAGCATGCACACATCACACCGGGCTATGACAGTGCCCGTGCTTAGCCCCAACCCTGCTCTGAGATGGGAGTGGGCACCAGGAGTGGGGAGAGGCCAGGTAACGGGAGCAGACACCCCTGAGGCTGCGGGGGCAGTGGAGGCCTTCCCGGGCCCCTGAGGGTGCAGAGTTCAGAGACATCCAAGTCCTGCGCTTGGGAGGGTGGGGCTCCCATCCGCTCCATGGAGCATGCTGGCAGCCCTGGCCACATCTTTCAGCCTGGGGTGGGGGCTTGAGGTCCTCACTGGGCCCCTTTCTGTCCACCCCTCTGTGCCCAACCATGCTGCTCCCCTGCCAGCGGGTGGCTTGGCCAGGCCCCATTGCTGTGGCCACCGGGGCGGCTGGCTCCAGGGGGGCTCCCACTTGTCCCTGGCTCCTGCGGGCTCTGTGAAGCATCACACCGCCCCAGGCCCAGCTCTGTCAACCCCCTTCTCCGTCTCTGCAGTGGCTATTGGCAAGAGTGGTGAGCAGAGCCAGGGTCTGGAGTGGCTGAGGCTCCGGGCCTGGGAGCCCATCCCATCCGGCTGCACGAGGGTGGCAGCAGTGCAATTGGCTGCCTCGGGGACATGGGGCATAGGGGACCCACTGCCGCCATTTCTGCCCCTGCAGCCACTGCTCTCACCTCCTCTCTGCAGCTGGAGTGGTGGCAGCGGCCGCTCCAGATGGCCTGCCGCTGCCATCATTGATAATATTTGAACTAAATTAAAGTTAGATGTCAAATGCTGATACATACGTCCCTAAATTCAGAAAGATCTTACCAGTAACACTTAATTGGGAAATAAGAGCACTAGGGATATGAGTGGCAAATAGCAAATTGGGACTAATAGGAGAGGTGGGGTCTGACAGAGGATCACATTGTACTCTCTATTTTTCTTATCCTAGTTCTAGCTTTGCAGCTCATCTTATAGAAGTGTGTTTGAAAAAGTGACTTGATAAGTAGAGAAACTCAACCACACTAATCATAACAAATAGCAGATATACCTAAACTCCCCTCTTATAATATAAATGTCAGCTTCAGACCTGTATATGAGTATACCAAAAAGAAATAAAATAAATGAAAATACAAAGGCAAATAAGGAAAATATTTTGAAAAAAGAACTATTTGGGGAAATGAAGAACATTTTAAGAAAAATTTTCAACACTCTCAGGGAGATAAAATGATCATAGGCTTTATGATAAGAGATCAAGGAAGAGATTTAAGAGATCAAGATATAGATAAAAGGATACTAAAGTAAGGTTAGAAAAGTGTTGGCAGATGGGGATGAGCAAAGCTATCAAAAATAATTAAAACCACATTAGACCCAGGAAGATGTAGAGTGAATAATGTAGCAGATGTTCTTAATGAGTTGGAGGAAATACTTCAGAAAAAAAATCACACAAAATGTAGTGAGGTAGAAATTAAAAACTACTTGGTGGAAATGTTATTGATATAGAGGGAAGAGCTATCCCTGAAATTAAAATTGCAATCTATAGATTGAGAGGGTTTACTAAATACCAGGAAAACATAATAAAGACTGAAAGATACACTTTTAAGATTTAAAAAATTTCATAAGCATGACTAGACTAAGAAAAATGTCACGTACAATGTTTTTAAAAATCAAGTTGGTCCCATATGTTTTTCTCTGACTTCAAGTGACGCTATAATATCTGTAGAGTATTGAAGAAAAATAGGTGAAAATTTAAAAAGTAAGAAATTATAGCTTTTATGATCTCTTTCTAAAAACTTACATAGAAGGTTAATCAAAAGAAGGAATGCATAAATGGCAAAATTACCATCTAGAAGGATTGGTGATTAACATGTTAAACATAAAATCAGACAGACTAGGATAAGGGGATGTAATACTGGAATTCTTAAATAAAAGGTAAATAATGATTTGATGATAGTTAACTGAGACAAAAAGTTCAGAAAGAACTGGCAAAATGGAGATTTGGGGAGAGGGGTTGGAGGGAAGGTCATATTAATATGCTGATTGCTTCATCTTTCTTAGGACAGTTTGTTTTTGATGTATATAAATGGAAAAATGTGGCTTAAGCATACTATTGTGTTTCATCAATTCTAAGAAACATTTCTGAAATTAGAATATGTCTTCCAATCAGTAATAACATATAGTTGTAATTGGCACCATATTTTCTTTCAAGATCATTTAAAAATAACAAAGCATCTTATAGTTAATGACACTTTAGAGTACTTTAAATATAATTTTAAATACATAAAGTCATCACTAATAGACCTAAAACCTGACAGCTGTATTTTCTAAATTAATAATTGAAGGGAAGAAGGGGAAATTTCAAAACTAATAAAATCCAGGCCATAAAGCAAAAGATATAAAACAAACAGCAGGTAAGGAGGCAATAGAAAATAAGAGTTAAGAACTCAAAATGTGGAGTCAGAATAACTTGCGTTCAAATTGTGATGCTATATTCTTACTTATAAGTGGGATCCAAATGTTGAGAACACATGGACACATAGAGGAGAGCAACACACACTGGGGCCTATAGGAGGGAGGAGGATAGGAGAAGGGAGAGATTCAGCAAAAATAACTAATGGGTCCTAGGCTTAATACCGGGATGATGAAATAATCTGTACAAGAAACCCCCACGACACATGTTTACCTATGTAACAAACCTGCGCATGTACTCCCAAACTTAAAATTTAAAAGAAAAATGTGATGCTATCAAATATGAAGATATAGTCAACAAATTATCTGTGTATCAGTAATCCTGACAATTAGATATGTTTCTATTTGATAATTGTTTGATCATAGAAGTAGTCATATTAATAAACTTGAAGAAGTCAAATAGAGCTACAATTAGAGTCATATTTCAAGGAAAATTTATAGCCTCAATTTTTCCAGTTTTAATCTAGTAAGAATGAAAAACAAATAAGTTTTTAAAAAATCAGCAAGAAAAGGAAAGCAACAGGAATTGATAATGAAAACTATTAATCTGTGTTTAAATATCAACTTAATGTATTTAAGAGCTTGTTTTTTGATGATATAAAAGTCATTAGTTGGGGAAATGAAGAAAGCCAAAAATATACAAAATTATGGATAAAAATTGGGAGATGACTTAAAATACAGAAAAAATTAGAAGAATGCTACAATTTTGCACAAGTCTTGTGTGTACTAAAATTTGAAAATGTGGATGAAATGAATGACTTTCTAGGAAATTTAAAACTGATTTAAAAGGAGATAGAAAAATCTAATCAGAAAAAAAAAGCATAATGGAAAGAATTAAACTGTCAAGGAGTTTATCTACATCTACCTGTTAATTACATCTTCTGGATGGCTTCACAGATGAATTTTGTGTAAATTATCAAGAATTGTGTAATATTAACTTATGGCATATTAAAACTGTCCCCCAATCATAGAAATAAGAGGGCAAAAATAACAGTAACCTTTATTAGACAACGTAATATTGATACAAAAACCTGACAGGGAAAAGACAAAAACAATTTGCAGGTCAATCTTGCACAATATTGATGAGAATCATCTTAGAAAATGTAGCAAATGCAATTCAACAGTGTATTAAAAGAATATATTCTTTTGCCTAATGAGGCTCATTCCAGGAATGCTGTATTGCTGCAAGAAAATTCTCAGTAATGTGTAATGAAGAAATAAAAATATTACATTTTGAATACCTAAAAATCATTTGATATTATTGAATATATATAACCCAAAATGGATAAACAATTTCTTAAAATAAGTGTGTGTGTGTTCATGTGTGTGTGCATGTGTGTATGTGTGTGTATGCACATGTGTATGTATGTGCATGCATGCACATGGGTGCATGCATGTATGTGTGAGTAGATGTTTGTAGGACAAAACAAAGATTGTTTCCTAGTACCACTATTATTTAATATTTTTCACTGGAGGTGGTAGCTAAAGCAGTTATGTAAAAGCATTAAGTTATAAGTGTTGGGAAAAGAAGAGACAAAATTATTACTTGCCAATTATATGCTCCTATATCTAGAATACCATGAAACTTAACTAGAGAACAATTTGCAACATAAAAATACATTATTTAATAAATTCTTAATTTTTAATTTTCTTATATATGAATCAAAACCCATATATAAAATCTTATATATGAATCAAAATCTCATTCATAGTAGCAACAAAAATATTAGAACATTTATGAATAAACACAAAGTATGTGAATGCTATATTGGGAAATTTCTAAAACTACACAGTATCATAAAATAATCTTTTCATATGTGACAAGATATTTGTAAAATGTCAATTAGTCATTAGTACAATGCAGCCCAATAAAAATTCTTCTGAAATTTGCTTTGGAATTTATTAAAAGTAGGTGAAATTTATCTGAAAATTAGAATGTGACAAAAAGGAATGATCAATAAAATTCTTTTAAAAAGATAAAGAGAACATACTCTTCTCACCTAATCTGGAAGGTTAGTATCATGCAAAATTTTGGCCTTCAGAATAATATAAAGAATGTATAGTTCCATGTAATAGAATAGATAATCTAGAAATAGACTTAAGGCTATTTGGGAATTTAGTATATGTAAAGACATTTCAGCACAGCAAAAGAAACTATCATCACAGTGAACAGGCAACCTAGAGAATGGGAAAGTTTTTGCAATCTATCCATCTAACAAAGGGCTAATATCTAGAATCTACAAAGAACTTAAACAAATTTACAAGAAAAAAATAACCACATCAAAAAGTGGGCAAAGGATATGAACAGACACTTCTCAAAAGAAGACATTTATGCAACCAACAACCATATGAACAAAAGCTCATCATCAATGGCCATTAGAGAAATGCAAATCAAAACCACAGTGAGATACCATCTCAGGCCGGTTAGAATGGCGGTCATTAAAAAGTCAGGAAATAACAGATGCTGGAGAGGATGTGGAGAAATAGGAACGCTTTTACACTGTTGGTGGGAGTGTAAATTAGTTCAACCATTGTGGAAGACAGTGTGGTGATTCCTCAAGGGTCTAGAACTAGAAATACCATTTGACCCAGCCATCCCATTACTGAGTATATACCCAAAGGATTATAAATCATTCTACTATAAAGACACATGCACATGTATGTTTATTGTGGCACTGTTCACAATAGGAAAGACATGGAACCAACCCAAATGTCCATCAATGATAGATTAAGAAAATGTAGCACATATACACCATGGAATACTATGCAGCCACAAAAAGGATGAGTTCATGTCCTTTGCAGGGACAAGGATGAAGCTAAAAGCCATCATTCTCAGCAAACTAACACAAGAACAGAAAACCAAACACCACGTTTTTTCACTCATAAGTGGGAGGTGAACATTGAGAACACATGGACACAGGGAGGGGAACATCACACACTGGGGCCTGTTGTGGGGTGTGGGGCTAGGGGAGGATAGCATTAGGAGAAATACCTAATGTAGATGATGGGTTGATGGATGCCGCAATCCACTATGGCACGTATATACCTATGTAACAAACGTGCATGTTCTGCACATGTACCCCAGAACTTAAAGTATAACAATAAAAAAAAGATTCTCAAAGAACTACAGAAAAATGTGGAGAAAAATCAGTGAAATGATGTATGGAAAAAATGGAAATATTAATAAAGAGGTTTAAAAAGAAACCAAAACAAAATTCTGGAACTGAAAAGTATAATACATAAAGTGAAAAATTCGCTAAAGATATCCAAAGACAGATTTGAGTAGGCAGACCAAAGAATAAGCACACTAGAAGGGAAAATAATGGGAAGAAATTAGTTTCAGAGCATAAAGCCAAAAGATTGAAGAAAAGTGAACACAGCCCAAGGGACCTATGGGACACCTTCAAGCCGACTATTATGCACATTGTTGGACCCCAGAAGGAAAAGAGAGAAAGGGGAAAGTAGAATATCTGAAGAAATAATAGCTGAAAACTTTCCAAAATTGATAGAAGACATGAATATAAACATGCAAGAAACTCAAAAAACTCAAAATTGGATGAACTAAGAGACCAACACTAAAGACACATTAAAAATAAAACTTTTGAAAAACAAAGAGAGAACCTTGAAAGTAGCAAGAGATAAGTGACTTGTCACATACAAGGAATCATTGATAAAATTATGAGCACATATCGCATCAGAAATATTGGAGGCCATAAGGCAGTGGGCTTTTATATCGAAGTGTTAAAAGAAAAAAAACTGTGAACCAAGAATTCTATATCTGGAAAAATTGTCCTTCAAAAGTGAAGGAGAAAGTAAGGCATCCCTACATAAACAAAAGCTGAGGGACTTAATTACCACTACATTTTTCCTGCAAGAAATCTTAATGAATGTCATGCAGAGTGAAATGAAAGGACACTAGACTGTAACTTGAAGCCTTATTAAGAAAGAAAGATCTGAGCAACAGTAAATACGTGGGCCATTATGAAAGCTATTATTATTGTAATGAGAAGTTGTAACTCTGCCTTTTGTTTTAGATATGATTTTAGATACTAAAACATTTTAAAAACACAATTGTTACTCTAAAAGCTAATATTATTATAACTTTGGTTTGTAACTCCACATTTTGTTTTCTACATAATTTATGAGACTAACACGTTAAAAATAATTATTCATTTAGTTTTTCAGACATACACTGTATAAAGTTGTAAATCTGTTGACAGTAGCAACTGAAAGGGGTGGAGATCAAGCTATAAAGGAACAGAGTTTTTGTTTATAACTTAAGTTAAGCTGGTATAAATTCAGAGTGTGATAACTTTAGGATGTTAAACATAACCCGTATTATAACCACGAAGAAAATAGCTTGATACACAAAAGAAGAAATTAGAAACGAATCTAAATATTTCACTACAAAAAAATTAATCGCAAAAAAAGACAGTAATGCAGGAAATAAGGGGGGACAGAAAGTCGTAAGGCTTATGGAGAAGTAATAGCAAATGACAAAAGAAAGTCCCTCCTCTACCGGTAATTATTTTAAATATAAGTGGGTTAACCTCTCCAGTCAAAGGACAGAGTTTGGCAGAATGGATTTTTAAAATGGTCCAATTATGGGCTATCTATAAGAAATTCATTTTAGATCTAAAGACACAAACAGGTTGAAAGTAGAAGCATGGAAAAAGATTCCATGCAAACAGTAACCAAAAGAGAACAGAGACAACTATGCTAATATTAGACAAAATAGATTTTAAATCAATAAAGGTTGCAACAAACAAAAACAATGTATATTAATAAAATGTTCAATACTGCAAGGAGATTACAGTTATAAACGCTTATGCATCTGCTAACAGACCGTCAACATATATAAAACAAAGATTAACAGAATTGATAGGAGAAATACATAGTTCTGCAATAACAGTGGGAAACTTCGATACTTTTCCTCTCAATACTGGATAGAACAACCCTGCAGAAAGCAGAATGGTGGTTGCCAGGGGTTGAGGTTAGAGAGTAATGGGGACTTGTTTAATGGGTATAGAGTTTCAGTTTTGCAAAATGGAAAGTGTTACAGAGATGGATGTTGGTGATGTTTGTACAAGAATATGAATGACTAAATTAATACAATATATTGATTAACTGTAGACACTGAATTACATCTTTTAAATGAATTTAAAATTTCAGAGTAATAATTTATGGATATATAATAGAAAGCTATATAATAGCAGAAGGGAAAACCATAAAAGGAAAATTTTACCAGTTTAGAATTAGAGAAGATAAGAAACTGTGATAAGATAGAAAATATGAAATAAGATGATAGTAATGAGTTCAAACATGTCAATAATCACTTTAAATATGAAAATAGTAAAATAAATTTTAAGCATGGAAACTCCCAGCATTTCTTTAAAACAAAACTCACCTTTGTGTGTTTTATAAGAGATGCTACTCAAAATAAGATAAAAATATATAAAATAAATGTGTGAGAAGATACTACAGGCAAATGTGAAGGAAAAGGAAATATATATTGCGATATAAACATTATATAAAATAGAACTTAAGGCAAATATAAACTCAAAATTGAATAAGGGAGGTATATATCATACCATAAAAATGTACAACACACCAGGAGAATTAAAAGACTAAACGTATATATTTTTCTCTCTTACAAAATCTATTTGTCTTAAAAATTGAATTTTGTGTATGTGCAAAATACTATAATCTGAAATTAAAGAGTATACTGGATAACTAATAACAGAATAGGAAAATATTTATTATATATAACAGAGGTTAACATCTGACTCTTACAAATTATTAATTATAAGCAGATTAGAAAAACGAGGCAAGAATATGGAAGACATCTTATAAAAGAAACAGAAATGACCAATGCATTGGCCAGGCATGGTGGCTCACACCTGTAATCCCAGCACTTTGGGAGGCCGAGGCGGGCGGATCACTTGAGGTCAGGAGTTTGAGACCAGCCTGGCCAACATGGTGAAACCCCGCCTCTACTAAAAATACAAAAATTAGCTGCTGTAGAGGCTGAGGCAAGAGAATCTCTTGAACCTGGGAGGCGGAGGGGTGAGAAGAGGTCGTGCCATTGCACTCCAGCCTGGGCGACCAGAGTGAATTAAAATGCTACAAAGCTGCATGATTTATAGCCCTTTGGGTATATACCCAGTAATGGGATGGCTGGGTCAAATGGTATTTCTAGTTCTAGATCCCTGAGGAATTGCCACACTGACTTCCACAATGATTGTACTAGTTTACAGTCCCACCAACAGTGTAAAAGTGTTCCTATTTCTCCCCATCCTCTCCAGCACCTGTTGTTTCCTGACTTTTTAATGATAGCCATTCTAACTGGTGTGAGATGGTATCTCACTGTGGTTTTGATTTGCATTTCTCTGATGGCCAGTGATGATGAGCATTTTTTCATATGTCTGTTGGCTGCATAAATGTCTTCTTTTGAGAAGTATCTGTTCATGTCCTTTGCCCACTTTTTGATGGGGTTGTTTGTTTTTTCTTGTAAATTTGTTTGAGTTCATTGTAGATTCTGGATATTAGCCCTTTGTCAGATGAGTAGGTTGCAAAAATTTTCTCCCATTCTGTAGGTTGCCTGTTCACTCTGATGGTAGTTTCTTTTGCTGTGCAGAAGCTCTTTAGTTTAATTAGATCCCATTTGTCAATTTTGGCTTTTGTTGCCATTGCTTTTGGTGTTTTAGACATGAAGTCCTTGCCCATGCCTATGTCCTGAATGGTATTGCCTAGGTTTTCTTGTAGGATTTTAATGGTTTTAGGTCTAACATTTAAGTCTTTAATCCATCTTGAATTAATTTTCATATAAGGTGTAAGGAAGGGATCCAGTTTCAGCTTTCTACATATGGCTAGTCAGTTTTCCCAGCATCATTTATTAAATAGGGAATCCTTTCCCCATTTCTTGTTTTTGTCAGGTTTGTCAAAGATCAGATAGTTGTAGATATGTGGCATTATTTCTGAGGGCTCTGTTCTGTTCCATTGATCTATGTCTCTGTTGTGGTACCAGTACCATGCTGTTTTGGTTACTGTAGCCTTGTAGTATAGTTTGAAGTCAGGTAGCGTGATGCCTCCAGCTTTGTTCTTTTGGCTTAGGATTGACTTGGCAATGTGGGCTCTTTTTTGGTTCCGTATGAACTTTAGTTTTTTCCAATTCTGTGAAGAAAGTCATTGGTAGCTTGATGAGGATGGCATTGAATGTATAAATTACCTTGGGCAGTATGGCCATTTTCACGACATTAATTCTTCCAACCCATGAGCATGGAATGTTCTTCCATTTGTTTGTATCCTCTTTTATTTCATTGAGCAGTGGTTTGTAAGTTCTCAAAGGGCTATAAATCATGCTGCTATAAAGACACGTGCACACGTATGTTTATTGCAGCACTATTCAAATAGCAAAGAGTTGCAACCAACCCAAATGTCCAACAACAATAGACTGGATTAAGAAAATGTGGCACATATACACCATGAAATACTATGCAGCCATAAAAAATGATGAGTTCATGTCCTTTGTAGGGACATGGATGAAGCTGGAAACCAGAATTCTCAGTAAACTATCGCAAGGACAAAAAACCAAACACCGCATGTTCTCACTCATAGGTGGGAACTAAACAATGAGAACTCATGGACATAGGAAGGGGAACATCACACTCCGTGGACTGTTGTGGGGTGGGGGGAGGGGGGAGGGACAGCATTAGGAGATATACCTAATGCTAAATGACGAGTTAATGGGTGCAGCAAAACAATATGGCACATGGATACATATGTAACAAACCTGCATATTGTGCACATGTACCCTAAAACTTAAAGTATAATAATAAAAAAAAGAAAGAAAAAAGTACACATATTCAGAAAAGGGAACAAATCATTTTCCCATCCATTACATTCTGCTTTTTCTTGTAAGCAGAGTTCAGAAAAATCAAACAGAGAAACAGAAAAAATAGCCTGTGTCTTTTATTGTAAAATAAAATTTCACCCATACGTTTCAGAAAAAAAAAAATAAAATAAAATGCTACAAAGCCAGAGTATCTGACAGTAATTTGAGCAAGAATTGGAACTGTTTTATAAACCACTGAGATTTATGAGTTGTATGTTATTTTATCATAATTGAGTATAAGCTGACTGATAAAAAAATTGATACCAGAATGGGATACTATTATAATTAATACTTATGAAAAATAGCTAATAGATATGACATTGACTTTGGGGATGGACAGAAGGTGGTTCCTATGATAAAACTTTTGATTATATTGTCACCTGAGGTAACTAGAAATCAGATAAGGTACCGAATGAGTATGTGGTATTGTTACCAAAACACCAGGGATTCAGTCAAGGTCCTGCAAAAAGCACGATGCTTTTTGTAAGAGTCTGCGATTGTTAATGACTTGTGTGCCTCTCATCTTCTGTGACTAGGAAGCAGCCTGAGAAAGCTTCTCAGCCACCAACGTGGTAGTAGTGAGTGTGTGTGTTTGTGGAGAGGAGGCATATTCTATAATCCCTTATTTATAGACCCAAGGAAGATCAAGGAACAGGAATAACCTCCTATGGGGCAGAACCAGCAGCCTCAGAGAACAGTAAACTGGAAAACTTTTCCCAAAGAGAAGAACCAGGACCCAATTAAATAATGTTTCCCAGTCCCAGGGCAAAGCCGCAGCCCTTGCATCTTCTGCCCAGCAAAATTTCAGAATTTACATAGTTAAGTGGCCATTTGTCCTCTTTCCAATTTGGAGATATATGCAAGTTATATCATTCACATTCTGCAGTTATATGTTAGATATTTGAGGGGCAGCTAACTTGTCTTTTTAGTTTATTAGTCTCCACAGTAAAAGGCACCACATTTGGATTTTAAATAAGGGTTATCACAAGATCTGGGACTTGGCGAGTCTATTGCCATAATTGGAAAGGAGTTAGGGTTATCTCCTCTGAGGAGCATTATTATTTTCCCCAATTATTTGCTGGCTCTCTCGTTGAGAGAATTCTAATTCCCCACCCAGTGACATCTAGCTTGGCTGTGTGACTTCCTTTGTCCAGTGAAATATAAACAAAAGGGATGAATGTCACCTCAAAACAGAATCCTTAAGAAACATTTTTCTGCCATGGCTGTCATCCCTCTGCCATGAAAGCTGCTGTCCTAGAAGAGGGGTGCATCTTCAGCTTGACTGACAGCTGATATGTAACATAAGCAAGAAATAAATCCTTGTAGTTGTAAGTCACAGTGATTTGGGAATTTTTGTTACTGCAGCATAACCTAATTTAAACTGCCTGATAAGTCACTACCATATTGGTCAAAATTTGTGTATTCATCTCTAGAATCCTGAAGAAGATAAGCCTTCAAACTTTCTTAGAAATCACTTTTTCTCTGCACTTTACTAATGAAGATATAATGTAAATAAATCCATTACTGCTATTTGGCACTATTCCATATATACTATATATTGTATGTGTACCAAGATCATAATTGCTTTGTGATGAGGTCAATGCATAGTCAGAAATTTCACTTTGTGCTACCTATTCTTCCTCATTAGTGGGGAAAAGCAGTGTTCCGTCAACAGTGTTATTCAATTGGCTTTTATGCTTGCATGGTTAAATCTAGTAGAATCTTGGATCTAAGTCTGATCATCACACTTTGGACACTGTGAGACAGCTGTAGCATCTGTTTGTGATTGAGTACACTCTCAAAAAAAAAAAAAAAGAAACCACAGATGGAATGACTTTCATACACTCTAAAGCAAATTGTCAGTATATTTTTAACAGTTTTCAGGGTACTTTTCAAATATAGGTGTTTTTTGTTTGTTTTATCTATGAAGAGTTTACTTCTTTATTACTTTTTTGCCACAGCCACAATGAGTCAGCCTTTAATCAGTGTATTTTTTTTTTTTTTGGAGGACTCCAGGCTCAGCATCTTTTGCTTTGTAACAGTCAGGAATTCAATTTGTAAGCTTTCAGAACTCCATAGCTAAGTATTTGAGAGACTGAGGTAAAGGCATCATTTGGGAGATTTGGCTTCTTTACTTTAGCTGAATTTAGAACCTTAAAGCTCATTATCTTTCCTGACTTGAAAATGTAAATGAATACCTGAGTCTTAAGGATCCCTCAGGGTTGCTATAGCAATTGATTTTATTTCTTAAATGAAAAATATTTAAAAACAAAATGTTAATATAATTTAGCATAAGTATTTCTACCCAATAAGTGACAGAAAAGTACTTATTATCAACTTAACTAAGCCAACTCAGTGGGCACAGAGTCTTAAGTCAGTTTGAGACCACCCTAGGCAACATGGCGAAACTTCGTCTCTACCAAAACAAAAACAAAAAACTAATAATAAAAGAAATGTCCTAGAATTATATTGTAATCTAGCAATTATCTGACCATTGATCCTGTGCTAACCAAAACATCTTGAATTAAGGTAAATATTAACAGAGCCGAGCCCTTTCAGTGAGCTTGTAAATTTATGTAGAGTTGAATATCGTATTCTTGGGATGTATCTTGAATCTGTCAAACTGACTTGAATTGAACTTGGGTACTCAAGAAGTTGGCACCAAAAAATGACTAAGCAAAGCTAGTGAAGGTCATTAATTTCTAAAGTTTAGCTGATTGACACTGAGTGCATCTGTTTCTTAAAAGGCTGTTCTCTTAGCATATTAATATCCCGGCACAGAGGGCCTCTGTCCATGTTATGTGGAATTGGCAGGGTTCTTTGTCTTCTTGTCACATTAGCTAACTGGAGTCAAGCACTCAACCTTGAAACTAATTTTTTTTTTTCCGTTGTGGGTAAGTATTTATAAAACTGGTTTTTTGAACCTCTAGTATTGGACAATTAGATAAACTATTCATACAATTGAGAAGCAGCCAATGGTTATTTTTCAAGGGTTTTTGGAAAGTGTTGTGTAGTTGATTCATTGTTTAGCAATTGTGCTGTTGTTATGGGACTTTAGAAAAATTATTTGTAGAATACTCAGTGCAGAGCCTTGGAATTCTCTTAATGTCAGGGAAAGGACACCAAGAGATCTCAAAAATTGACTCACTTGTAAAATTGGAGACAACAGAGGTCTTCAACTCCTTTTAGCTCATGAATTAAAGCTAAAATATAAAGAATAATATGTTATCTTTCATATGTGAATATATAATTAGTGATTTGGTATCTGTAACATGCTTTTTGTTGATTTTATCAATGTGTTACAAAACAAGAAATGGGAATATTAAGTAGGTTACTAAAATCAACTGTGCTTATAAAAATGACTCGGGAATTTGAATTGACTGCAAGTTCAGATTTAGTCAACAAGATTGTAGGTCTGCCAAAAAGCTAAATTCATCTTAGACTCAGGTTCATGGAACCGTAGAGTCAATATCACTAGACAACTTGTTAGAAATGCAAAATCTCACCAGATGTGGTGACTCATACAGTCTATAATCCCAGCTACTCAGAAGGCTGAAGTGGGAGAAATCACTTGAGGCCAGGAGTTCGAGACCAACCTGGAACAGCATAGAGAGGCCCCATCTTTTCTTTTCTTTTCTTTTCTTTTTTTTTTTTTTTTTTTTTTGAGGAGGAGTCTTGTTCTGTCGCCAGGCTGGAGTGCAGTGGAGAGATCTTAGCTCACTGCAATCTCTGCCTTCTGGGTTCAAGTGATTCTCCTGCCTCAGCCTCTGGAGTAGCTGGGATTACAGGCGCATGCCACTACACCCAGCTAATTTTTGTATTTTTAGTAGAGATTGGGTTTCACCATACTGGCCAGGATGGTCTCTATCTGACCTCGTGATCTGCCCACCTCGGCTTCCCAAAGTGCTGGGATTACAGGCATGAACCACAGCGCCTGGCTGACCCCATCTCTTAAAAAAAAAAAAAAAAAAAAGCCAAATTTCAGGCCCTATACCAGACCTTCTTAGTCCGAAACTTGGGCATTAGCCTAGAAACCTGCGTTGTAATAACTCCTCCAGGTAACTGTGGTGTATACTAAAGTTTAAGAACTTCTGGGCCGGGCGCAGTGGCTCACGCCTGTAATCCCAGCACTTTGGGAGGCCGAGGTGGGCAGATCACGAAGTCAGGAGGTCGAGACCATCCTGGCTAACACGGTGAAACCCCGTCTCTACTAAAAATACAATAAAAAAATTCTCCGAGCATGGTGGCGGGCGCCTGTAGTCCCAGCTACTAAGGAGGCTGAGGCAGGAGAATGGCGTGAACCCGGGAGGCGGAGCTTGCAGTGAGCTGAGATAGCGCCACTGCACTCCAGCCTGGGTGACAGAGCGAGACTCCGTCTCAAAAAAGAAAGAAAGAAAGAGAGAGAGAAAGAGAAGGAAGGAAAGGAAGGGAACTTCTGGTCTAGAACAAAAGCTTCTTCTACTTTATGCTGGTTAGAACACTCCAGGATCAATTATTTTGCTTATTTTATAGTCTAAAAAAGATGCTGATGAGCTAGAGTACTTCTAAAAGAAAATGCTGTGTTCTAGAAATAACTGAGAACTAAATCCTATGGAGATATGTGAAAGAAATTTTATTTATTTAGCCTAGGGGAAAAACAAAAGATAAAGGGTTAAGATATATAATTGTTGCCTCAGTAGCTAAAGTGTTATCTTAGCTCCAAAAAGTAGGACTAAGCAAAATAACTTTTTGGCAAAAGTGTCTCCTTGATTTAGTGACCTTCATCTTTCTGCAGACGTTTGTGTTAGGTTCCAGACATCCTCTTAATAGCAGTGTTGTGGTAATCGTTCATATAGTGGATTGAATCAGATGGCCACTACTTGAGGTCTTTTCTAGCACCTAGAGGATGTATATCTATGACTTGCAATGACTCTGCATACTCTGTGGGCTTCTGGTTGTTACCTAGAGCAGTGTTCTCAGATTTCAGTGATCTTTGATCCCCTAACTGAAAATATTTTTATTTCACCTCTGTTCACCTATAACTAGTGTTAGATTTATGAATTAAACCTAATTTTCCTTCAGCCTGTAACAGATAATATTTCATTGTTTTGTAGCCTCTTGTTGTTGATGTCAGTCTTACTTATTTTTCGGTTATAACCGATCTGTTTTTTCTTTCTTGTTACTGTGGAGATTTTTATCTTTTTATATCTTTGACTTACATTCGTCATAATTCGTCAGATTTTTTTCTAGTCCAATCTACTGTTTATGCCATTCATTAATTTTTAAATTTCAATGATAGTATATTTCCGGAAGCACTGTTTGGTTCTTTTTCATATGTGTTTGTTTCATAGTATGCTATTATTTTGTAATGATTTAAATTGCTTTTATCTTGTTTTTCATCTTAAATATACATATTTTATCTAACTTTCAAAAATTTCCTTCATCTCAGGTTTTTGTCTAGCCTTTGATTCTACTTGTTGATCTTTAGACTCTATCTCCTCAGGCATCATTTCTTTAGGCAGTTTTAAATTTTTGATTATGAGCTCATTTTCACAGGAATCACCTTTACTGTGGAAACTCATGTTTCCTAGGTTATATACCTACTGAGCTATTTTGCATTTGTTTTTCCTGGTTGTCTCAGGGGTTTTACTAATCCATGACCAGATTCTGCTCATATTATGGCTTAAGCATTCACATACTACATGGGTATTATAAATGCTGGCAGCAAACCCACACTTGGAATTTGATTTCTCGTGAGAAACTAGTTTTTTCCCCACACCAAGTGCACAGGGGAAACCAAGCTTCCATGTCACTTTAATCTCCTCCCTTTTCAATAAAAGTATAGCCTTTTGAGGTCCCATCTATATGCTGGAGTCTAGTTTATTTCTCCATTCCTTCTGCAGAACCAGGGCCTATTTCTGTATTGGTACTAAAATCCAGTATGTAGCTGTTATGTAATTCTGGCCTTATGTCCTCCTGAGATCTCAGCAAAATCAGCCTAAGAGCTTACTCCTCTGGCTTGTTTCCTGTTCCTTTCTAGCACCAAGAGATTTCCTTTTTTTTGAAGCTCAGATGTGTTACTAAAAGTATTATTATATTTAATTGATAGTGTCTATTTTTCTTTATTTGTTTTTTGAGGCAGGGTCTCACGCTGTCACCCAGGCTGGACTGCAGTGGCACAATCACAGCTCACTGCAGCCTTGACCTCTTCGAGCTCAAGAGACCCTGCCACACCTCCACCTCCTAAGTATCTGGGACCACAGGTGTGCACCACCATACCCAGCTAATTTTTGTATTTTTATTAGAGACGAGGTTTCACTACATTGCTCAGGCTGGTCTTGAACTCTTGAGCTCAGGCTATCCACCAGCCTTGGCCTCCCAAAGTACTGGGGCTACAGGAATGAGTCACCGTGCCTCACTTGTAATTTCTATGTTTTATCTCAGCTCAGTCTGTCATGTACCAGAGCTAAAATTCCTTGACTACCAGAATTCTCTCCCAATGGTTATTTTTTTTTCTTAGTAGTGTTACCTATATGTGTATAAAGTAGGTATAAATATGTTATGCATATAGTTCTTATATATCTATAAATCAAAAACAAATTTATAACAAATATAAATATTTACAACCAATATAAGTAAAATTAAAATTAGCTTCATAAGATCAATGTTGTTTTACCAAAGCTAAATTGCTGTACTCAACATGAATATAGTAACGTCTTTTAACATGTGGTGTGTGATTTTTCAGTATTTCTACCATATTCATCTATTTAACCATTATAAGGCTTTTTTCATACTGTTTGGTAAGCTGATTTGACCTTCACCTGATACAATTGCATAAAGGCCTGTGTATAGCCTTTTGCCTGTGGCAGAAATGTTTCTTACTTGATACTAACCTAAGTATTAACACAGTCACAAATTGAGATAATGAAATCACATAGTAGTTTTCAGTTATAACTACAAGCATTCAGATGAAAGAGACCACACATTTTGTGTTTTTAGACAGTCATAAAAAAGGAGAACGAATTTTCAGAAATGTTCCATCAAGAACCATGGTACCCATCACTGGAAATAAGATTGCTTATTGCCGATCTACGACATATAATTTGTAATACAGCTGCTTAACTTAAGAAAAGCAGTCTCTGGGAATGATGGTTGCAAGTGGCAGAATATGCAGCTTCAAAATCGTCCTACAGAAACATTGAAGAATAAGCAGAAACTGTCAGAACCAATTTTGTCAGAACTCTGGAGAAGAGTGAAAGGATTACAGCAGAAAAATGAATGTTGAACCAAGATAAAGGCAACTTAGAAATATTGAAAAGCTGTGTGCAATTTTTACTTGCCCCTGCCCCTCACCTTCCTCTCTGGGGGAACGACGGCATCCCATGTTCCCATTGTGGGACCCTGTTATTAGTTCCAAAGGGAGCAGAACATGTCAATATTTTTAAGTTCTTTTTTTTATTGGTATATATATATATATTTTATTATACTTTAAGTTTTAGGGTACATGTGCACAATGTGCAGGTTTGTTACATATGTATACATGTGCCATGTTGGTGTGCTGCACCCATTAACTCATCATTTAACGTTAGGTATATCTCCTAATGCTATCCCTCCCCCTACCCCACAACAGGCCCCAGTGTGTGATGTTCCCCTTCCTGTGTCCATGTGTTCTCATTGTTCAATTCCCACCTATGAGTGAGAACATGCGGTGTTTGGTTTTTTGTCCTTGCGATAGTTTGCTGAGAATGATGGTTTCCAGTTTCATCCATGTCCCTACAAAGGACATGAACTCATCATTTTTTATGGCTGCATAGTATTCCATGGTGTATATGTGCCAAATTTTCTTGATCCAGTCTATCATTGTTGGACATTTGGGTTGGTTCCAAGTCTTTGCTCTTGTGAATAGTGCCACAATAAACATACATGTGCATGTGTCTTTATAGCAGCATGATTTGTAATCCTTTGGGTATATACCCAGTAATGGGATGGCTGGGTCAAATGGTATTTCTAGTTCTAGATCCCTGAGGAATCGCCACACTGACTTCCACAATGGTTGAACTAGTTTACAGTCCCACCAACAGTGTAAAAGTGTTCCTATTTCTCCACATCCTCTCCAGCACCTGTTGTTTCCTGCCTTTTTAATGATCACCATTCTAACTGGTGTGAGATGGTATCTTATTGTGGTTTTGATTTGCATTTCTCTGATGGCCAGTGATGATGAGCATTTTTTCATATGTCTTTTGGCTGCATAAATGTCTTCTTTTGAGAAGTGTCTGTTCATATCCTTTGCCCACTTTTTGATGGGGTTGTTTGTTTTTTTCTTGTAAATTTGTTTGAGTTCATTGTAGATTCTGGATATTAGCCCTTTGTCAGATGAGTAGATTGCAAAAATTTTCTCCTGTTCCGTAGGTTGCCTGTTCACTCTGATGGTAGTTTCTTTTGCTGTGCAGAAGCTCTTTAGTTTAATGCGATCCCATTTGTCAATTTTGGCTTTTGTTGCCATTGCTTTTGGTGTTTTAGACATGAAGTCCTTGCCCATGCCTATGCCCTGAATGGTATTGCCTAGGTTTTCTTCTAGGGTTTTTATGGTTTTAGGTCTAACATTTAAGTCTTTAATCTATCTTGAATTAATTTTTGTATAAGGTGTAAGGAAGGGATCCAATTTCAGCTTTCTACATATGGCTAGCCAGTTTTCCCAGCACCATTTATTAAATAGGGAATCCTTTCCCCATTTCTTGTTTTTGTCAGGTTTGTCAAAGATCAGATAGTTGTATATATGCGGCATTATTTCTGAGGGCTCTATTCTGTTCCATTGGTCTATATCTCTGTTTTGGTACCAGTACCATGCTGTTTTGGTTACTGTAGCCTTATAGTATAGTTTTTTTTTTTTTTTTTTTTTTGAGACAGAGTCTCGCTCTGTCGCCCAGTCTGGAGTGCAGTGGCGCAATCTCGGCTTACTGCAAGCTCCGCCTCCCGGGTTCACGTCATTCTCCTGCCTCAGCCTCTCCGAGTAGCTGGGACTACAGGCGCCCGCCACCACGCCTGGCTAATTTTTTGTATTTTTAGTAGAGACGGGGTTTCACCGTGGTCTCGATCTCCTGACCTCGTGATCCGCCCGCCTCGGCCTCCCAAAGTGCTGGGATTACAAGCGTGAGCCACCGCGCCCGGCGCCTTATAGTATAGTTTGAAGTCAGGTAGCGTGATGCCTCCAGCTTGTTCTTTTGGCTTAGGATTGACTTGGCAATGCGGGCTCTTTTTTGGTTCCCTATGAACTTTAAAGTAGTTTTTTCCAATTCTGTGAAGAAAGTCATTGGTAGCTTGATGAGGATGGCATTGAATCTATAAATTACCTTGGGCAGTATGGCCATTCTCACGATATTGATTCTTCCTGTCCATGAGCATGGAATGTTCTTCCATTTGTTTGTGTCCTCTTTTATTTCATTGAGCAGTGGTTTGTAGTTCTCCTTGAAAAGGTCCTTCACTTCCCTTGTAAGTTGTATTCCTAGGTATTTTATTCTCTTTGAAGCAATTGTGAGTGGGAGTTCACTCATGATTTGGCTCTCTGTTTGTCTGTTATTGGTGTATAGGAATGCTTGTGATTTTTACACATTGATTTTTGTATCCTGAGACTTTGCTGAAGTTGCTTAGCAGCTTAAGGAGACTTTGGGCTGAGACGATGAGGTTTTCTAGATATACAATCATGTCATCTGCAAACAGGGACAATTTGATTTCCTGTTTTCCTAATTGAATACCCTTTATTTCCTTCTCCTGCCTGATTGCCTTGCAGTTTGATCTCAGACTGCTGTGCTAGCCATGAGCGAGGCTCTGGGGGCATAGGACCCTCCGAGCTAGGAGCGGAATATAATCTCCTGGTGTGCCGTTTGCTAAGACCGTTGGTAAATTGCAGTATTAGTGTGGGAGTGACCTGATTTTCCAGGTGCCGTCTGTCACCCCTTTTCTGTCACCCCTTTCTTTGACTGGGAAAGGGAATTCCCTGACCCCTTGCACTTCCTGGGTGAGGCGATGCCTTGCCTTGCTTCGTCTCCCACTCGGTGCACTGCACCCACTGTCCTGCACCCTCTGTCTGACACCCCACAGTGAGATGAACCCAGTACCTCAGTTGGAAATGCAGAAATCATCAGTGTTATGCATTGCTCATGCTGGGAGCTGTAGACTGGAGCTGTTCCTATTCGGCCATCTTGGCTCTGTTTTTAAGTTTTTTACTTTTTTAAGGACAGGGTCTTGCTCTGTTGCCCAGGCTGGACTGTAGTGGGCAGTACAGTGGCACAATCATAACTCACTGTGGCCTTGAACTCCTGGTCTCAAGCCATCCTCCCACCTCAGCCTCCTATCTAGGACTACAGGCATGCACCACCATGCCTGGGTTTTTTTTTATTTTTTATTTTTATTTTTGTAGTGATGAGGTCTCACTATATTTCCCAGGCTGATCTCAAACTCCTAGCCTTAAGCAATCCTACCACCTTGGCCTTCCATGCACTGGGATTATAGGTATGAGCCACCACACTGGGCCCTAGAGTATGTTTTATGCACAAATTATTGTGTATGTCTGTTCTGACTTATTTAGAGCTACTTTAATGAAGATACTTTTCTTTGTTTTGTGGAACTTAAAACTCAGACCAGAAAAGTGATGAGCAGTGTTTCAAAATGTTATAAAGTGAAATAAAAACTTACAGGTGTGTGTAAATAAAAAATTACGATGCAGACATACAATAGACTGTCTAAACCCCAAGAAGAAAAGCTTGGTAAATTTATAAAGCCATGGGCATGCTAAGTGTAATGCACTCAGAAAAGACTTAAATAGACCCTAATCTTTCACCTGAGGTAAATCTCTGGGCTCAGTGCAAGCCTGTATAAATTTTGAAATCCCCCAACAGAGATCCAATTTGCAATGACTGGGACTTGTGTTTTGTTGTTTTTGGTTTTTTGGTCTTGGTTTTTAAAATTTTTATTGGGTTTGTTTTTTGTGTTGCTCCTGCTAGTCAAGGAAATCTCCCTCAGAACTTCAGCCCTACATGAGCTGAAAGAACAGAGACTGTATGACCATCCATGATGGAATATAGTTTTTGTAAAAATAGTGGAAAAAATCAGTAAAAAAGAGGCTACTATAGCCTCAACAATTAAAAAAAGCAAACCCCATAAAGAGGGGGATCTGAGTTCCAGAGTTACTGCCTTATATTATTCAAGTAGCTAGTTTTCAACACAAAAATCACACAATATACAACGAAACAGGAAAGTATGGCCTATTCGAAGTAGCAAAATACATTGACAGAAACTATCTGAGAAAGCCCAGGAATTCTACATCTGGCAAAACGTTTCCTGAAAAATAATGTAGAATTTAACACATTTCTGGATAAACAAAACCTGAGGGAATTTGTTACCACTAGACAAGCCCTACAAGAAATGCTGACAGATTCTTTTATGGTGAAATGAAAGGAAAGTACATAGTAACTGAAGGCCATATGAAGAAATAAAAATCTTTGGCAAAAGCAAATTCATGGGAAAATATAAAAATCAGTGTTTTATTTTTGGTTACAATTCCTCATCTTATTTCTACATGATTTAATAGATAAATGCTTAAATTTAATTGTAAACATTTTATTAAGGACAAATGTATAAAATGTAATTTGTGACAACTATATGAAGATAACCTAGATGAAATCGACAAATTCCTAGAAACACACACATTACCTAAACTGACTCAAGAATAAATACAAAATCTTAACAGACCTATAATAAGGGAAGGGAGAGATTTTGTAATCAAAAGCCTCCTGGTAAAGAAAAGTCCAAGACTAGATAGACTAGATGGTTTCAGTGGAGAATTCTACCAAACATTTAAAAAAATTAACACAAATTCTTAAAATTTTGCTAATAGGAAGAGGAAATGCTTCCTTACTCATTCTATGAGGCCATTTTTTGTTTGTCTAAAAAATTATTTTTTCTTCATTTTTGAAGGATTTAAAAAAATCTTATGTCAAAAATCTCATTATCTTCTTGCATTTGTCATTTTTGTTGAAAAGTCAACTGTCAATATTATTGATGCTATAATTTTTTTCCTCTAGCTGTTTTTATAACTTTAGTTTTGCCTTTAATTTTTTGTATTTATGCTATAATGTTTCTGGGTGTGTGATTCTGTTTATTTTTTAGCAGAAACTTTCTGTTTCTGAGTCATTTCACTTAAGATAATAGACCCTAGTTCCATCCATGTTGTTGGAAAAGACATGATTTCATTCTTTTTCATATATATATATATATATTATATATATATATAATATATATATATATATATATAATATATAAATATATAATATTTTCTTTTTTTTTTTAAATATGGAGTTTCGCTCCAGTTGTCCAGGCTGGAGTGAAATGGCATGATCTCAGCTCACTGCAACCTCCGCCTCCTGGGTTCAAGTGATTCTCCTGCCTCAGCCTCCCAAGTAGCTGGGATTACAAGCGCCCACCACCACACCTGCCTAATTTTTGTATTTGTAGTAGAGACGAGGTTTCACCACATTGGCCAGGCTGGTCTTAAACTCCTGACCTCAGGTGATCCACCCACCTCAGCCTCCCCAAAGTGCTGGGATTACAGGTGTGAGTCACCACGCTTGGCCATATATAACATTTTCTTATATGGAACTCATCTCTTTGAGGTCCTTCCACTTGGAGCTCATTAACATAAACGTTGTATCTATATTTATCTATATATATATAACATTTCTTTGTCCAACCTTCTGTTGATGGACACTTAGGTTGATTCCTTATCTTTGCTATTATGAATAGTACTGTGATAAATATATGAATGTAGGTATCTTTTTGGTGTAGTGATTTCTTTTCCTTTGAGTAGATACCCAGTAGTGGGATTGCTGGGTCAAATCGTAGTTCTTTTTTAGTTTTCTGAGAAATTTTTATGCTGTCTTTTATATAGGCTATATTAATTTACACTCCACCCTACAGTGTATAAGCATTCCCTTTTCTCCACATTGTCACCAGTATCTGTTGTTTTTTTGGCTTTTTAATAATAGTTATTTCAACTGGTATAAGATAGTATGTCATCGTGGTTTTAATTTATTTTTCTCTGATAATTAGTGATGTTGAGCATTTTTTCTTTTTTTTTTTTTTGGCTGCATATGTCTTCTTTTGAGAAATGTCTGCTCATGTCCTTTGCCCATTTTTTAATGGGGTTATTTATTTTTTTCTTGTTGATTTGTTTGACCTTCTTATAGCTTCTGGATATTTGTTCTTTGTCAGATGCATAGCTTGCAAACATTTTCTCCCATTCTGTATTTTGTCTGTTTATTCTGTTGATTATTTCTTTCACTGTGCAGATCAAGTTCCATTTTTCTATTTCTCTATTTTCATTTTTGCTCTATTTGCTTTTGAGATCTTAGTCATAAATTGTTTCCCCAGGCCAATGTCTGGAAGAGTTTTTCTTACATTTTGTTTTATGATTTTTGTGGTTTCACATCTTGCATTTAGGTCTTTAATCCATCTTAAGTTAATTTTTGTATCTAGTGAGAGATATATGTCCAGTTTCATTATTCTGCATATGGCTATCCAATTTTCCCAACACTGTTTACTGAATAGGGGTACTTTCTACAGTGTATATTTTTGTTGAGTTTGTTGAAGATCAGTTGGTTATAGATATGTGACTTTATTTCTGTGTTCTCTCTTCTTTTCCATTGATCCTTATGGCTATTTTTATACCAGTACCATGCTGTTTTGATTACTATAGCCTTGTAGTATAATTTGAAGTGAGATAATGTGTTGCCTTCAGCTTTATTCTTTTTACTTAGCATTGCTTTGGCTATTTGTGTTCTTTTTAGATTCCATAGGAATTTTAGGATTGGTTTTTCTGTTACTGTGAAAAATCACATTGGCATTTTGATAGAAATTGCATTGAATCTGTAGATTGCTTTGGGCAGTATGGTTATTTTAATGATATTGATTCTTCTAGTCCATGAACGTGGAATGTTTTTCCATTTGGTTGTGTCATCTATGATTTCTTCTATCAGTGTTTTTTGGTTTTCCTTGTAGCAATCTTTTACCAACTGGGTTAAATGTATTTCTGGGTATTTTATTATTTTGTAGCTGTTGTAAATGGGATTGAGTTATTAATTTGGTTCTCAGCTTGATTATTATTGGTGTATGGAAATGCTACTGATTTTTGTACATTGATTTTGTATCTTAAAACTTTACTAAAGTTATTTGTCAAATCCCAGAATCTTTTGGTATTGTCTTTAGGGTATATAATCATATCATCAGCAAGGAGAGATAGTTTGGCTTCTTCTTTGCCTATGTGGATACTGCTAGTGAGATAGTTTGACTTCTTCTTTGCCTATTTGGATACTTTTTATTTCTTCCTCTTGCCTGATTACTCTAGTTAAGACTTCCAGTATTGTGTTGAATAGGAGTGGTGAAAGTAGGCATCCTTATCTTGTGTCAGTTTTTAGGGAGAATGCTTTCAACTTTTCCCTGTTCAGTATGATGTTGGCTGTGGGTTTGTTGTATATTGCTTTTATTATTTTGAGGTATGTTTCTTCTCTGCCTAGTTGTTGAGTGTTTTTATCATGAAGGGATGCTGAATTTTATCAAATGCTTTTTCAAATCACATTTACTGATTCGCATATATTGAATTGTCTTTGCATCTTTGGAATAAAGCACACTGGATTGTGGTATATTATATTTTTGATGTGTTGCTGGATCGTATGCTCATACATAGTTGATATGTTAATCAGGAATATTGGCTTATAATTTTTTTCTTTTTCTTTTTTTTTTTTTCTTTCTTTTTCACTGCCTGGCTTTGGAATCAGGGTGATACTGGCTTCATAGAATGAATTAGGGAGGATTTACTATTTTCTTTTTATTGTTTTATGTTTTTCTTTCATTGAAAACAGTTTATTTTATACTCTAGATACCAAAGAGTTTCTTGAACTTTTCCTTTCAATCATTCAATATATAATTTTTTAAGACTTGCTTATTCTCTGTTTCAAATGCTGTATTAATCAGGATGCTCCAGAGAAACAAAACCAATTGTGTATGTGTGTGTGTGTGTGTGTGTGTGTAGACAGAGAGAGAGTTTTTTTTTTTTTTTTTTTTTTTTTGAGATAGAGTCTTGCTCTGTCACCCAGGCTGGAGTGCAGTGTCGCGATCTTGGCTCACTGCCACCTCTGCCTCCTGGGTTCAAGCCATTCTTGTGCTGCAGCCACCTAAGTAGCTGGGATTACAGGCGTGCACCACCATGCCCAGCTAATTTTTGTATTTTTAATAGAGACGGGGTTTCACCATGTTAGTCAGGCTGGTCTTGAACTCCTGACCTCAAGTGATCCACCTGCCTTGGCCTCTGAAAGTGCTGGGATTACAGGTGTGAGCCACCGGGCCTGGCCTGAGAGAGAGATTTGAAATTGGCAATCTGGAGAGCCAGGTGAGTCAATGTGTAGGTTCAGTTTGTGTCTGAATGCCTGAGTACC
This sequence comes from Symphalangus syndactylus, assembly GCF_028878055.3. Taxonomy (NCBI): domain Eukaryota; kingdom Metazoa; phylum Chordata; class Mammalia; order Primates; family Hylobatidae; genus Symphalangus; species Symphalangus syndactylus. The sequence goes on from NC_072436.2 coordinate 68,032,763, forward strand.
AGAAGAGCCTATGGTTTGACCTCCGTTCTGAACACTGGCAGGCTTGAAACCCAAGAAGAGCTGATGCTTTAGTTGGGTCCAAAGGCCAGAAAAGACTGATGTTTCAACTCAAGGCTGTTAGGAAAAGTTCTGACTTAACTGCAAGATGGTCTGGCTTTTTCTTCTAGTCAGGCCTTCAGTTAATTTGATGAAGTTCACATCAGAAAGGGCAGTTTGCTTTATTCAAGTCTACTTATTCAAATGTTAATCTCATCCAAAGACACCCTTATAGAATCATGTTTGACTAAATATCTGAGCACCTGGTGGCTCAATCAATTTGACACATAAAATTAACCATTACAAATGCTGTACCCTTTCCTTTGTTTTGCAGTATTTTTTTCTTGTGCCCCATGCTAGTATCTTATTTCCCTCCTTTCTCTACCTCAGATATGGCAGGATCTTTACAGATTGTATACTTTGAGCAAACAAGTTGAGTAGATAGCCCTTGATCATTTTATTCAGCCCCATTTGATGGCTTTCTCATCCTTTATATTCACATCATTTATATGCATAATGATGTGCACATCTCTCATATGATTTCAGATTCTACTGGCTTTCACATACTTATCAGGTGTCAGTAGTATCAGATAACCAAGTCCAATGCCTTGAATATATGAGTATATATATATTTTTTTTATTTTTTTATTTTTGAGATGAGGTCTCACTCTGTCACCAGGCTGGAGTGCAGTGGCGTGATCTCAGCTTACTGCAACCTCCGCCTCCTGGGCTCAAGCGATTCTCCTGCCTCAGCCTCCCGAGTAGCTGGGACTACAGACGCATGCCACCATGCCCGGCTAATTTTTTGTATTTTTAGTAGAGATGGGGTTTCACCGTGTTAACCAGGATGGTCTCGATCTCCTGACCTCAAGATCCATCTGCCTCGGCCTCCCAAAGTGCTGAGATTACAGGTGTGAGCCACTGCACCCCGCAATAGTATATTTTCTTACATAAGAAGAACTCCAGAAGTGATATTAGTCAGAGACTGAGGAATATCAGGGCTGAGGTCTTTGTTATCCTTTTGACCATTTTCTCAAGGTTCCAAGATAGCTGCTAAATTCTAACCATCACAATTTTATTAAAGTCATGAGGAAGAAGGAAAGAAGGAGGAGGAGAAAGAGACAAAAGAGCTTCTACAGGAATTGCTACTTTCAAATTCTTTGCCTTTCCTGTCTGACAACAAGCTGAGAATTATAATTTTTGTAATTGCCATGGATTGTTATTATTGGGGTATAAGGGAGAACACAGATAATGAGTAAAAAGGCAATACATTTTGAAAATATGTTATTTTTTTCAGTAGAGTTCGCATCTTCTCCCAGTCACCAATGTCTGGAACTCTGAAAATTTTCTGAATTTGTTGAGTACAATGTAAATAATAAATATCTAGCATCACCTATTATTACAAAGATTCTTATTTCTTGTTCTTACTTTGCTTTGCTCAAGGGACTATTTGTCTTCAATAACACAATTTGGCAGGGTTTTTTTTACCTTTTACTTCTACATGTTTACATAGGAAAGAGGCTGAGTAGCAGAGTAGGTGATGGAGTCACTAGGAATAAGGAGAACCATATTCTAACATAATGGCTAGGAGGAGCAAACTATAGATCCTGGTTCTCTGTAACACTTTATCCAGGAACTCCGAGAACAGGGGATAGATGTTTGATGTCCCATATTCTGAATCCTAGGTAGGTTTTTCTCAATTTACCATTTGTCTTCTGCTTAGGATCACTTGTGATTTCATTAATCTTTATTTTAGCATTGTTGTGGCTTCTCTTCTTTTTCTGGCTGTATGCTATTTAGGAGTATTTAGAATAAGCTAAATTGAGGGGCTGTTAGCCAGACAAATTTTTTTCAGTGGATATTTATTTTAATAGCCATTTGGTTTCATTACCTTTTAATGAGTTCTTTGATAGCAAGTTCCTTAATTAACAAGGCAGTCTTTCAGGTTTCCTCTTCTCTAATTGTTAACATATTTTGGTGCTTTCACACAGATGCACTGTGATGAAGTTTCCTCTTTTACAGCTCCTTTTTGGGCCATTCAGAAGCGATGAAGAGGGTGGGGAGAATACACAGCATTTTTTAAAAAGATATAAATTATTTAAGAGTATGCTCTCAAACTGAGTGAAATATTTACATTTCATGTTTTCTTCTCTACAACATGATTAACTCAGTGGCTTTCTAGGTGTATGAAAGTTATTAGTCTAGTTCATATTAGAATTTTATGTTAAATTTTACTATAATCAGTTTTCAAGAAATGTGGAATATTTAATTCTATCTGGGACACCTGTATAAAGTTTCCTTTTAAATTTCCCTTAACCTATGGACAATACTTCTCAAAAAGATGGGAATATTTTATAATAAGGTATCTATTATTCATTGAGCCCCAATTATGTGACATACACTGTACAGGGCTGTATATTATATTATCTCATTTGTTGCAAACAGTCTCTGTTAGGTTGGCGACGTTATCTGCATTTTACTGCTGAGGAAGATGAGTCTGACCAAGATTAAATAACTGTCCTAAAGGTCACATAACTAAAAGTGCAAAGATTTGACCCTAAGTTAATATGAACCCAAATCTTTGCTATTTCTCTCCATATCACTTCCTTTTTGGTCCTATCTTGTTTTTACTACCACTTCCCATAATATGGATGTGATGGTTCATGCACCATTCTCCCATGTTGAGGTTAATTAAAGAGCTCATTAAATTCTTATAAAGCATATCTTAAATGATTTCCCTCAGAGAAACCTAAGGTTTTAAATATTCTGAAATGAAGCATTTGTTATTGGCAGAAAATAATGACCAAAGCACCTACAGGATACTTTAGCTCAAAAAAGCAAAAAAGAAACTAGGGCTAATGAGGTGTTTGGGAGGAGAAATGCTCTTATTTAGGGTATTGACCAGTTAGGAACTGAGTAATAAGTTGTATGTGGAAGTTAAAAGAGACTGGCTGGCAGACAGTCAGGCGTCTACCATTGTATTTTGTAAACTTTCTCCTATGGCTGTGGTGTGTTTTTTCCAAGCCCACTTAATTTTTTATGAGGTTTGTAAAGGTCTTGAATAAACAATTGAGATTATAGAAGTTTTCCTGGAAGCTTTAGTTAATATTTTAATACTCTTGCTTTGTCACATTATTAAATGGCTTATTGGAAAGTCTGAAAGACAAAGTTTCTTTTTTATTTTTCCTTTTTTTCTTTTCTCTTTTTTGTTCTAGTAGTTAAGCATCAAAATTGGATTTAGTTTTTGGTTGATTCCCTTTCTTCCTTTTAATTTTAACTTTATATCTCTACAGATCATCCTTGGATCGGGGATCTGGCATCTGGGAGGGCTCCACTTAAAATGTACTTGAAGTGAAATTACAGTTTAGAGGGTGTGTCTTGAAACCAAGCCAGTGACTATAAATGTGTGTAGTAAGAGAGGACTGGAAAAGGGGTAATGGGAACTGGATAGGGTCAGAAAACAGGAACTAATAGAGCTTTGTAGATTATTTCATCATGACCTTTTGCTCATTAATATTTGAATCAGATTCTTTGACATCTTGGTTGTGGTCTGGTGAAACATTAAGCATAGCAAAGACTGAATACCTTCAAAGACATGTCTCTGTTAATGAGATGACTTGATAAAGTTAACCTTTAACCTGAACAGGAGTTGAGGAAAGAGAAAGGAAGGGTTTTTATTTTTGATTATGAGTAATTCTCATTCTATGGAGGTTTATATAGTAGTAATATTTGTTATTTTTAGGATACTTTATATTACCTCCATTTCAATTTTTAAGCCACTTAAAAAAATTCCCATGTCATTGTTGTTGGGATGTAATGAGGGTCACTCGGCAAGCCCCACCACTTTTGTGAAACCTTCTCTGATTATTGTGCCCTCATAATATTATGCTGAATTTAGCGCTTAATTGCATGTTCTCCTTGATTTGCTTCAGAACAGGAAATACATTTTCCACTTTTTTGCACATACAGAATTATTAGATTAAAAAAAGAAAATCATATGACTATGAAAGATATACTTTGTAAAATATGATGCATTCATAAAATACTTACATTTTAAGCAAATATACCTAATGTCATTTTCAATTATTTACTATATAGGATCATAGGAATAAAAGTTGTAATAAATCAGAAGATATTGACTAAGTACTTAACATATAATCCAGGTACTGTATTAAAAAATGCTACATAAGATTTATTTTTATTTAGCTATTATAATAATTCTGTTTGGCAGATAAGGAAATTGAGACAAAGGTTAAAGTCAGTGTTCTAGAGCATCACATTTAAAGTGTATATTGGTTTTTATTAAACCACACATCTGTAATTTTTCTGTTTATCTTTATATATATATTTTTCTTTGCTTTTGCTCTGACACTATTATTAGTCCTTGGCAGTAGAACACATTAGGTGTTTGTTGGTGGTGTTACCATTGTTTTGAATTGGGCATGCACTGATTAATGGCTACACCCTTTATCCTTTACTGTAAATTTGGGTTCAAAAGACACACATATATAAGCATTTTGTAAATAAAGCAAAAATGTTTGCCTAGATGACAGCGGAAATCAAGACTAAAGCATAGAAGATTCTCGACCAGAAAGAAATTCTTTAAATATCTATTATAGTTTTCTTCTGGTTTCATATAAATTTAGTAAATTAAAAAGATTCATTTTGGGTTCTAATTGTGATACCATAGTATCCGTTTTATCCTCTAATCGTAAACAACCATAAAAACCTAGAGAAAATATAAAATTACATTATTGCTAAGTGAAACAAGGGATCAATGTTTTGGATGTCTGTAAATATAGGATTTAGATAAGCAGGATACCAAAGAGGAGAGAAAACATGGAGAGGAAACTCCCCTAAAAAAATCTTTTGCCAGATGTGGTGACTCACGCCTGTAATCCCAGCACTTTGAGAAGCCAAGGTGGGCAGATCACGAGGTCAGGAGTTCGAGACCAGTCTGGCCAATATGGTGAAACCCCATCTCTACTAAAAAAATACAAAAATTAGCTGGGTGTGGTGGTGCACACCTGTAGTCCCAGCTACTCGGGAGGCTGAGGCAGGAGAATTGCTTGAACCGGGAGGTAGAGGCTGCAGTGAGCTGAGATCATGCCACTGCACTCCAGCCTGGTTACAGAGTGAGACTTTGTCTCCAAAAAAAAAAAAAAAAGAAAAAACCCAAAAAACAAACAAACAAACAAACAAAAACCTTCATTACGTTCCCCTTTTTCCTTGACTCATTTCTAAGCTGTAAGCTGCAGGTGCATAGGGCACACTCTGGGGGCTTTGAAGACAGCAGCTGCTAGAATACTGATTGCTGAGCAAATATTCTAGAAATTACGTAGCAGAGACATTGAGAATTGGGCCCACAGAGACAGCAGATGGGCACTTTGTGCTTTCAGTTAAAATATCAATAAGGTCATACACAGGGATTAACTATAAGGTCCTTTCAGAGTAAGGGCAAAACTAACATGGACCCATTGTAATAAAGTTTAAAAACAAGCCTGACAAAATCAAGATAATCCATCAATAATTTAACTGTCTGCTAGAACAAAACTCAAAACTCTGCTGGGGCTGATAAGATAATCTAGTCTGTCTATACCACTTTATCTGCAATGTATGCCACACAAAACAAAATTTTCTAAGGTGCTAGTAAGTGGAGAAAACTGACCTAAAATCAAAGGTTTAAATAGTCAGTAGAAGCAGATCATGAGCTGATCCAGATATTGATGTTAGCAAAGACTTCAAAATAGCTATGATTAACATGTTAAAGAAAACAGGGGAAAGAATAGACAAAATGTATCAAAAGATGAATTATTTGAATTGAGATTAAGAATCACATGTGGAGTATGGCCAGGGTCTGAGCTGGGGTTCAATCCTCACTGGGCTGCTGCCCAAGCTGGACTGCCATTATGGAACTTAGCACTGAATGCCTCCAGGGGAAGTTGCAACAGTACCCAGAGGCGTGGAGGTAGAAGATGTAAAGCTCAGCTCTTGCACATCTAGCTTCTTAGTCCTGGTATGTTGGCCAGGTCCAAGGGTAAGCCACTGCTTCAGGGTTACCAGCTGATGAATGCATGCCCAGCTGAAAATCTCTTGCGTATCCATGCGTTTGAACAGAAAACCCTGACCCCAGAGCAGTGGGCCCGTGAGCAACAGAAATGGGGAACCAGGACCTGCACAGCCATTAAATTATAAATCAAGATTTAAAAAAAAAGAATGAAATATGTATTCTAGAATAGCAAAATATAAAATCTGTAATAAGAGCTCAGTACATGAATTTTTAAAAATGTATTGAGTGGGTTTAAAAACAGACTCAACAAAGCAGAATTCAAGATTAGTGAACTCAAATATGGGTCTGTAGAAAACACCCAAACTGAAACACACAGAGTGATAAAAGAGATTTGAGTCTCACTGTGTTGCTCAGGCTGGACTTAAATTCCTGGGCTCACAGGATCCTCCACCTTAGCTTTCCAAGTAGTTGGGATTACAGGTGTGCACCACCGTGTCCAGCACTAAAAATTTTATTTTTGATGTTAAGAATGGAATAGAGCATATGAGATAGGTGGAACACAGTTGAAAGGTTTTAAATGCATATACTTGGAGTCTCAGAAGGAGAAGAGAGAAAGAGAATGATACAAAGCAGTACATAAAGAATTTTGTACTTGAGAATGCTTGAGAATTTTCTGTATCTGAAGAAATGCATCAATCCACAGATTCTGGAAGCTCAGCAGCCCACACAGGATAAACTTAAAGAAAACTATACCTAGGCACATAATGGTCAGATTGCCAATATTAAAGAAAAAATTCTTACAAACAGCCAGAGAACAAGGACACATTCATGGGAAAAACAGTAAGAATTATGGCTGACTTCGTATAAAAATGATGAAGGCCAGAGGACAATAGAATGAAATGTATAAAGTTCCAAAAGAGAACAAAACTGCCAATACACACTTCAGTACTCAGCAAAAATATATTTCAAAAAATGTTGAGGTGGCCACTACTGGCCATGGTATAATAGCTAGTACCAGACTGGATCTCAACCATAAACATCTAGAATACTGTACAAAATAAATGAAACAACTGTTTTTAAATACCGTACAGCAGGGAGTGCAGGAAAGTGATCCATGAGAGAAGACCAACAAATGAAGTGTAAACCCAGCAATCTCCTAGAAGTACTGTGTAAAATTGCAGTGCAAGAAAGGGTGAACCCAGGCAGAGCATAGCAATACTGGTAAGAAGACAATGACTGAGGTTTGGGAATGAAATAACTGAAATTTGCTAGGAAGCAGTTTGGAAATGAAAAAGAGTTTTGGGAAGAATAACCTTGCATTGAGAGATTCTTTTGAGACTTTGGCTGAATACTAAGCTATTAATGTATAGGGTGAAAAGTCCATGAGGTCAGACAAACAAACAAACAAACCATCAAATTGTGAGGGCACAGAAGCTAAGCACAATTGCCAGAACTCAAACGAAGAGATGGGGGGGATATTCAAATTACAACCTGTAAGAAGGGGAAGGCCCCACTGAACTGAAGCATACAGCAGAGACAGCAATGAGAGGCTAGTCATGGGTCTAAAGTAGCATTAGTCCTGGACCTAATAGTATAGTTTTGGGCCTCTACATAAAAGATAATTCTGATCTCTGCATAAAAGTGCATACCAGTAAACTTCAAAATTTCACACTGTGTTTTTTGGCTGCATAAATGTCTTCTTTTGAGAAGTGTCTGTTCATGTCCTTCGCCCACTTTTGATGGGGTTGTTTGTTTTTTTCTTGTAAATTTGTTTGAGTTCACTGTAGATTCTGGATATTAGCCCTTTGTCAGATGAGTAGGTTGCGAAAATTTTCTCCCATTTTGTAGATTGCCTGTTCACTCTAATGGTAGTTTCTTTTGCTGTGCAGAAGCTCTTTAGTTTAATTAAATCCCACTTGTCAATTTTGGCTTTTGTTGCCATTGCTTTTGGTGTTTTAGACATGAAGTCCTTGCCCATGCCTATGTCCTGAATGGTATTGCCTGGGTTTTCTTCTAGCTATAAAGACACATGGACACGTATGTTTATTGAGGCACTATTCACAATAGCAAAGACTTGGAACCAACCCAAATGTCCAACAACGATAGACTGGATTAAGAAAATGTGGCACATATACACCATGGAATACTATGCAGCCATAAAAATGATGAGTTCATGTCTTTTGTAGGGACATGGATGAAACTGGAAACCATCATTCTCAGTAAACTATCGCAAGGACAAAAAACCAAACACCACATGTTCTCACTCATAGGTGGGAACTGAACAATGAGAAAACATAGACACAGGAAGGGAACATCACACTCCGGGGACTGTTGTGGGGTGGGGGGAAGGGGGAGGGACAGCATTAGGAGATATACCTAATGCTAAATGATGAGTTAATGGGTGCAGCACACCAACATGGCACATGTATACATGTGTAACAAACCTGCACATTGTGCACATGTACCCTAAGACTTAAAGTATAATAATAATAAAAATAAATAAATAAAAAATAACAGTTTCACTACTTTGACATATTGGCAGAATAAATTATATCAAAAGAATCCTTAAATAAAATACCCTTACATTTGTAAAATGAACTGTACTTAAACACAGTGTTTTATTGCTTGAAGATCTTTCAAAATTCCATGGTTTTTTTTTGATATTTTATGTAAAAATATTTTTATCAACAAAATTTGTTTGTTCTGTAAAAAAAAAAAAAAATTTCACACCGATCCGGGAGTAACTTAATTGTTTGCCATAACAAAGCCTAACACTCCTTAAGGAAATTTAACAAAATACTGATATTCAACAGCAACATTCACAATATCCAGTATTCAATAAAAATTTGCTAGATATGCCAAGAAGCAGGAAAATGTGATCCATAACATGGAAGAAAATCAGTCCATATAAACATCCAAATATGACAGAAGTGACAGAATTAGAAGGTAAATGCTTTAAAAATGCTTATATGCTCATACACACATGCTCAATATATTCAATATTTAAAAGTAAATACAATGAGAGTAATAGAAGTTATACAAAAAGGAATCAAATGGAACTTCTAATAACAAAAATGTAATATCTAAAATGAAGATTACACTGAATTGTATTAATAGAAATTAACAACTATAGAAAATAAGATTGGAGAACTTAAAAGACATAGCCATGGAAATCATGCAAACTGAAGTACAGAGGAGAATTAATGGAGGAAGAATTTTTTGTTGTTGTTGAGACAGAGTCTCGCTCTGTCGCCCAGGCTGGAGTGCAGTGGTGCAATCTTGGCTCACTGCAACCTCCACCTCCCGGGTTCAAGCAATTCAATGGAGGAATAATTTTTCTTGAACTTCAGATTCTTGTGGGACAGACAGTATGTCTTGTCTAACTGCCTTCTCGGAAAAAGAGGAAAGGAAGGAAGAATAGGTAAAGTATTTGGAGAAATAGTGACTAAAAATTTTTGAAAGTTGATTAAAACAACTTGCTGAAAAACAATGATAAAAAGAAACTCTTAGAAGCAACTAGGGAAAAAATACATAGTACATACAGAGAAAAAGTGATGAAATGACTAGATACTTCTTTTTAATCAGAAACTATGCAAACCAGAAGATAATGAAATGACACAATTAAAATGCTGAAAGAATAAAAAAGAACCATCACCAAGGAATCTTATAGTCAGCACAAAATTAAGGTATAATAATGACTTTTTTAGATCATGAAAAGCTGAGGGAATTTATTGACAGAAGACATGAATTTCAGGAATATCAAATTAAGTTTTTCAGAAATAATATAAAATGGAAGCTTGCATCTACATAGAGGAGCAAAGAATACCAGAAATGAAAAATATGTAGTTAAGATAAAAAAGTTTTTACTCAATTTTTGTTTATTTAATATGTAATGGACTTTAAAAGCAAAAATAATGACAATGTATATATTGATAACATATGTAGAAGTAAAATATGTGAAAATAATCACCTGGAAGGAGGTAAATGCAAGAATACTGTTTTTATATATGGAATTGTGTAATATAATTCAAGATAAACTGTGATAATTTAAAGAGACTTATTATAAAGCCTCCAACAGCTATTAAATATATAAAACAAGGAAATATAACTATTAAGTCCAAAGTGGAAATAAAATAGCATTATAAAGAACACTTAAGTAATATAAGAGCAGACAGGAAATAGGAAAAAGGAAACAGAGCAGATTAGACAAAAAGACAACTAAGGTCAACATAATAGATTTAAATCCAACCATACTGTGAATTATATTAAGTATAATTAATGATGTACACCCTCTGAATAAATGGCAGAGATTTATTACTCTGGATAAAGCAGAATGACTCAACTATATTTGGCCTACAAGAACATCACTCTAATGTATAAAGACATAGATTGGTCAGAAGTAATAGCAAGGAATAAGATATACCATGCAAATACTAATCATTAAAACACTGAGTTTCTGTATTAATGTCTGGTAAAGTAGAACTAAGAAGTAGGATTATTCTAGGGATAAAGATTGACATTTCATTATGATATAAGGGCCAATTAATCAAGAAGACATCACAACCATGTGTCTGCACTGAATAACAAATCTTCAAAATGCATCAAACAAAAACTGGCAGAACTGAAAAGATGAACAGACAAATTCATAATTGCAGCTGCTAATTTTAACAGTCTTTTCAGTAATTATTTAAATTAAAATTTTTAAAATAAATAGGATATCAGTAAGGCTATAGAAGACTTGAACAACAGTATCATAAGACTTGACTTAATGGATGTCTATTTATAGGATATTACACCACCAATGGCAGCTTTTTTTTTTTTTTTTTAGTGCATATGGAGTATTCACTAAGCTAGACCACATCCTGGGCTATAAAACATGCCTCAGTAAATTCAAAAGGAGTAAAATTGTATAGACTATGTTAGTCATCTACAACACAAATTAGAAATCTATAACAGATATATTCCAAAAATATCACCAAATCTTTAGGTATTAGACAACATACTTCTAAATAACCTCTTTCTCAAGGAAGAAACCACAAAGAAACTTAGAAAATATTTTGAACTGAAGAAAAATGAAAACACTACTTATCACAATTTGTGGGATGCCATTAATGCACTGGTTGGAGCAAAGTTTCTTAACCTTGTTAGTATTGACGTTGTGGACCAGGTGTGTTTGACTGCCCAGGGCGTTATAGGATGTTTATCAGTATCCCTGGCCTCTACCCATGATATGCCAGTAGTGTTTCCCCCTCCTTCCACCTCCTGCCAGTTGTGACAACCAAACATGTCTTCAGACATTGCCAAATGTCCCTGGGGAACAAAATTGCCCCCAGTTGAGAACTGCTAGCTTAGAGGAAAATTGATCACTTTAAGTACTTATGTTGTAAGAAAAGTAAGGTCCAAAATCAAAGTCCAAGTTTTGTCTTATGAAGCTAAAAAAAGAAGAGCAAATTGAAACCCAGCTCAATAGGAAAAAGGAAATAAGAGCAGAAATTAATGAAATAGTAAATGGACACAATAGTGGAAGAAATAAAACACTATTTAAAAAATACATTGGTTAAGAAAAAAAGAAGATTCAAATTATTAATGTCAGGGATGAAAATAGGAATATCACTACAGACCTCAGAAACTACAGAGACTAAATGTCACATAAAATATGAACAACTTTATTCTAATTAAGTTGACCATGTAGGTGACTTGGTTAAATTCTTTGAATTACACAAATTATACATTTATAAAAGACACAAATTACAAATTACTCAAGAATAAACAGAAAACCCAAATAGGCTTGTTTGTAATAAAGAATTTGAATTTATATTTTAAAAACCCTCCCATAAAGAAACTATAGGCTGAGATTTCTTCACTAGTAAGTTCTATCAAACATTTCTGAAAGAAATTAAACCAATTCTAAGCAAAATGCTTCACAAAACAAAGGGGTTTTCTAAACTTATTTTATGAGACCACCATCACTCTAATAGCAAAATCAAACAATGACAATATAAGAACAGAACACTGTAGACTAATATCCTGCATAAACATGGACTCAAAATCTTCTACACAATAGTATCAAATGAAATCCAGCATTATATTTTAAAAAGATACACTGTGCCTAAGTAAGGTGTATTGTATAAGTTGTATAATTGTGTGTGTGAGTGTATCCATGTGCTCATCTTAATATGTACACAGAAAGCATTTAACAAAATTGAACACCCTTTCATGAAAAATAAAATTCTGTCAGCAGTGTAGTCTAGTTTTATGTAATCTGATAAAGGATATCTATAAGAAATCTATAGCTAACATTTTACTTAATGATAAAAGACTGAATATTTTACTTCTTAAATCAGGAAAAAGGCAACTGTATGAATGAATCTCAGAAACATGCTGAGCAAAAGAACCTAGGCACAAAACAGGATACTAATGTAAAATTATTTTTAAAAAGTTAAATTGCATTACATTTATTTAAGGTGTACAACATGATGTTACAGAATACATATAGATAGTGAAAAGGTTACTATATCGAAACAAATTAACATATCCATCATCTCACATAGTTTCCCATATTTTCTCTGTGTGTTGGGCAAGAGCAGCTAAAATCTGTTCATTTAGCATGAATCTCAACTCTTGCACTTTGTGCACCCACACACTTAACACCACATGAAAGCTGCCAAGGCTTATGGCTTACACCTTCTGAAGTAGCAACCTGAGCTGTACCTATGCACCTTTGAGCTAAGGCTGAAGTTGGAGCATCTAGGATGCAGGGAACAGTGTCTTGAGGCTGCACAGGGTATTGAGGCCTTGGTTCTGGCCCATGAAACCATTCTGTCCTCCTAAACCTCTGGGCCTGTGATGGGAGGGGATGCCTTAAAGGTCTCTGACTTGCCTTGGAGACCTTTTCCCCTTTGTCTTGGCTATCAGCACTTACATTCCTTTTAGTTATGCAGATTTCTCTAGCAAGTGATTGCTCAGCAGCCTGCTTGAATTCTTCTCCTGAAAATGGGCTATTCTTTTCTACTATATGACCAGGCTGCAATTTATCTAAACTTCTGCCCTCTGCTTCTCTTTTAAATATAAGTTCCTGTTTTACATCTTTTTTTTTTTTTGCTCATGCCTATGAGCATAGGTGGTTAGAAGCAGCCAAGCTACATCTTGAATGCTTTCCTGCTTAGAAATTTCTCCTATCAGATACCCTAAATCAGCACTCTCAAGTTCAAAGTTCCACATGTTACTAGAGCAGGGTTATAATGCAGCCAAGTTTTTTGCTAAAGCATATCAAAAGTGACCTTTGCTCCAGTTCCCAATAGGTTCCTTCTTTCCTCTGAGACCTTGTCAGCCTGGACTTCACTACGACCATTTGGGTACCATATCCCTACCAGCATTTTGGTCTTAACTGTTCAACAAGTCTCTAGGAAGTTCCAAACTCCCCCTCATCATCCTATATTCTTCTGAGCCCTACAAAGTCATCCAACCTCTGCCTATTACCCAATTCCAAAGGTACTTACACATTTTCAGGTATCTTTATAGCAATGCCCCACTCCTGGTAAGAATTTTCTGTATTACTCCATTCTCACATTGCTATAAAGAAATACCTGAGACTGGGTAATTTATACAGAAAGCAGGTTTAACTGGCTCACAGTTCTACAGGCTGTACAGGAAGCATGATGGTGCATCTGCTTGGCTTCTGGGGAGGCCTCAAGAAACTTACAATCATGGCAGAAGGCAAAGGGGGAGCTGGCACGTCTTACATGGTAGCAGCAGGAGCAAGGGGTTGGGGAGGTGCCACATACTTTTAAACAACCAGATCTCATGAGAACTCACTATCATGAGAAAAGCACCAACGGGATGGTGCTAAACCATTACTGAAAAATTGCCCTCATGATCTAGTCACCTCCCACCAAGCCCATCCTCTTATGATTACAATTCAACATGAGATTTGGTGGGGACACAGATTCAAACCATATCAACAAATAAAAATTATATATATATATGTATGATGTACAATATGATGTTTGATAAATATATGTATTGTGGAATGGCTAAACCAAGGATTACTTCACATACTTATCATTTTTTAACACAGAACACTTAAAACTACTCTCTTATGCATTTCCAAGTATACAATATAAGACTGAATGGGACTAGGTGCAGTGACTTACACCTGTAATCCCAACAGTTTCGGAGGCTGAGGTGGGTAGATCACTTGAGGTCAGGAATTCAAGACCAGTCTGGCTAACATGGTGAAACCCTATCTCTACTAAAAATACAAAAATTAGCCAGGCATGGTGGTGCACGCCTGTAGTCCCAGCTACTGAGGAAACTGAGGCAGGAGAATCGCTTGAACCCTAGATGCAGAGATTGCAGTTAGCCGAGATCGTGCCACTGCACTCCAGCCTGGGTGACAGGGCAAGACTCTGTCTTAAAAAAAAAAAAAACAGACTGAATGGTATTCCACTGTATTTATGTATGTGTATATATATATAGCAGATTTTTTTTTTACATTCATCCATTGATGGACAATAGGTTGACTCCATATTTTGGCTATTGTGAATAATGCTCCAATGACCATGGGAGTGCAGATGTCTTTTTGACATACTGATTTCATATCCTTTGGGTATATATTCATTAGTAGGATTGCTGGATCATATAGTAATACTACTTTAAATTTTGTGAGGAACTTCCATACTGTTTTCAATAACAGCTATACTAATTTACATTTCCACCAACAGTTGACAAAGGTTCCCTCTTCTCCACATTCTCACCAACGCTTGTTACCTTTTATTGATAATATTCATTGTAACAAATGAGAGGTGGTATCTCATTGTGGTTTTAATTTGTATTTTTCTGATGACTAGTGATGTTGTACATGTTTTCATGTACATCTTGGCTATTCATGTGTCTTCTCTTGAGAAATGTCTATTCAGATCCTTTGCCCATTTTTTAATCAGTTTATTTCTTTTCTTGTCATTGTGTTTGAGTTCCTTATATATTTTGGATGTTAACTCCTTATCAGATGTGTGGTTTGCAAGTATATTCCCACATTCTGTAAGTTCTCTTCACACTTTTGATTGTTTCCTTTGCTGTCCTGAAGCTTTTTAGCTTGATGTAATCCTATGTGTCTGTTTTTGCTTTTGTTGCCTATACTTTTGTGGTCATATACAAAAAAAAAAAAAAAGCCATCGTACAGATCAATGTCATGGAGCTTTTTCATCTGTTTTCTTTTTTCTAGTAGTTTCATAGTTTCAGGTCTTATGTTTAAGTCTTTAATCTATTTTGAATTATTTTTTGTTTACAATGTGAGATGAGGGACTAATTTCATTCTTATGCATGTGGATATCTAGTTTCCTCAGCACCATTTATTGAAGAATCTTTTCCCTATTGTGTGTTATTGGTATCTTTATCAAAAATTTGTTGACCATAAATGTGTGGATTTATTACAGAGTTCTGTGTTCTGTTCCATTGGTCTGTGTATCTGTTTTTGCACTAGTGCCATACTGTCTTGATTACTATAGATTTGTATTGGATTTTGAAATCAGACTATGTGACAGCTCCATCTTCGTTATTTCTGTTAAAGATTGCTTTGGCTATTTCGGGTCTTTCGTGGTTCCATATGAACTTTAGCATTATTTATTCTATTTATTTGAAAAAAGTCATTGGTATTGTGATAAGGATTGCATTGAGTTTGTAGATCACTTTGGGTAGAATGGACATTTTAACAATATTAATTCCTTCAATTCATGAACATGATACGTCTTTCCATTTCTTTGTGTCTTCTTAAATTTCTTTTAGTATTGTTTTATACTTTTAAATATACAAATATTTTATCTCTTTAGCTAAATTTATTTCTAAGTTTTTTTAAATAGTTGTTGTAAGTGGGATTTTTTGCTTGATTTCTGTTTCAGATAGTTTGTTGTTAGCGTATAGAAACACAACTGATATTTGCATGTTTATTTTGTATCCTGCAACTTTACTGAATTTGTTTATTAGTTCTAACAGTTTTTGGTGGAATTTTTAGAGTTCTGTCTATACAAGATCATATATATTTTTCAAACAATCGGTGAGCAATTTAACTTCATTTTCAATTTGGATGCTTTTTATTTCTTTCTCTTGACTAACTACCCTGACTAGCACTTCCAGAACTGTGTAGATTAGAAATGATGAGAGTACACACCCTTGTCTTGTTCCTAATCTTAAAAAAAAAGATTTCAGCTTTTCACTTTTGTGTATGATATTAGCTATAGGATTGTCATATATGGCTTTTAATGTATTAAGTTACATTCCTTCTATATCTAATTCGTTGAGAGCTTTTTTTATCATGAAAGGATGTTGAGTTTTTTCAAATGCCTTTTCTGCATCTATTGAGATGATCATATAGTCTTGCTTCATTCATTCACTCTATTCCCACTCTCATTGTTGAAAAGCTATAGAGTCTTACACTTTTTGTTTTGTTTTGTTTTCATTTTTTGTTCTTTGTTTTCTTTTAACTTTTCGGTTCAGGAGTATATAGGCAGGTTTGTTATATAGGTATACTCATGTCATGAGGGTTTGGTGTACAGATTATCTTATCACCCAGGTATTAAGCATAGTGCCTGAAAGGTATTTTCTCTGATCCTCTCACTTCTCCCATCTTCCACCCTCAAGCAGGCCCTAGCATCTGTTATTCCCCTCTTTGTGACCATATGTTCTCTTTATTTAGCTCCTGCTTATAAGTGAGAACATGAGGCATTTGGTTTTCTGTTCCTGCTTTAGTTTGCTAAGGATAAAGGTCTCCAGTGCCTTCCATGTTGCTGCAAAGAACATGATCTCATTCTTTCTTTATGGCTGTGTAGTATTCTATGGTATGTAGGTACCTAATTTTTTATTCAGTCTACTGTTGATGGGCATTTTGGTTTATTCCATGACTTTGCTATTGTGAATAGTGCTGCAGTGAACGTAGGTGTGCATTATGGATCACAGTGTTGATACCCCTCATCCTAGTAGCTTCAAAAAGTAATTCTAAAGAAATTTAGCAGTTTTATAAGTTTTTCTGCTAATTTTTCTACTAATGAAACAAAAGATTTTTTTTTTTTTTTTTTTTTGAGACGGAGTCTCGCTCTGTCACCCAGGCTGGAGTGCAGTGGCGCGATCTCGGCTCACTGCAAGCTCCGCCTCCCGAGTTCACGCCATTCTCCTGCCTCAGCCTCTCCGAGTAGCTGGGACTACAGGCGCCCGCCACCACGCCCGGCTAATTTTTTTGTATTTTTAGTAGAGACGGGGTTTCACCATGGTCTCGATCTCCTGACCTCGTGATCCGCCCGCCTCGGCCTCCCAACGTGCTGGGATTACAAGGGTGAACCACCGCGCCCGGCCTTTTTATGGTAAAACAATTTATATTCCTTTGGTTATATATTCAATAGTAGGATTGTTGGGTTGATGGGTACTCTGTTTTTAGTTCTTTGAGGAATCACCACACTGCTTTCCACAATGGCTGAACTAATTTACACTCTGACCAGCAGTGTATAAGTGTTCTCTTTTCTCTGCAACCTTGCCACCGTCTGTTTTTTTAATTTTTTTTTTTAATAATAGCCATTCTGACCGGTTTGAGATGATATCTCCTTTTGGTTTTGATTTGCATTTCTCTAATGATTGGTGACGTTGAACATTTTGTCATATGCTTGTTGGCCACATGTATGACTTCTTTTGAAAAGTGACTGTTTATGTCCTTTGCCTACTTTTTAAGGGGGTTTGTTTGTATATTTGCTTGTAAATTTGTTTAAGTTCCTTATAGACTGTGGACATCAGACCTTTGCCAGATACATAGTTCGTAAATATTTTCTTTCATTCTGTAGGTTTTCTGTTTTCTCTGTTGATAGTTTATTTTGCTGTGCAGAAGCTCTTAGGTTTAATTAGATCCCATTTGTCAGTTTTTGCTTTTGTTACAATTGCTTTTAGGGTCTTCGTCATGAAATCTTTGCCAGTTCCCTTGTCCAGAAAGGTGTTTACTAGGTTATGTTCCAAAGTTTTTATAGATTTAGGTTTTACATTTAAGTCTTTAATCAATCTTCTGTTGATTTTTGTATATGGTATAAGGAAGGAGTCTGATTCCAATCTTCTGCATATGGCTACTCTGCCTAAAAGCTCTTTGAGCTGATAAACAACTTCAGCAAAGTTTCAGGACACAAAATCAATGTACAAAAATCAGTAGCCTTCCTGTACACCAATAGCATCCAATAGCACCAAAGTAGAGAGCTAAATCAGGAACCCAATCCCATACAAAAAGAATAAAATACCTAGAAATACAGCTAACCAGGGACATGAAAGAGCTGTATAATGAGAAGTATAAAACACTGCTCAAATAAATCAGAGATGACTCAAAAAAATGGAAAAACATTCCATATTCATGAGTAGGAAGAAGCAATATAGTTAAAATGGCAATGCTGCTCAAAGCAATTTACAGATTCAATGCTGCTCCTATCAAACTATTAATAACATTCTTCACAGAACTAAACTATTTAAAAATTTATATAGAACCAAAAAAGACCCTGAATAGCCAAGGCAATCCTAAGCAAAAAGAACAAAGCTGGAGACATCACATTACCTGACTTCAAACTATACCACAGGGCTACAGTAGCCAAAACAGCATAGTACTGGTACAAAAACAGACATATAGACCAATGGAATGAAATAGAGAGCCCAGAAATAATTCCACACACTTACGACCATCTGATCTTCGACAAAGCTGACAAAAGCAAGCAATGGGGAATAATGTTCAGTAAGTTGTGCTGGTCTCATACCTTTGTCCCCTCTGAAAGTTCACAGTTGGCATAGCCTGACCATTATGTTGAACCCTGTTTTTCTTTGGAGGTGCCTGTCGTAGGTCTCTAGTGGGTTTAATTAAAACCAAGTAATTTAATGTGGATTTCTTTTATGATGTGACTTTTCTGTTTAGAATTTGTTTTTGCCTCTATTGTATCTGTTCCACTTGATCTCTAAATTACCTCCTTTGTTGTTTTAAATCATGCAGAGTGTGGCCCATCAGAAAATACAAATGAAACCATAGAGATGAGGAAAATTTATAGTCTGTATACTAAAATAGGTCATCATTATTTTTCATGCTACAAATAAGATTTGAGTCAAATAAATACAAATTTAGAAAATATTCAATTGCACACAGTAATCAAAGACATAAAATCCATAAAATATCTTTTGTAGGCCGGGCGCGGTGGTTCACCCTTGTAATCCCAGCACGTTGGGAGGCCGAGGCGGGCGGATCACGAGGTCAGGAGATCGAGACCATGGTGAAACCCCGTCTCTACTAAAAATACAAAAAAATTAGCCGGGCGTGGTGGCGGGCGCCTGTAGTCCCAGCTACTCGGAGAGGCTGAGGCAGGAGAATGGCGTGAACTCGGGAGGCGGAGCTTGCAGTGAGCCGAGATTGCGCCACTGCACTCCAGCCTGGGTGACAGAGCGAGACTCCGTCTCAAAAAAAAAAAAAAAAAAAATCTTTTGTTTCATTAGTAGAAAAATTAGCAGAAAAACTTATAAAACTGCTGGTTATTATACAATGAAGTAATACTCTACGATATATCTAGGGACAATGCAAATCAGAACATACCATAAGCAGAGTCATTTAACTGGATATTTGGGAGTCTAGCTTTCACTTGTGTTTGTCCTCACATATAAGCATATGCATTATGGATCACAGTGTTGATACCCCTCATCCTAGTAGCTTCAAAAAGTAATTCTAAAGAAATTATCCAAAGTATATAAAATTATGTAAATTTTAAAATGTATTATGATATTATTTATTTATAGTTTTTCTCTTTAAAGCCTGCTAGATTCATTGAAGACCCTGGCCCAGTATAACATATGAAAAAACATATAAAAGGGACACTGTAGTCATGCTCTTGCATTTTCATGATCTCTTACTAGAACTGACTTACTCTGTTTATAATAGCCAAAAGAAAAAGACATAACTTAAATCTCCAGCATGAGAAGAATGGCCAAATAAATTGTGGTATACTTCCAAAAAGGAATACTATGGAACAGTTAAAGGAATAAACTACAACTAGATGCAATACACTTCAAAATCTTCACATTCATAATATTCAACTGAAAAAGGAAGTTGCAGAAGTACCTACATAATATAAAAGAAAGTTTCAATATATGTAAAATAATACAACATATTGTTTCTGGTTATATACTTGTCATAATAGTACTTTTTAAAAACAAATGGGATACCTAATACCAATAATGGTCATCTCTGGGGAGTGGGAGGAACATGATTAAGGAGGTCACACAGGGGCTTAAACTGTATTTGTAATGTTTAGGGGATATGTTAAGTATTTATCCTATGATTCTATATTTTTCTGTATGGCTGCAATATTTTGTTATTTCAAAAAAGTAGGATGATTCACTAAATAATTTGATCATCATCTTTTTAAAACATATCCTGTATTTTGAAACAGATGATAAATAACAGATATAAAATTTATATAATTCACTAAATGTAGAGTACTTTGAATCTTTTAAAGAAGACACTAAAATATTAATTTTAAAATCCATATTTTCAAAATTGACCTAGGGTTTATATTCATAAATCTCAGTATTTTCTAAGAAAGCAAAATGCATCCCTTTAATTATTTTTTTCAGGTAACTTTTTGTTTTAAATAACCCTTCCCTCCCCTCCCCTCCCCTCCCCTTCCCTTCCCTCTCCTCTTTTATGAGGCGGAGTCTCGCTCTGTCCCCCAGGCTGGAGTGCAGTGGCACCGCTCACTGCAAGCTCTGCCTCCTGGGTTTACGCCATTCTCCTGCCTCAGCCTTCTGAGTAGCTGGGACTACAGGCGCCTGCCACCACGCCTGGCTAATTTTTTTGTATTTTTAGTAGAGATTGGGTTTCACCATGTTAGCCAGGATAGTCTCGATCTGACCTCGTGATCCGCCCGCCTCGGCCTTCCAAAGTGTTGGTATTACAGGCGTGAGCCACGGCTCCCGGCCATAATTATTTTTATTTTATATGTGTTAAATCATAAAGTAGTAAACACTGGTTTCTAGATACAGTAGGGATTATTGTTCACATTTGATTTTTAAGAATTTTTTAATTTGGAAGGAAGTTTTTGAAATGTATTCTCTGTAGAATATTGTATTCTGCAATATTGTAGAATATTGTTTCTCACTTTACTTAAGATTCTGAATATTGTTTGTCTGCTGTCAATTTAGAAAATAAGTAATTCTTGACTAAATAACTGGGCTTTGTGAATTTCAGCTTAGTGCTACAGCTACCATGACTGATGGTGACAGAGCTATTATATAAGATGATTGCCATCAGATGCTTTAATTCCAAGATTATTTGAATGGAAGGGTATTATGATGAGGAGAACCTTAGGGAAATTCCTAATTGAAAAAGAAGTAATTTTAAGTTTTGTTGAAATTTTAGTTTAATTTATGTTAGATGCATTAACTTTATGATTTACACTCTTGTGTTTCAGGGAAAGGTGGCCCAGACAGCATGTATGTCAGCTTGCAAGCATTTAGCCACATCCTTGATGCAACTTTTGCTGGAAGCTGAAGTGCGGCAGCTCACCTTGGGAGCATTACAGCAGTTCAACTTGGACGTCAGAGAATGTGAACGTAAGGCAGTGACCATCCCTGTGCTTGTTTGTCTTACCAGCAAACTCATTTCTGTCGGGGGAAAGAAAAGTTTTAGGTGTTTAGGGTCCTTGTTCCTAATGGAGTCAAAGAGTACCTAGATAACAGAGATAACTTATAGAACATCTAGAAATAGAGTTTATCAGCAAGCTAATTTGAACTCCCAGAAGTGCTTAGACTCATATTTAAAACAGAAGATCTCTAGCTACAAGGAAGTTTGCAATCTATAGGGTGATATAAGGGAGGCGTGCATTTAATAGACACTAAAGAAAACCTGATTGGTCCAAAGGCTTCAAAAGAATGCAGCTTCTAACTACTTTCTTCTAATATTCTATTTAAAAACTAGCTACATCTTTTATGCAAACTCTTGTTAGTGTAAAGAATGAATGGTATGTGCATTAATTAGTCAGAAATGCTTTCTATTATAAGAAATACAAAACTTAGAGTGGCTTAAACAAATAAATTTCATTTTTCTCAAAGGCAGTCAGTTGCTATATAGGTTTAGTTGCTCAGTGATGTCATTATGGACCCAGGCTCTTTCGTTTCTCCGCCTTTGGTATAATTAGAGTGTGAACTCTTCATTCTCATGTATATTACAGTCAGAAGAGACCCACATTCAAGACAGGAAATGGACCAGCCTTCACCTATTCCTTTTATTAAGAAAATAAGAACCTTTTGAGGAGATCCCTGACAAACTTTCCTGTATGTCTCATTGAACAAAACACTGCCATATGATCACTTCCAGCTCTGTGGGAGGCTGGGAGATTGAGTATCTGACAAAGTAAAATAGGAGCATCATTATTGGCATAGTTGACTCATCTTAAATCATCTACTCGAAGTTGAATGCAAAATTAGGCTTTGGTTAAGAAAGAATGAAGAGCTGTTGGTGAGAAATGAAAATGAACAAGAAATGATATGACCCTTGGAATTTTTTTTTTATTCTAAGAAAATTAAAATAATGGGAAATTACACGAGTCTGCTCACACCCTTGCCCCACATTTTTATTTTACTACTTATTGGTTTCCTTTGGTTGACTTTTGATGTATGGAAATTAAGGTTTTATTGGCAGTGCTATTTTTAATTTAAAAAGGCATTAATAGGACTTCCAGTTATAGCCATCACAGAGTAAAAGTTATCAAAGTTACCCTTTTGCCATAAACAATTGCAAAATTGGATAAACTACATGAAGCAACTCTATTCATGCATTAGACAGAAGACATGAAAAGGCTGTGATCCTTCAAAGAAGGGGAAACACATAAGGTAATCTTGCCATTCTCTATTTTTCTGTCTGGGGACACTGTCTAAACAGTAACACAGGAAAGTAGAGCCCAAACAAAAAGCAGTGTTTTTACACAGAAAACACAAAAGCAAAATCCCAGAGACTGGCATATAGGGCTGGTGTGACAGCTGGGATTGGTGGAGCAAGGTACCAGAGAGCAGGGAGTTGTTCAAAGAAGTAGTTCTATTAATCAGCACTGGAGAGCCCTTGAGTCTTTGGTAAAAAAATTTAGTAGCCATGTGCAGAGTGAAACTCTGTGAAGCTTGGCAGAGAACAGCCACTGGAGGTCTGCGAGATGAATAAGGGTGCCAAAGGTCACTGGAAACATACACGGAAACATTGGAATTCTGACCAACCAGAATGGAAGAGTCCAGCTAAACATCTTTTGCATTCAGTAAGACCACAGAAGATGAGGTCTTAAGAGTGCTACTCAAAGCTCTAGAGGAGGAGCTCCTCTGTTTTTTTTTTCTTAATTGTATATGTTCATCATGTACATTTGTCATTTTGAAATATATATACTTGCGGAATGGCTAAATTGAGCTAGTTAATATATGTATTACTTCATATACATTTTTAGGTGGTTAAAAAACAAAGTCTCTTAGCAATTTTCAAGATTTCAGTACATGTTATTAACTAAAGTCACAGTGTTGTATAATAGATCTCTTGCACGTATTTCTCCTAACTGAAATTTTGTATTATTTGACCAATATGAATCAACTTCTGAGTTCATTGGCAGCCACCATTCTGCTGTCTACCTCTATGAGTTCAACTTTTGTAGATTCCATGTATAGGTGAGATTATGCACTATTTGTCTTTCTGTGCCTTTTCTTACTAAACATTAGGTCCTCCAGGTTCATCCATGTTGTCACAAATGACAGGATTTCCATCTTTTTAAAGTCTGAATAATATTTCACATTTCATTGTCTATTTATATTGCATTTTCTTTATGCATTCCTCCATTGATATACACTTAGATTGATTCCATATCTTGGCTATTGCGATAATGCTACAATGAACATAGGAGTGCAGATACTTTTTGACAAACTGCTTTCATCTCCTCTGGATATATACTCAGTAGTGGGATTGCTGTATCATATGGTAGTTGTATATGTTAAAACTACTTGAGGAATTCCCATACTGTTTTTCTTTTTTTTTGAGACGGAGTCTCGCTCTGTCGCCCAGGCTGGAGTGCAGTGGCGCAATCTCGGCTCACTGCAAGCTCCGCCTCCCGGGTTCACGCCGTTCTCCTGCCTCAGCCTCTCCGAGTAGCTGGGACTACAGGCGCCCGCCACCACGCCTGGCTAATTTTTTTTTTGTACTTTTAGTAGAGATGGGGTTTCACCGTGGTCTCGATATCCTGACCTCGTGATCCGCCCGCCTCGGCCTCCCAAAGTGCTGGGATTACAAGCGTGAGCCACTGCGCCCGGCCCATACTGTTTTTCTTAATGGATGTACTAATTTACATTTCCACCAATAATGCACAAGGATTTCCTTTTTTTCACATCCTTTTCAACACTTGTTATTTCTTGTCTTTTTGACAGTAGCTATTCTGTTAGGTTTGAATTGATGTGTCATTATGGTTTTAATTTGCCTTTCACTGATAATTAGTGATTCTGAGCATCTTTTCATATTCCTGTTGGCCATATGCATATCTTCTTTTGAGAAACGTCCATTCAGGTCCTTTACCCATTTTTATTTTTTATTTTATTTTACTTTATTATTATTATACTTTAAGTTTTAGGGTACATGTGCACAATGTGCAGGTTTGTTACATATGTATACATGTGCCATGTTGGTGTGCTGCACCCATTAACTCGTCATTTAGCATTAGGTATATTTCCTAATGCTATCCCTCCCGCCTCCCCCCACCCCACAACAGTCCCCAGAGTGTGATGTTCCCCTTCCTGTGTCCATGTGTTCTCATTGTTCAATTCCCACCTATGAGTGAGAACATGCGGTGTTTGGTTTTTTGTCCTTGCGATACAATCTAATCATACTCATAGTTATTTTAAAATGTACCATTAAATTATTTTGACTATTGCCACCCTGTTGTGCTAATACTAGGTCTTATTCGTTTTTCTAACTATTTTGTACTCATTAACCATCCCCACCTTCCCTCTCAACACTGTGCTTCCCAGCCTCTGATAACCATCCTTCTACTCTCTATCTTCATGAGTTTAATTGTTTTGATTTTTAGATCCTACATATAAGTGAGAACATGCAATGTTTGTCTTTCTGTGCCTGGTTTAACACTTACCATAATTACCTCCAGTTCATTAAAATGACAGGATCACTGTTACAAATGACAGGATTTCATTGTTTTTTGTGGCTGAATAGTACTCCATTGTGTGTAAGTACCACAGTTTCTTTCTCCATGTATCTGTTGATGGACAATTAGGTTGCTTCCAAATCTTGGCTATCGTGAATGGTGCTGCAACAAATATGAGAGTGCAGATATAAAATCTCTTTGATATACTGATTTTCTTTCATTTGAATAAATACCTAGCAGTGGGATTACTGGATCTGGATCTTATGATATCTCTATTTTTACTTTTTTCGGGAACTTCCAAATTATTCTCCATAGTGGATTTTTTTTTAAATTTTTTTTTTGAGACAGGGTCTCTCTCTGGAGGCACAGGCTATGCAGTGGCATGACTTGGCTTACTGCAATGTTTGCCTCCCAGGCTTAACCACCATGCCTGGCTAATTTTTGTATTTTTTAGCAGAGATAGAGTTTCACCATGTTTCCCAGGTTGGTCTTGAACTCCAGACCTCTGATCCACCCGCCTCGGCCTTCCAAAGTATTGGGATTACAGGCGTGAGCCACCACACCATCTCCATAGTGGTTATACTAATTCACATTCACAACAACAGTATATGAAGGTTTCCTTTTCTCCACATCCTTTCCAGCATTTGTTATTGCCTGTGTTTTGGATAAAAGACATTTTAACTGGAGTGAAGTGCTATGTCATTGTAGTTTTGATTTACATTTCTCTAATGGTCAATTATGTTGAGCACCTTTTCATATACCTGTTTGCCATTTGTATGTGTTCTTTTGAGAAATAGTTATTCAATTCTTTTGCTCATTTTTAAATTGGGTTATTAGTTTTTTCCTATAGAATGTTTTGTCTCCTTATATATTTGGGTTATTAATTCTGAGATGGATAGTATGCAAATATTTTCTACTACTCTGTGGGTTGTCTCTTCACTTTGTTGATTATTTCCTTTGCTGTGCATAAGCTTTTTAACTTGATGTGATCCTATTTGTCCATTTTTGTTTTGGTTGCCTGTGCTTATGAGGTATTAATTAAGAAATGTCTGCCCAGGCCGGGCACAGTGGCTCACGCCTGTAATCCTAGCACTTTGGGAGGCTGAGGTGGGTGGATCACTTGAGGTCAGGGGTTCCAGACCAGTCAGGCCAATATGGTGAAACGCCTTCTCTACTAAAAACACAAAAATTAGCTGGCCATGGTGATGCGTGCCTGTAATCTCAGCTACTCGAGAGGTTGAGGCAGGAGAATTGCTTGAACCCGGGAGATGGAGGTTGCAGTGAGCTGAGATTGTGCCATTGCACTCCAGCCTGGGCATTGCAGCGAGACTCCATCTCAAAAAAAAAAAAAAAAGTCTTCCCATACTGATATCCTGAAGAGTTTCCTCAATGTTTTCTTGTAGTCCTTTCATAGTTTGAAGTCTTAGATTTTAAAGTCTTTAATTCATTTTGATTTGCTTTTTGTATATGGCAAGAGATAGGGGTCTAGTTTCATTATTTTGCATATGGATTTCTAGTTTTCCAACCATAATTTATTGAAGAGACTGTCTTTTCCTCAGTGTGTGTTCCTTTTTTGAGACAGAGTCTTGCTTTGTCACCCAGGCTGGAGTGCAATGGTGCAGTCTTGGCTCACTGCAATTCTGCCTCCTGGGTTCAAGCAATTCTCCTGCCTCAGTCTCCAGATTAGCTGGGACTACAGGTGCATGCCACCACACCCACCTATTTTTTTGTATTTTTAGTAGAGACAGGGTTTCACCATGTTAGCCAGGATGGTCTTGATCTCCTGACCTCATGATCCACCCACCTCGGCCTCCCAAAGTGCTGGGATTACAGGTGTGAGCCACCATGTCCAGCCAGTGTGTGTTCTTGACACATTTGTCTAAAAGGAATTTACTATAGGTATGTGGATTTTTTTCTGGGTTCTCTGTTCTGTTCCATTGGTCTGTGTGTCTGATTTAATGCCAGTACCATGCTGTTTTTATTATTATAGCTCTGTAGTATGATTTGAAGTTAGGTAACATGATTCCTCCAGTTCTGTTCTTTTTGCTCAGGATAGCTTTGGCCATTCTGGGTCTTTTATGTTTCCATATAAATTTTCTGATTGTTTTTTCTATTTCTGTAAAGAATGTCATTGGTACTTTGATAGGAATTGCATTGAACCTATAGATTGCTTTGGGTAATATGGGCATTTTAACAATATTGTGTCTTCCAATCCATGACCATGCAATATCTTTGCATTTTTTTGTGTGTGTCCTCTTTAATTTCTTTCATCAGTATTTTATAGTTTGTAAGATCTTTTACTTCTTTGGCTAAGTAAATTCCTAGGTATTTACTTTTATTTGTGGCTATTATAAAGGGGATTACTTTTTTATTTCTTCCTCAGATTGTTCACTGTTGGCATATAGAACTGCCACTGACTTTTGTGTGCTGATTCTATATCCTGCAACTTTATTGAATTTATCAATTCTTATCATTTTTTTGGTGGAGGTTTTAGGTTTTTCTAAATATAATATCATATCGTCTGCAAAGAAGGATAATTTGACCTCTTCCTTTTTGAGTTGGATGACCCTTTTTTCTTTCTCTTGTTTAATTGCTCTATAGGACTTTGAGTACTATGTTGAATAACAATGGTGAAAGTTGGCATCCTAGTTGTGTTTCGCTTCTTAGAGAAAGAGCTTTTGGTTTTTCTCCATTTAGTATGATACTAGCTGTGGATCTGTCATACATACCTTTTATTTTGTTGAGGTAATGTTAATACCCAGATTTTTTAGGATTTTTACCATGAAGGGATGTTGAATTTTATCAAATGCTTTTCAGCATCAGTTGGAAGGATCATATGGTTCTTGTCCTCCATTCTCTTCATACGTTGTTTCACATTGATTGACTTGTGTATGTTGAACCATCCTTGCATCCCGGGGATAAATCCCACTTGGTCATGATGAATGATATTTTTAATGTGTTGTTGAATTCAGTTTGCTAGTATTTTGTTGAGAATTTTTATGTCAGTATTCATCAGAGATGTTGGCCTGTAGTTTTCTTTTTTGATGTGTCTTTGATTTTAGTATCAGGGTAACACTGACCTTGTAGAATGAGTTTGGAAGTATTCCTTCCTCTATTTTTCATAACAGTTTGAGTAGGATTAGTATTAGTTCTTCTTTAGATGTTTGATAGAACTCTGCAGTGAATTGGGTTCCAGGCTTCTCTTTACTGGGAGACTTTTTATTATGGTTTCAATCTTGTTACTTGTTATTGGTTTGTGTTCTAGGGCCTGAAATGGAGACCTCATGACTCGGACTGGTGCCCTATCCTACTGTGGCTGAACTGGTATCCAGGACACATGACAGAGTCCTCTTTATTCTGTTCTTCTTTTTTTTTTTTTGGAGGAGTTTTGTGTCCTCTAATTCATCATATATATATATATATATATATATATATATTTTTTAAATTATACTTTAAGGTCTAGGGTACATGTGCACAATGTCAGGTTTGTTACATATGTATACATGTGCCATGTTGGTGTGCTGCACCCATTAACTTATCATTTAACATTAGGTATATCTCCTAATGCTATACCTCTCCCCTCCCGCTACCCCACAACAGATCCCGGTGTGTGATGTTCCCCTTCTTGTGTCCAAGTGTTCTCATTGTTCAATTCCCACCTATGGGTGAGAACATGTGGTGTTTAGTTTTTTGTCCTTGCGATAGTTTGCTGAGAATGATGGTTTCCAGCTTCATCCATGTCCCTACAAAGGACATGAACTCATCATTTTTTATGGCTGCATAGTATTCCATGGTGTATATGTGCCACATTTTCTTAATCCAGTCTATCATTGTTGGACATTTGGGTTGGTTCCAAGTCTTTGCTATTGTGAGTAGTGCCACAATAAACATACGTGTGCATGTGTCTTTATAGCAGCATGATTTATATTCCTTTGGGTATATACCCAGTAATGGGATGGCTGGGTCAAATGGTATTTCTAGTTTTAGATCCCTGAGGAATCACCAGACTGTCTTCCACAATGGTTGAACTAGTTTACAGTCCCACCAACGTGTAAAAGTGTTCCTGTTTCTCCACATCCTCTCCAGCACCTGTTGTTTCCTACCTTTTTAATGATCACTGTTCTAACTGGTGTGAGATGATATCTCATTGTGATTTTGATTTGCATTTCTCTGATGGCCAGTGATGATGAGCACTTTTTCATGTGTCTTTTGGCTGCATAAATGTCTTCTTTTGAGAAATGTCTGTTCATATCCTTCGTCCACTTTTTGATGGGATTGTTTGTTTTTTTCTTGTAAATTTGTTTGAGTTCTTTGTGGATTCTGGATATTAGCCCTTTGTCAGATGAGTAGGTTGCAAAAATTTTCTCCCATTCTGTAGGTTGCCTGTTCACTCTGATGGTAGTTTCTTTTGCTGTGCAGAAGCTCTTTAGTTTAATGAGATCCCATTTGTCAGTTTTGGCTTTTGTTGCCATTGCTTTTGGTGTTTTAGACATGAAGTCCTTGCCCATGCCTATGTCCTGAATGGTATTGCCTAGATTTTCTTCTAGGGTTTTTATGGTTTTAGGTCTAACATTTAAGTCTTTAATCTATCTTGAATTAATTTTTGTATGAGGTGTAAGGAAGGGATCCAGTTTCAGCTTTCTACATATGGCTAGCCAGTTTTCCCAGCACCATTTATTAAATAGGGAATCCTTTCCCCATTTCTTGTTTTTGTCAGGTTTGTCAAAGATCAGATAGTTGTATATATGCGGCATTATTTCTGAGGGCTCTATTCTGTTCCATTGGTCTATATCTCTTTTTGGTACCAGTACCTTGCTGTTTTGGTTACCGTAGCCTTATAGTATAGTTTGAAGTCAGGTAGCGTGATGCCTCCAGCTTTGTTCTTTTGGCTTAGGAGTGACTTGGCAATGCGGGCTCTTTTTTGGTTCCATATGAACGTTAAAGTAGTTTTTTCCAATTCTGTGAAGAAAGTCATTGGTAGCTTGATGAGGATGGCATTGAATCTATAAATTACCTTGGGAAGTGTGGCCATTTTCACGATATTGATTCTTCCTACCCATCAGCATGGAATGTTCTTCCATTTGTTGGTATCCTTTTTTATTTCATTGAGCAGTGGTTTGTAGTTCTCCTTGAAGAGGTCCTTCACGTCCCTTGTAAGTTGGATTCCTAGGTATTTTATTCTCTTTGAAGCAATCGTGAGTGGGAGTTCACTCATGATTTGGCTCTCTGTTTGTTATTGGTGTATAAGAATGCTTGTGATTTTTGCACATTGATTTTGTATCCTGAGACTTTGCTGAAGTTGCCTATCAGCTTAAGGAGATTTGGGGCTGAGATAATGGGGTTTTCTAGATATACAGTCATGTCATCTGAAAACAGGGATAATTTGACTTCCTATTTTCCTAATCGAATACCCTTTATTTCCTTCTCCTGCCTGATTGCCCTGGCCAGAACTTCCAACACTATGTTGAATAGGAGTGGTGAGAGAGGGCACCCCTGTCTTGTGCCAGTTTTCAAAGGGAATGCTTCCAGTTTTTGCCCATTCAGTATGATATTGGCTGTGGGTTTGTCATAGATAGCTCTTATTATTTTGAGATACGTCCCATCAATACCTAATTTATTGAGAGTTTTTAGCATGAAAATTTTGAACATGAAATGTTCAACATGAAAATGTTGAATTTTGTCAAAGGCCTTTTCTGCATCTATTGAGATAATGATGTGGTTTTTGTCTTTGGTTCTGTTTATATGCTGGATTACATTTATTGATTTGCATATATTGAACCAGCCTTGCATCCCAGGGATGAAGCCCACTTGATTGTGGTGGATAAGCTTTTTGATGTGCTGCTGGATTCGGTTTGCCAGTATTTTATTGAGGATTTTTGCATCGATGTTCATCAGGGATATTGGTTTAAAATTCTCTTTTTTTGTTGTGTCTCTGCCAGGCTTTGGTATCAGGATGATGCTGGCCTCATAAAATGAGTTAGGGAGGATTCCCCCTTTTTCTATTGATTGGAATAGTTTCAGAAGGAATGGTACCAGCTCCTCCTTGTACCTCTGGTAGAATTTGTCTGTGAATCCATCTGGTCCTGGACTTTTTTCCTTGGTAGGCTATTAATTATTGCCTGAATTTCAGAGCCTGTTATTGGTCTATTCAGAGATTCATCTTCTTCCTGGTTTAGTCTTGGGAGGGTGTATGTGTCGAGGAATTTAACCATTTCTTCTAGATTTTCTAGTTTATTTGCGTAGAAGTGTTTATAGTATTCTCTGATGGTAGTTTGTATTTCTGTGGGATCGGTGGTAATATCCCCTTTATCATTATTCTGTTATTCTTAAGCAGAAGGAAGGACTCATTTTCTAGCTATGAGCTGCACTGCCTGGGATTGACAGAGAGATGGCGCAAACATTCCCTTAGCTGGCCTAGCTGGGTTACTGCCCAGGTCACATACCACCCTAATCTTCTGGCTGTGAGCCCAGCCCAACACTAAGAGTTGCCTAAGAGTTGCATTCCTTGTGTTCTAGACTGTCTTTCAAGTTTACTCAAGACCCCAGAGCACGTTGGCCTGTGGCAATGAGGCTTGCTGAGAACTCAAGTTCTGACCTCTAGAATGGATGATTCTCCTCTGGCTAGGGCTGGTCCAAATGTTCCCTCCATGTGTGGGTTCTGAGTGAGCCCAGCCAGCACAACTTTTTTCTCCACTATGACAGGGCAGCACTGAGTTCAATGTAAAGTCCCCCAGTTGCTGCACTCTCCCTCCCCCATGTGTACAAACTCCCCAGGCCATTCAGCCACTGCCAGGGGATGGGGGAGGGGTGGCATCAGCAATACAAGATTGTCTTTCTGCCCATCTTCAATGCCTCTTTTAGCAATATGATGTAAAAATCTAGGTAGCGTGATTGCTGACTTGATTTTTGGTTCTTGTGCCAGTGGTTTTCTGTCTGCAGATGTTAAAATTTGGTGTTCCTGCAGGGGTGGAGTTGGGGAGGGGGGATCTGACAAATGATGTAATCTTATATTCTACCATCTTGTTCCACCTCCTGAATGTAATTTTCTATATGATTGGGCTTAAATCTACCATCTTGCTATTCATTTTCTATTTCCTTTTTCATACGTTGTTCATTTTTCTTCTTTCATTGCTTTTTTTCTTTAGATTAACCAGTGTTTTTTATGTGATCTATAGTTTATTAACTCAGACTCTTTATTGTATATTTTAGTTATTGTCCCTGGATTTACAATATACCTCTTTAACACAGAATACCTTAAAATAATATTATGCCATTTTGCATTAATGTAAGAATCTTACAAAAGTATTGTTTTTCTTCTATGTTTTGTCCTTTGTGCTATTGTTGTTATACATATTACTTCTACATAGTCTATAAACCCCAAAATACATTATTACTACATCTTTGCTTTAAACACTCATTTATTTTATAAAATGTCTAGAAATGATTAATATATATTTCATAATTACCCATGTGTTTACTATCTTCTGCATTCTTCATATCTTTGTGCAGATTCAGATTTCCATCTGATATCATTTTTATTCTACTGAGGAGCTTCCTTCAATGTACATTATAGTGCAATTCCACTTATGTTAAATTCTCTAAACTCTTTTTTTTCTGGTAAAATCATCAGAAAGATGTTTTCACTGTATAATGAATTCTCGGTTAAGAGGGCTTTTTTTTCTTTCAACAGTTTAAAGAGTTCCAACTATTTTCTTTTGATGGATATAGTTTCTGATGATAAGTTTTTCGTTATCTTTGTTCTTTTGTACAAATTATGTCTCATTTTCTCTACTTTTTTGAGATTTTCATCGCTAGTTCTCAGCAATTTCATTAGGCTGTGTCTTTTCTGTGGGATCCTTTAGGTTAATTCTGCTTAGAATTCATTGAGTTTGGACATGCAAATTTATACCTTTTATTAAATTTGAGAAGGCTTTTGCCATTATTTCTTTGAATATCTTTTCTATCTCTCCTTTTTGTCTGAAACTTCCTTTACATATATTTTAGACCACTTCACATTGTCCTGTAGGTTACCGATACTCTGTTTATTTTCTTTTCAATCTTCTTCTTTATGCATTTCATTTTGGATGCTTTCTATTGATGTCTTTGAGTTCTTTGAACTTTCCTTTTGCGGCATCTATTCTGCTGTTTATCTATTTCAATGTATTTGTCATTTGAGGTGTTGTTTTTTTACTTTTATATGAACTCCATTTGGTTCTTTTTGACATCTTCCATTGCTTTCTTCATAATATTCCTGTTCCTCTACTTTGTTAACATGTGGAACATTCTTATAATAGCTATGTAACAGTCCTGTTCTACCAGTTCCATCATGTGTATATTTTCCAGGTTATTGATATTGTTCACCTGATTATAGGTCATATTGTCCTGTTTCTTTGCATCCTGGTCATTGTTTACTGGATTCCTGAAATTTTACATTTCATATTGTTGGATGCTGTGTTGTATTCCTTTAAATAATATTATGTTTTGTTCTCACATGGATTTTAGTTATTTGCAATTGGATTCATTCAAGACTTGCTCTTAAGTATCTAGTGGGTCCATAGCAGCTTTTTGTCTAGGTCTAATTTGTCAACAGTTCTAAAGCAGTACCCTTGGGAGAATTCTGCGTGATGCTTTGGATAGCTTGGAGGTCTTTAAACTCTGGCTGGTGGAAACACAAAGTATGGTCATCCCTGTAAGACTTTCACAGATTCTTTTCCTTTTCATTTCTAATGGTTCTTTCTCCAGCCTTTGGTAATTGCCTCCCCTACATACACAAATTAGTACTCCACCAAATACCGAAAGGACCTTTCTGTAGTTTTCTTGGATGCTCTCTTTTGAAAGCATCCTCCTTTCTGATACTCAGTCCTGTAAATACTTGTTGCCTTGAACTCCTGGGCTCTAGTCTCTGACTTTTCAACTCAGTAAGACAACCATGTTCTGTTTCAGTTCTCTCCCTTTGCCTGCTTTGTAGCACATCCTGGAAGCTGCCTCTAGGCTAGCTTGCCTTGCTTGCTCTCCTGCTCTCAGTATCATTATGTCTGTGGGGTCATAATTCTGCATTACCTCTTGTTCAGTATCTAAAACCATTCTTTTAGACTCCTTGTACAGTTTTCCAGGTTTCCAGGATTTTTTTCACACTGGAAAGATAAGTGCTGTGCCTGTTAGTTTATCATAATCAGTAGCAGAATCAAGTGAATACTTTTCAAGATTTTTAGGGTTTTTTTTAATGAAAGTAATATCTATTCATTGTGGAAAATGGTGGGGAAAAAAGAAAAGTACAGGAAGAAAATAAAAACTACCCTAATCTTACCATTCATAAATAAGCACACTCCCATGCCTTTCACCTAGACATGATAATATACAATAGCAACAGAACTGTTTCTAGAAGTTTCCCGCCACATTCCTTGCCTCTAATTAGCCAAAATTGTTTCACATTCCTCTGTCTTAACCAATTATTTAGTAGGAGATTGAAAACATAATGATTGGCTAAACCAATCAAAATTGATTCTTGAGATGAGAATGAAGTCATCCTTCTCTGAATTTTGAGGAAAAAGTAGAAGCTCATTCTCTTATAAAGAAAAGGAAGGAAAGGGCTTTGGTGTAGGCAATCAACCAATACCACTGGTTAAATAACAAAGTCCGGTGAATTTTTGGGAATGATCAACTACAAGAATGCATTTTTGACAGAGATAAGAGATAAACAGGGATGAAGGATGATAAAGCTGAAATACATGCACGTTCAGGAGGAGTGATGATGGACTGGGAGAAACACTGACGAGTGAGAATAATGCCCATCTTATGGCCTGATTTTGAATGAGCAGCTTCTTCTTGAGAGAACTGTAGGAGAATCTACATCTTTAATGCAGAGCCAGCTTTCCGTTAAGACTAAAAGAGCATTTAATGAAAAGGTGGGAACACAACAGAGTTTGTTAACCATATAAAAGGGGTTCCAGAGAGCCAATATCTTATCTGAAAAGCCATTTGGTATTTGTAACAACCTTTCAGACTTAGAATCAAATTGAAGCCAACATTTGAAGGGCTTGACAGTCCATGAATAACCATAATATCAGCAGTGAAATTTTTTTTCTTCATATATTGTAGAGCCACTAATGTTCATTGATTTAGAATTTAATGTTTCATTCCTGATTGGCAGTAATTTGTCTGTCAAGAAACTTTCCACGGACATTTATTTTACTTTAAAAGAAAGAACTCTATTCTGTGTCTTTCCCTATACCACCCCCCTCCATTTTTTTTCTTTAGATGCTCAGTGGTCTATAAAAAAAACTTAAAGAAATGGTACATAAAATTCAAGTAACTATACAGAGGCGTATAAAAGCAGTCCCAAATGACAAGATAATTAACACTTACATCTTTCTACCCAGTGGTGTGTGCATGAGGTATTTTCCCTTTTTGTCTGTGAGTCCTTGGAAGAACTGTATAGGTCCTAAAATAAATCAAACTCTGGACAAGATGAAATGTGAATATACCTTGAGTGTTTTTGAATATGAGGTCAGGTCTGCCATTTTCTTAGGTCCCAAATGCGTAGAGGTATTATATGCACTACCAAGAGCCTGAGATACTCAGCTAGGATAGTGCGGTCATTAAGAATATAGATTTTAGAGTCACTTCAACGGAATGTATTCAGGTTCCAACTTACTTTTAGCGTTACCATATGTAAATTATTTAACCCCTTACAACTCCATTTATGAAGTAGGAATAATAATAGTACTGAACAATATAAAGATGAGAGGGTTTGGATCAAATGAGATAATACATGAAAGGCTGTATTTCGTTGTGTGGTAAAGCACTAAGTATGCACTAATTATTAGCTGCTCCTATTTTTGTCATCATCATCATCATCAGTAGCAGCAGTTAGCAAATCTGCTAATTCATATTAAGCATATCCAGCATGTCTCAGGTCTTTTGCAGAGTACTTGAAACTTTGTCACAGATTGTGAATTTATTAGGTTTAATTTGGTATAATAAATTGACTTTGCTTCTTGATAGTTGTCTGTGAAACTTCTATGGCTGTCCTGAAAAGTATGATCCAGGACTGATGATTTTCTAATTCTCAGCTTGATTATTTTACAAGCAATCAGTCAGTTCAGCTGTTTTCTACAGATGGTAACTACTGCTTAGGGTGCCATTATATAACAGGAGTATTATTGTTAGGTAATTCTTGCTAACAGGCTACCAAACCAAATAACTCTGGTTTGGTAATTTCAAAATGGAAGTCACTTGAAATTTACTAGGTGTGATGAAATCATCACTTTTCCTTTAAAAATTGATAATGATCTCTGTGTTTTTCTGCTTTGTATGGATTTCATCTTAGATCTCCGTATGTTTGTATGTTTTATATCTGGTTTTAAACATTAGAGCACTGGATCCTGGCAGAGAAACTGAGATTTAAACACCAGAAGGTGTTGATTGCCTAATAACTTCTAGATCTAACTTAGGCTATTGTATCTCTCATGCACTAGGATATTCAGTCTGTGTCTGGGTTTGGAATTTCCTAAGCTTTCTCTTTGCATATTCAAAATGAAGAAGTCTAGATTCATATTCCAGCTCAACCACTTGTTACCAGCATTAATTCAATAATCTGCTCATTCAGTCAGCAGATATATGTGGGCCCTACTCTATGCAAAATACCATGGTTGGAGGCTGGAGATAAGATGAGAAATCATGGATTTTAAATAGGAGGGTGACTCTATTAGATTTGTATTTTCGGAAGGAACTTGCATTTCACAGGAGCCTGAGAGACTAGTTAGAAGGCTATTGCAGTAATCTATGGTAGAGATGATTTGGTAGCCTCAGCATATATTTATATGATAATTCAAGCCATGAGGGTGAATGAATCAATTCATTTAACCTCTCTGAGCCCATCAATAAACTAGAAATACTAATTCCTGCTATATTTGTCTTACATTATTGTTATAAAGTCAAATGAGATAATATATATAGAATCATTTGAAACAGCCATGGAAATGTTATTTATTATAATTTATTATAATTATTTCTTTATCTGTATGCCTTTATGTGTTTTCTTTCATATTTCTACTGATTTATGGTCTACAATGTTAAACATTTTCAGTTTTCAATTACCTGCATAGCTCCCTAAATTATTGAAAAGATTGGTACATTAAAAATATAATGGAACCAAATCCAAGACACATTTCTTTGCAAGGAAATGTAGCAACAATTGCATCTTCTTAAATGTAATGTAATCCATCATTTCCCGGGATCCATGAATCTTTTTCACAGTATAAACTGGATCCATGAAAAAGAGGAATAGAATGCATCTTATCAGTCTCTCAGATCTTGATGGTCAATTAAATATTCTTTGGTTTACTTCTTTTGAAGGGGCACAAGGGCTTCTAAAGCCTTCCATATCACCATTCTTACCGTAATAACCCTCACTCTACAGGTAAGGAAACCAATGTGGAGATTTTGCCTAAACACAGGATTTAGGGAAACAACTTCAGAGTAAATTCTTGATCTCACTGAGTCTATTGTGATATATACTAGTGGCAGAACAGCATTTACTACTTAACCTCTTCACACTGACTGAAAGATCACATCATCCCTGGAGAATTTATTTTATCGCAAAGTCAGTATCCGATAGTTCCTGAAAAGTTTGAAAGTTTCCATCTCTTTGTATATATTCACAAAAATAAATGGCTACAGGTTTGTGATATAGCTGACTCTCCTCTGACTCAGGTGTGAGATGTTTTAGTGAATATTAACTAGGCAGTCCTTAACAGGCTTGCTTATGGTTTTGTCACTGGGACATCAGAACTAAAGAATCTTTATAAAGAGATCTCACTGAACCCTAGGTACCAGGCATCAACAACTACCAATTGGCATAACTCTGCCTACTTCATTTTGTTTTCTCCACTACTTGAGCCCAGCTATTCTTGCCTCTCCAGTTCCGTATAATTAATTATCCACCTTTGGTCCGAGATTCCCTCACAGGGCTTCAGGCATTCCATTACCGATCTTTTCCTAATGTAAGGAAAAGGGAATAGTGGAGAGTCCTGAGGACCCTGGTGAGAAACATAGGGCAAGCATATATGACAGATCCACACCAGCATTTTTCCTCTGCAGCCTTTCAAGTTTATATTATGCAAAGGGACCTTTACATCAGCAAACTGTGAAAGTAACTACTAGTTACTACATTAAATCAAGCTTCTCCAGTGAGATGTCCTAGAGTAATTAAGTTGTCAATCAAAATTATGTTTAGTCGTCCTTGAAGAAGTAGTGCAAAATGCATAACCACGCAGTTTTCCCTGTTTTTACTGAATTTACCTAGAAAACTCTTACATTTCCTTCTGGATATAATTCTTTTCTTCTCTACTCTTATTTTTCTTTTCATCCTTAACACATGTTGTATGTAGATCCTAGTTACAAGACAAGATTCAGTAAGGGACACAGCATTGCAGAGCAAAATGCTACTCTTCTCTGGGAACGGGGTTGCAATGGAAAGTATTTTGGAGAAGAATAAGGGATCAAAGTTCCATAATTTTTTTTTTTTTTTGAGATGGAGTCTCCTTTTGTCGCCCAGGCTGGAGTGTGGTGGTGTGATCTCAACTCACTGCAAGCTCTTCCTCCCGGGTTCATGCCATTCTCCTGAGGTTCCATGATTTCTTTTACTATCCTTGCATTTATCAAGAAAATATGATGGGATTATGAAGGCAACAGAAACTTGAAATCAACTTATTTGATTTTCAGCTTTCTCAACTATCCAGCTGCAGAAGGAAGGGGATTACTGCAATACAGCTTCATTATAGTTCTGTGTTTCTTTAGATTCCTGAGA
This sequence comes from Symphalangus syndactylus, assembly GCF_028878055.3. Classification (NCBI taxonomy): domain Eukaryota; kingdom Metazoa; phylum Chordata; class Mammalia; order Primates; family Hylobatidae; genus Symphalangus; species Symphalangus syndactylus. The sequence continues at coordinate 68,071,788 of NC_072436.2, forward strand.
TGGGCATTCTAGGAAGGACGAGAATTGGCCTCATTTTTATCTTAAGTTACCCAGTGTTGTTAAAAGTGATCACATGGCTCATATTCCTCAATTTCTTTAAATTGATAAATGGCAGCAGACACTAGTCCTCCATAGCTTCTCGCTCAGTGGAAACATGGTCATAAGTGACTTAAGATAATACCTTAATTATGAGCTTGGCTACCATGTTCCACAGACTGTTGGCTTTCCATCCTGGGAAATGAAGTTGTAGTATAAAGAAGTATCTGAGAAGTCCAGGTGCAGTGGCTCACGCCTGTAATCTTAGCACTTTGGGAGGCTGAGGTGGGCAGATCATTTGAGCTCAGGAGTTTAAGACCAGCCAGGCCAACATGACGAAACCCTGACTCTACCAAAAATATAAAAATTGGCTGGGCGTAGTGGCACATGCTTGTGGTCCCAGCTATGTGGGAGGCTGAGGTGGGCGGATTGCTTGAGCCTGGGAGGTGGAGGTTGCCGTGAGCTGAGATTGTGCCACTGCACTCCAGCTTGGGTGGCAGAGCAAGACCCCATCTGATAAAAAAAAAGTGTCTGAGGCTGGTTAATTTATAAAGAAAAGAGGTTTATTTGGCTCATGGTTCTGCAAGCTGTACAAGAAGCATGGTGCCAGCATCTCCTTTTGGTGAGGGCCTCAGTAAGCTTCTGCTCATGGTGGATAGAGAAGGGGGAGCCACCATGTCACATGGCAAGAGAATGAGCAAGAGAAGTGGGAGAGGAGCCACACTCTTAAACAACCAGCTCTCACATGAACTCATTACTGTGGGGAGGGCACCAAGCCATTTATAAGGGCTCTGCTCCCATGACCCAAACACCTCCCACTAGTCCTCGCTTTCAGCGTTGTGAATCATGTTTCAACATGAGATTTGGAGGGGACAAATATACAAACAGAAATATACAAACAAATATACGTATCAGAAGGGAAGTCTCAATCCTCTTTTCCCTATCATTACCTGCTAACTAATTCCAAACATTCTACTTTCTCTTTTGTTTGGCAACTCATTCCCTAATAATAATCTGTCTTAATTAGAGTATGTTTATTTGCAACTGTCTTAGTCCATTTGTCCTGCTGTAACAAAATGCTTGGGATTAGGTAATTTATAAATAATAGAAATTTATTTCCTACAGTTCTGGAGGCTGGAAGTTTAAGATCAAGGTATTGTCAGGTTTAGTCTGGTGAGGGCCTGAAAACTGCTTCCAAGATGGCAACTTATTGCTGCATCCTCTGGAGGGTTCACATGCTGTGATCTCACAAGGTAGAAGAGGTAGAAGGGCAAAAAGGGCCTAGCTAGTTTTCTCCATTCCTTTTATAAGATTACCAATCCCATTCATGATGGCTGAGCCCTTATGCCCTAATCACCTCCTAAAAACTTTACTTCTTACTCCTGTTGCACTGAAGATTAAATTTCACCATGAATTTTAGAGTGGACACTAACATTCAAACAATAGAGCAAGGAGCAAAAATCTATTCAAACCAGTTCAAGAATAAAGGAGGGCTTATTTTAAATATACGCATTTCATAGAGTCTAAGAAAAAGGTAAACAGTAGATTAGTTAGGACAAGGATCTTGTCTGCCCCACCCACTCCTATCTCCTTAGGACTTAGCATAGTGCCCGCCATATGGTACTTTAATAATAAATATTTTTTGAGTGAATAAACATGATGCAATTAGCAATTACTTCAGTCTCTAGATCTGTTTGGTCAGCTCTGAAGATGGGAGGGAGTTGAGGTAGTAAGTAGCTCAGGATAGATATCATGAGATGTGAGTAACAGAGAAAACTAGGATGTGGTTGTAATCTTAAGGAATGTTCTCTTAGCATGGTATGGAACTGGAGAGTTGATGAATGGCAATTTTAGTACATACATCCTACCACAAATTTGGATGGATTATAAAACCATATTTACCACCAACAGTCAATTCTTAATATGCCAGCAATATAATACATAATAATTAAAATATTAGGTGATAGAAATAGATTGTCCTTTAAAACCTGGATCTTCAATTTAATAGTTTGGGCATACTCAACTTCTCTAAACCTTATTTTTTTCATTTGTAAAAAGAAGTTATATTAGTACCTATCTCATAGACATGTGATAACTAAGTGAATAATTGCTATTGTAAATGCTCAGTAATTGTTAGCAGCCATCATCATCATTGGAAAGAGTACTGGGCTGGAGGTCATTGTATTACAACTTCAATTTTGCCAACGACTAGCTATGGTCTTGGTCTTGGGTATTCATTAAACCTTGCTTGGGCTTTGGGCTCCTCATTTATAAAATGAGAAAGGTGGACTAGGTGATCTCTGAATTTCCATTTAGTTCCAAGATATTAAGATTTATTATGAGAAGGGGGATCATGTGGATAGCTTTATGTCTGTGGAGAGTTGTTATAAATATTAAATAAGATAATGCCTGTGAAATGCTTTACAGATGACAGAACATAAACACATATTGTAATTATTAGATAAATATTAAATATGTTTATATAGTTGTCATTATAGTTATGTATTATGCCATGTTTACCAGGGGACTTACACAGTAGTCCCCTCTTATCTATGCAGTATATATTCCAAGAGCCTCAGTGGATGCCTGAAACCGTGGATAGTACTCAACCTTATACAGTTGTACATTGCTTAGTGACATGAATGTGTTCTGAGAAGTGCTTCGTAAGACGGTTTCATTGTTGTGTGAACATCATATAATGTACTTATACAAACCTAAATGGTATACAGCCTGCTACACACCTAGGCTACAAACCTGTACAGCATGTATAGTACTAGATACCATAGGCAGTTGTAACACAGTCAGTGGTAAGAATTTGTGTATCTAAACAGAAGAGGTAATGTGTTACACTATGACATTACAATGGCTACAGCGTCACTAGGCAATAGGAATTTTTCAGTTCCATTATCATCTTTTTTTTTTTTTTAGACAGTCTTGCTCTGTTGCCCAGGCTGGAGTGTGGTGGCACTATCTCGGCTCACTGCAACCTCTGCCTTCTGAGTTTAAGTGATCCTTCTGCTTCAGCCTCCTAAGTAGCTGGGATTAAAAGTGTGCACCACCACGCCTGGCTAATTTTTGTATTTTTTTTAGAGACAAGGTTTCACCATGTTGGCCAGGCTGGTCTCAAACTCCTGGCCTCAAGTGACTCACCTGCCTTGGCCTGTCAAAGTGCTGAGATTACAGGCATGAGCCACCATACCCAGCCCAGTTCCATTATAATCTTATGGGACCACCATCATATATACAATTGATTGTTGACTAAAACATCATTATACAACACATAACTATATATACTATGCTTTTTCCTATACATGCCTCCCTATGTTAAAGTTTAGTTTATAAATTAGGTACAATAAGATATTAAAACAACAATAATAAAATAGAACAATTATAACAATGTGCTATTATGTAATATAAATATGGTGTCTCTCCCTCAAAATATCTTACTGTACTATACTCACCCTTCATCTTTTTATGTTGATGTCAGATGATAAAATGCCTGTGTGATGAGATGAAGTGAAGAGAATTCCAGAAGTCAACAATTCACACATTTTAAATTGGGCACCATTCTGAGTGGTGTGATGAAATCTTGACTGTCCCACTTAGGGAAATTAATCATCCCTTTGTCCAGTGTATTCATGCTGTATATGCTACCTACCTGTTAATCGTTGGTCACTTAGTGGCCGTCTCAGTTCTCAGTTCTGCTCTCTTAGTATGGCAGTACTTGTGTTCAACTGACTCTTATTTTACACCAATAATGGCCCCACAATGCAAGGGCAGCGATATAATATTTTCAGTCAGTGGTTGACCATAGATGACCGAAACCATGGAAAGCGAAATGGCAGATAAGGGGAAGACTACTATATTCAGAGTATATGCAAGCAGAAAGCAGGCTTTGGGTGTTTGCTATCAGGGGCTCTTGTAAAGTCAATGGCCATGTAATAAGGTCAATAATTTTTTACTAAAAGAAACTTTATATGTGATTAAGACGGGACTCTCTCATATAGTCTGCCTTATACTGTTTACTTTGGGGTAATGTTAGTTAGTTTGTTTGTTTTTTTGTTTAAGATACAGGATCTTGCTATGTTGCCCAGACTGGAGTATGATGGCTATTCACAGGGGCAATCGTAGCACACTACAGCCTTGAATTCCTGAGTTTAAGCAATCTTCCTGCCTTAGCCTCCTGAGTAGCTAGGACTACAGGCATGTACCACCATGTTTGGCTGGATAATGTTGGTTTCACAGGAAAATCAAACTGTTTAGTCAAGATCTGAAGCACTGTGGTATTCTGGTAGAGACATTGGTGTGGTTATGAGATCAGAGTTGCCATAATAAAACATGTTAGCTAGGCAGTCCTGAATGTCAGAAGAAACTAAAGAATATGAATAAATTTACTTTGGAAACTTGGGTATCTGAACATGAACATACTGGTAGAAATGTATTTTAAAAATAAAAGTTGGCCTAAAACCATAAAAACCCTAGAAGAAAGCCTAGGAAATACCATTCAGGACATAGGCGTGGGCAAGGACTTCATGTCTAAAACACCAAAAGCAATGGCAACAAAAGCCAAAATTGACAAATGGAATCTAATTAAACTAAAGAGCTTCTGCACAGCGAAAGAAACTACCATCAGAGTGAACAGGCAACCTACAGAATGGGAGAAAATTTTTACAACCTACTCATCTGACAAAGGGCTAATATCCAGAATCTGCAATGAACTCAAACAAATTTACAAGAAAAAACAAACAACCCTATCAAAAAGTGGGCGAAGGACATGAACAGACACTTCTCAAAAGAAGACATTTATGCAGCCAAAAAACACATGCAAAAATGCTCATCATCACTGGCCATCAGAGAAATGCAAATCAAAACCACAATGAGATACCATCTCACACCAGTTAGAATGGCCATCATTAAAAAGTCAGGAAACAACAGGTGCTGGAGAGGATGTGGAGAAATAGGAACACTTTTACACTGTTGGTGGGACTGTAAACTAGTTCAACCATTGTGGAAGTCAGTGTGGCGATTCCTCGGGGATCTCGAACTAGAAATACCATTTGACCCAGCCATCCCATTACTGGGTATATACCCAAAGGAATATAAATCATGCTGCTGTAAAGACACATGCACACGTATGTTTATTGCAGCACTATTCACAATAGCAAAGAGTTGGAACCAACCCAAATGTCCAACAACGATAGACTGGATTAAGAAAATGTGGCACATATACACCATGGAATACTATGCAGCCATAAAAAATGATGAGTTCATGTCCTTTGTAGGGACATGCATGAAACTGGAAAACATCATTCTCAGTAAACTATCGCAAGGACAAAAAACCAAACACTGCATGTTCTCACCCATAGGTGGGAATTGAACAAGGAGAACTCATGGACACAGGAAGGCAAACATCACACTCTGGGGAGTGTTGTGGGTTGGGGGGAGCGGGGAGGGACAGCATTAGAAGATATACCTAATGCTAAATGACGAGTTAATGGGTGCAGCAAACCAACACAGCACATGGATACATATGTAACAAACCTGCACACTGTGCACATGTACCCTAAAACCTAAAGTATAATAATAAAAAAAAATAAAAAATAAAAGTTGGCTTTACATGACATTAAATAAATCTTGGAAATGTTTAATCATTGTAGCAAACAGCACCATTTCATACTAAGGAATTCTTATAAAGCATTTTAAATGTACTTCCTTTTCTATTAAAAAATATTTTTAATACCTTATCCAAAGGATACTTTACCAATTATATCTTAGACATTTGATACCTCCTCAAGAATTAAAAGAGAGCAATCTTAAGAATGTAAGGTTTAAAGAGAGACAAATGGAGGAAGTTTGAACCCAATAAAATTTTAAACTTCATCTACTAGGTTAAATGAAAATAACAGATGTCCCTTTTGTTAGAGAATTTATAGTGCTTTAAAATGCAAATTTCCTATGGGTGGACTACTGAAGGACATGTTGTGTGTTTCAGTATCAATAATTTTGAATCCCTTACCTGCTATCCTTAGCCTCATCCTTCTGAATTATAATTTTAAAATAAGCTGCTTCTTTCTGCCCTCTCCCATCTGAGAAACATTAAGTCAGAAGATTGATGATAGACTTCAAGTTTGTATGCAGAAAAATAAACTTGTTTTCTATAATTTGCAGTGCACTGAACATGTGGAAATCTAAGGATAGTTAATTGTTATTGCTTAAGATCATGAAGACTATAACTTGGTTTATGAGAAAAGTTCCATGGCTAATGAATTTTGTCTCTTGCTTGCCCGACTGGTTAATGGAATCAGAGGAATATTTTATGTTTTTTACAATAATGCTTTCATTCCCTACTGGAAATACATAGTGATTTGAGTCGCCAATCTTTGTTAGAGCATACCTTCTTCATTCATTTTATCATTTGGTTTCCTCTTTTTCAGTTTTGTTCTGTATTAGTGTTTCAAAATTCTCCTTTGAATTTAATAATGGCAGTGAAACATAGATTTAAAAGGGAGAATCAATAAGTTGGCAATTATATATATATGAGTATGTGTATATATGCATACAGTAATCAATAGCTCATTCATTCTCTGTGTTCCTTGTTTTCTCTGTAGGAGCTGGCACACTGCAGATATTTTATATAAGAAATTATACCTAAAACTCAAGTGCAGTGGGAATGTGTAGGATGAAAATAGCGACCATAGTCTGCTATCATTTTCTCAGGCACACAACTCTCAGTCAACTTATGTAAAAGCTTCTTTGGGAATTTATAGATTGTCTCTCCTCCACCTCCCAGGCCCTTGCCAGTTCTTTTTAAAAGCAGGATTCAGTTTGGATCCTTAGATCTAAAATGGTGTGGGAAGTACACAAACTGCAAATCTTTTTGTCATCAAAAATAGGCAGTACAAAAGCTTTGCTTTGTTTGCTCTTATCTGACCATGCCTACAAGGCTTGTCCTTGCTCGGTGCTGTGCTTTTATGATATGCCTTTCTTAGCTATGGAGACCCAAATAGAAGCCCTCCTGGCCATTCAAATGGCCATGTCACTTCTTTTTGACTACAGATGATGGACCCTATACTCTCCGAGAGGGCTTTTCTCAGACATGGGTCAATGAGTAGTACCCACTCAGCAGTTATTTTAGTTTATGGGCTGAAGTTCCTTGAATTCCAGAAGATAAGGCAGTCATTGTTTCTCTGAGCCCATTGCCAGATACCTGGTCATTTGATAGTAGGTGCTGCCAACCTGAACAGGGGGCAAGCAACCTGTTCCTCCTTATCGTGGCCTAAGATGCCATCCTTGTCAAGAAAATGGAGATGGATCATGCTGCTCTAACCCTGACATACATCATTGTCAAGCCATGCTATTGGCTTTCAGAGATTGGCCAACACAAAGTACTGTTTCTGGTAGTGGAACTTACCTTGGACGCCGAGAATGTTCATAATGAGGGAGTACAAAGGACCTACTACATGAAAGATCATAATTCACAAATGAACTTCTTTTCTGTGGCAAGTTCCCGCAATACCCTGAAATGCTGTCTGGCTATTTGGTAAACATGGTATACTTATTCCATCTCTAACTATGGACAGTGGCTGGTTGCTCTTTGAAGCTGTTTTTATATCAAGGGATATTGGGGTGGGGGAGCCAGTGGCAGGGGGAGATCTAACTTATTCAACTAATAGTTTCTAAAAGACCATTTTCCTGAGACATGGTTTTGAAAAGGAGAGGGACAGATTTATTTTTTAGTTGTTATCTGAAGCTTGCTGCTGCATCCTTCTTTCTCTGCATTTTCAATTTTAACTGTTTCAGATTTCATTTCTTACTTTTTGCAACTTTGAGACCTTCTACACCTTAAGTTTCATGGACCAGAAAGAATAAGTAATGCCATTTCAAAGAAGAAAACTATGTTGTGGTTATTACTATTTTCATATCATTTGACCCTGGTTCCAGACTTGGTAAAACATGTTTTGTCACAGTTAAAGTAGTATATCGTAAGAACTTCTTAATTTCCAAAGCCTTTTTACTGTTGTTTTTTTTTTTACTAGAAATTTTAAGAAACAATTATTTAAAGTTTTCATTACAGCTGGGCATGGTAGCTCATGCTTGTAATCTTAGCACTCTGGGAGGCTGAGGCGGTTGGATCACTTGAGGTCAGGAGTTTGAAACCAGCCTGACCAACATGGTGAAGCCCTGTCTCTACTAAAAGTACAAAAAAAGTAGCCGGGCATGGTGGCAGGTGCCTGTAATCCCAGCTACTCGGGAGGCTGAGGCAGGAGGATCATTTGAACCTGGGAGGCAGAGGTTGCAGTGAGCCGAGATGATGCCACTGCACTTCAGCCTGGGCGACAGAGCGAGGCTCCGTCTCAAAAATACAATGCAATGCAATGCAATGCAGTACAGTACAGTACAGTACAGTACAATGCAATGCAATGCAATGCAATGCAATACAATACAATACAATACAACACAACAATACAATATAATACAATACAATACAACACAACAATACAATACAATACAATACAATACAATACAATACAGTACAGTACAGTACAATACAATACAATACAATACACTACAATACAATACAAAGTTTTCATTATGGGGATTGATCCTCATAATTTGCTTGAAAACACACAGAAGCATTTTCAGGGATAAATGAGCCAGTAGAAAGAACAACCCATCTTAGTCATCATTCCAAACCACAGACCTCACCATTAGCTCAAGGGCAGTGTGTGGCCATCTCTTTCTGCTCTATCAACTAACTCCAAACATCGCCTCAGTTGAAAATTATTTTACTTATTTAGCACTGGTGCCCCTCCTTCCATCAATCCACTTGTTCTTCCTTTCACCCATGTAGGCCAAAGTCCTGATGTTCATAGTATGCCCCAATCTCCCAAGAATTTCTGATGCATTCACTGCTCTTGCTTGTCTACCAGTGTTTACACTGGTACATTTAATATATTTTTTGGCCCTCACTTCATGTTGTTAGGGCTGACATCAGTAAACTATGTATATTAATTGAGCTGTTTTATAGGGTATAAACCAGGAAACCATATTAAATACCATGTCTATTTAGAAATTATTTTAATTGTTGCAAGTTGACAGATTTCTACACAGGTCTACAAGAAGTTCCCATAACATTTTAATCCATCTACTGCCTTTATGTAGATAACGCCTTATACATCTCAAAAAAAAAAATTACAGTCCTAACTTTTATAAGACTTTTTTTTTTTAGTAAGACATTTTAAAAAGTATGCCTTTCCATCATTACTCACTCCAGCATGCCAGCATTTAACAGATTCTGATTTCGATTCTGCTGTTTTAATTAAATCATATATTTAATCTACTTTTAGTGTGACAGTATTAAAATTTGTCCTCTTTCTTTCTCTTTAATCTATTTGCATTTATGTGCATGAAAGAAAGAAAAGGAGAGAGAGAAAAAAACCCAAATATCACCTTAGCATTCTCAATAGCATATTTCTAAGATTGAAATTTAGAAAATTGAAGAAAACATCATTGCCAACACTTCCATTTAGAAAACCTGAAGTTCCAAATGCTAGTAAGTCAATGTATAGATTTTTTTAAAGCCTTGCCTTTAATGTTCTGTGCTGGTAGTTGACTCTATTTTCCTTCTATTCTATTTTATACTCCTTTTCTGGAAGGAGCAGGTGGTATGGTAGAGTCACTAGTGGGATAATGTACATTTGGATGGGTGAATTGAGGCCCATGTTTTTGTTTTTGTTTAACCACTAATAGCTATGAATTTGTGCAACTCAGCTAATCCCTTTTAGAATTTTTTCAGTAATTTGTTATATGTAAATGGGTTGCACTAAAATCCCCAATTGGACTAGATGACTAGGTGTTACCCATTCAAGTGTGATGCAGTAGGTGGGGAAGTGTGTTCTGAAAGGCAGTAGTATGTACAAATTGTGAGAGAAAATAAAGAGCATACTAAAGAGGTCTCTTAAATTAGAGGACTAAAACTAGTTCATTTTGACTAGAGAAAAGGGTGAAATGAAGTGGGGTAGTCATAAGGAATTCATGGAAAGATAAGTTGTTAGATCTTGCAAGATGTATTAAGAAGCATATACTTTATTCTAAGAACACTGAGAGCTGTTTATGTTTTAGGTATGAGAGTGTCATGATCATTTTCTACTTTGGAAAAATAATTATAGCAAAAGGGTGATAAATCCATAGGAGAGAGGCAAGACTAGATGTAAAAACCAGTTAGAAGTAGGATTGCCAGATAAAAAACAGGATGCCTGATTAAATTTGAAGTTCAGGGGAAAAAGTGAATTTCAGATAAACAAATTACTTTACAGTATAAGCATGTCCCAGATATTACAGGTTATATGCAAATGTCCTAAGGACATAAAAAGTGTTGCTTTAGTAAGAAGGAAGCCAAAGAAAGAGTACTTTTAGAGGAAGTAGGGTGGTGGAAACCAGATTGCAGAGTTGAGGAATGAATGGAAGATAAAGACGTTGAGTCAGTGTTTGTAAACAAGTCTTTCAGAAATTGATTCGAAAGGGAAGAAACAAGGTATTTATTTCACTTCCTCTGAGAAGTTCAGTGGTTATTTTTCTTACGTCGCTATTGTTAAGCCAAATGACTATGAACCATTTAATTGTAAATAACACCAAACATATAATGGGACCACAAATAAAAGAGAAATTATTCTTAATTTGTTTTCTTCGTAGGCATCAGTAAAATTTTCCTAATAAAATTTTTCTTCTTTCTGTCATTCTCTCCCCTTTCATTCTGAATGATGTACCTTTCCGGAGAATTTCAGGTCTGCTCACTTTTTCACCAAATCCAGCTGTCAGACTGCTTGAGGCCTGCCCTTCCCCTCTGACTCACTGGAATCTCTTTCTCAGCTGTCTGCTCGTCAATGGATGGAAACAAGGTGTAGCACGATCCCCTGCCCAGACAATTAACCAGGGGAAAGGGTGAGGTTCTTGACTCTCCCCTACAAAAGCATTTGTGAGGGCTTTTTCAACAAGGAACGTTTTAAAGACAGGGCTGCTTTTAATACTTGAAATGCTGATTTATCCTCCATACCTACTGGCACTTGAGATATTCCTTAAAAAGCACCAGTCTATCATGGAAAGAAGTTGCTTATGTACCTTGAGAAAAAGTTCATTTCCTTTTCCTCAAACTAATATAAATTCCCTTTAAACACCAATCTCCTTCTCTCAGCAGTACCTAAGAGTTCAAATGCCTAATGCTTCCTTTAGAGCTCCTGTTGTGTCTGAAGTCAAATCTTTGACGCCTTACCTAATAACTACCAGCTTAAGGTCTCAGGTTTCATTGGCAGAGATTCTCTTTTCCTTTTTATTTTTTAAAATTTGTTTGTTTTAGGAAAAGAGAAAAGGGAAAACACCACATCAAACTGAGCTCTTAGTTCCAAGTTTATATTCTCTAATAAGGTAGATCCTAAATCTAGCTCTTGACCTCTGAAAATAAATTCATTAGCATTTATAAGCAGAATGACAGACTGTTATCTATGTTAATATTGATCTAATTGCATAAATTTAGCCTAGATGTTAGATCATTGTTTTAATACTTTACATTAAAATTCTATATTGGGGGTAAAATTATCAACGAATCCTAGAACAATTCCATGAAGCAAAGAAGGAAAACTAGAAAATATAGAAAATGTTAACTTCTTCCAGGAAAGCTATGCATAATGTTTTACTATGCCATTATCAAAAATGGTCTCTAATAATGAAGACTGTTTTAATATAATATATTTAAATTTTCAATTCATTGAAGAGGTGGCCATGTAGATAAAAATGCATATTGTTATTTTATTGCATCCAAGGCCAATAGTTTTCACAATTACTTTTGCTGGGACATATATGGCTATAACCTAGTTATTAAAATGGACCCAGTATCGAGTTGTACTGCCCTTAATCTGGATTGGACTTTATGTTCTGACCACAATTCCCTGACACCAACTGAGTATCCTACAATTCAATCTAACTGTAACTTCCCAGAGTTAGCAGAGACCCCACAAATTGGGGGTCAGTCCGACAAGACTGCCCCACTTCAGACTGTAGTTGCAAGTCTCCGGTGTCCTCAGACCACCTGCACTTCTGCCTAGCCATCCACAGACTAAGGCTTCCCACAATCCCTTCAGTTTCAATAATTTGCTAGAACAACTCACAGAACTCACTGAAAGCTCTGTACTTACGATTATAGTTTTATTATAAAGGATACAACTCAGGAACAACCAAATGGAAGAGACACATAGGGCTTGGCTGAGGTGGGGAGAATAGCAATCTTCCATGTCTGCTCCTCATGGAATCTGAGTGTGTCTCCCTCTCAGCTTATCAGTGTTTTCACCAATCAGGAAACTGCACTGTGTTTTAGTGTCCAGAGCTTTTATATGGGGTTTTATTGCATAGGCAAGATTGATTAAATCATTAGTCACATGATTGAGCTCAATCTCCAGTACTTCTCGCCTCCTGGAGGTCAGGGATGAGGCTCAAAGCTCCAACTGTTCAATCCCATAATTGGTCTTTATGGCATGGCCAGCCCCTCCCTTCAGATTCTCTAAGGCACCACCATCAGTTACCTCATTAACATAAACTCAGATATTGCCAAAAGGAGCTCATTATAAATAACAAAAGATATTCCATCACTCAGGAAATTCCACGAGTTTTTGAAGCTCTATGCCAGGAGCCAGGGACAAAGACCAGATATATTCCTTATTATATCACAGACCTCAAGAGTGTATTCAATTCAGTCCCATAGCTTTAAACAAGTGAAATATTATTATCTTCATTTTACAGCTGAGACATCTGGCACTGAGAACTTACATGTTTGGCCTAGGGTGACATAGCTAGTAAATTCTAAAAGGGCTAGAATCCCCATTACCTCAGCCAATGGTACGTTCATTTTCTGTGGACATTAATTTAGAGTATGAGACTAAGTTTTGCTAGCAGATTGTAAGACCATATATGAAATATATATGAGAGAAGCATTATCTCTTTTTAGCTTCGAATGGGTCACGCTGACTTTTTTTTAAAAAAATGTAGCTCTTTTAACCTGAGAAACACCCCATGTGGAACCTACCTTTATAATTTTCTGACTCTCAGCTTTTTTTGTAATGTATGCCATACCTCCACCTTGCTCAAGAGTCCTGAACATTAGTCTTAATATTTTTCTTGTTAACAATCAGCATTTATTTTATATTGTACACTTATAAAACAAGTTGCAGTATTTGCAGTTGTAGCTCAAGTTTGCTACTGTCATCATTGGCTGGGGAAACTGAGGCAGAGAGTTTTGTCCTGAAACTTATATGCTGATCAGCTGTCTTCATTTTAAAAACGTTATATCCTATTGCTTTCCAAAAGTGATTTGTGACCACTTTCAACATGATAAATTTGAAAAATGAATAAATTAGATATAAGAAAGCAAAAATGAGATGAAGAGAAGAATACAAGTAAAGGATTTGTAGAGAGATAATAAAAATGTACTGACAAGCATGTTGAAGCATATACAAAATATATAGCTCTCTCATTATCTAAGAGAGCAACATTGTTTAAGTTCCAAATACTAAGAGAATTTTCTCATAATGGGAACTGAATAAAAGTCCTATGATCTGAATATATATGTTCCCCCAAAATTCATATGTTGAAATCCTAAACTTCAAGGCAACTATATTAGGAGGTGGGGCCTTTAGGTTAGGTCAAGAGGACAGAGACCTTGTAAATAGGATTAGTGCCCTTAAGAAAGTGACCTCAGAGAGATCCCTTACTCCTTCTACATGTGAGCCTACAATAAGCAGGTGTTATCTATAAACCAGAACACAGGTCCGACTAGACACTGAATCTGTAGGTGCCTTGATCTTGGAGTTCCCATCCCAGAACTGAGAAATACATTTCTATTGTTTATAAGCTCCCCAATGGATGGTATTTTACTGTAACAGCCTAAATAGACTAACACAAGAAGCCATAGTGTAGTATCGTGGACATTTGCTTCAATTCCAATTTCATAGCCAATATAAAAATAGAATTCATATTGCTATGGGTTTTGATAGTGCCCTTTCCTTGTCATTCCAGAATCTTAAGTCATTCTTTACATACTTCATTTTGGTTTCCGTTTGTTATAATCAATGTCATCTAGAGCTACGATGTTCAATACTATTGCTACCAGCCAAAAAGGCTGTTGAGCACTTGAATTGTGGGTAGTCAGAAAATGACATGTGCTGTAAGTGTAAAGTACATACTGGATTTTGAAAAAATACAAAATATCTCAATAATTTCAAAAATATTAATTTCATGTTGAAATTATATTTTAGATATATTGAGTTAAATAAAATATATTCTTAATTTTAGAATTAATTTTACTTGTTTCTGTTTGTAATGTGTCTTCTAGAAATCTAAAAATTACTTATGTGTTTTACATTCCTATTTAGACAGTGCTTTTCTAGAGAATTGATTTTCACTGTCCTGTTAAATGTCCTACAGAATGCTTTCTCAATGTAAAATTTCAAATAGCCATAGCTTCGGATATATGTTCATACGGCAGAATAATCAGTGCCAAACAAACACATGGATAAAATTAAGTTCTTAAAAGCATAGTAAAAATATCAAGGATATAAAGTTACTGCTTTGGAACACCAGTCTTTCTCATCTCTCAGGAAGCCCACCCCTTTCATGGCAGATCTTCAACTTTCCTAGAGATTATGCACAGAAGCACTGCTGATTGCCAACTGGGAGAGGCCTTGTTTTAAAAGATAGATGGTGAAATTGACCCTTATTTTGAAAAATTGTGAAGCATTTGGGAACCTTGGAGGAAAATTGTGACTTTACATAGATCTATGTATTTTAATGAAAAAAATATTTTATATTTATAAAAAGGAATGTGCAAAGTGAATATTTGTTTTTGATATTCTAGGGTGGGAGTTGCATATTGAAATAAGAGATTTAAAGGGATTAGATTGTAACTAGTTCACTGACTTAACTTTTTTGACCTTTTAAAATCTATTAATATAAAAGTCTTCAGCAATTACAAATACTCCTTTCATCTTGGGATCCCAAGATTGTAGGCTGAAATCCTAGAACATCTTTGTTATCCTTGGCTATTATTTGTCTATGGAATACTAAGGAAAAATCCAATGCCATATAGCCTGCTATTGTTCTGCCATTTGTTATATTCTTTACTTTCCTTAACTCTTCCTCCTTTATAAGGAACCACACATTGCAAAAATTACTGGTTTAATTCAGTGAATATAGCTAAAATAGTCATATCCATCATTTAGAATATTTCCTTAGATGAAAAGCAGTACTTCATTTTTGTAAAGGCCCCCAGTGCCCATGGACTCCATGAACTGGTAGAAAATGATAATCATCTTTGTTTTTTTAAATCTTGAAATGAAATTGTTTTTTAGTTTACCTTTTGAGATTCAACCCACTAATTTCCTTATTTACTGATTATTCTTATATGTTAGGCCAGACATAGAAATAAGCTTCTCCAGTTTTCTAGGTTTATTCCTCTTAAAACAATGCCTCTCTCCAGGTAAATATATGTTGTCATTAACATTAGTCACTCACTGCAAGTGCCTAGATCCTCATTTCTTCTCAATGCACATGGTACAGCCAGATGGAGATTGATCTGCCTATTTATTTGGCAGCAGCAGGAAGGACTCTTCGTGCTTGTGGCTATCTTCTCATTTATGGGAGATTAATTCCTTATTTAATTAAAAAGCCATGTCTATCTGTCTTAGTTCTCAATTGTAAGAAGATAGGAGAATTGAACTTTAGAAAAAATTTATAAATACATTTGGAGTACTGGTCCGACATTTGCTATTAGACTTCATTATTATCAATTTTAATCACATTTCCTACAAAAAAAAAAAAAACTTTTGAGAATATGTTAGAGTTGGCCTTCACTTTCCTCTGCCCTTTTTATAAATAATTTTTTTAGCAGACTTTAATTTTTAGAACAGTTTTAGGTTCTCAGCAAAATTGGGTGGAAAGTACAGAGTTCCAGTATACTCCCTGCTCTACCACATGTATAGCCTCCTCTACTATCAACACCCTGCACGAGAGTGGCACGTTTGTTATAATAGTGAACCTACAGTGACACATCCCTATTACCCAAAGTCTATACTTTACATTAGGGTTCACTCTTCGTGTTGTACATTCTATTGGTTTGGACAAATGTATAGTAACATGAATCTGCCATTGTAATTTTATAGAGAATAGTTTCATGGTCCTAAAAAATCATCTGTTTTATACCTATTCATCCCTCCATTTCTTCTGTCCCCTAGCAAGCTCTGATCCTTTACTGTCTCCATAATTTTCCCTTATCTAGAATGTCATATAGTTGGAATCATATAATATGTAGCTTTTTTGATTGACTTTTGTCATTTAGTAATATGCATTTTAGGTTCTTTTATGTTTTTTCATAACTTGATAGCCCATTTCTTTTTAGTACTAAATAATATTCCTTGTCTGGAAATAACACCATTTATTTATCCATTCACCTACTAAAGGACATCTTGGTTGCTTCCAGATTTGGGAATTATAAATACAGCTGCTCTAAACATCCATTCCCAGATTCCTATGTGGACATAAATTTTCAACTCATTTGAGTAATACCAAGCAATGCAGTTACTGGGTTGATGGTAAGAGTATGTCTAGGAGAAATAGAAGTACCAGGAATCAGTTTTCCCACCTAGACAATAATTACACTGACAGAATTTGTCTGATGTAACTATTTTGGAACTGCAGAGTCTATAAAAAGCTTGCAACTTCCAGGGAAAGGCTTGGACATTAAAGTGTGGTTAACTTTTATCAATTGTATTTCTTAGTACACTAATAGCTACCCATCCTCAACCCCAATCCCATGGCAGGCAATTGTGCATATGTTCCCAAAGCAGCTTACCCACAACTTGTGGGAGCCAGAGTGGGCAAAAGTGACCTTGTCCTCCAAATATTGGGCAATTGTCTTCTGATTGCTGAATGCTGCTTCTAATCACAGAGGTTCAGATGGAGATCGGCGACCATTATTTTTTGTTTTCCCAGGATTGTTGTTTGCTCTTGCTCCTCTGGCTAAAGTGATGTCAGGAGATTTAAAGGGCTCGTGCTTTTTTTCCCCCTACTTCTCTTCATTTTTTTTTTCTTTTTCCCCATTTGGGAGCCAAACATTAAAGACTAGGACATTCAAAAGCAACTGCATAACTGGAGAAAATTAGAAACTAACTGTAGAGGTCCAGAGAAAGGCACCTGCCCAGAAAAGATGTGAGAGGACCTCAGTTTACGTATCAGGCTGATCCTTGCCATAGACATGGTCTATAACAATCAACAAAAACAGTAACAAAAAACAGCAAGTCCTAGAGAAGGGGAAGAATTTTTTTTCCAAAGTTGCCACATTATTAGATTCAAATGTCCAGTTTTCAATTAAAAATCACAAGGAATACAAAGAAACAGGAAAGTATTGCCCATGCAAAGCAAAAAAAAAAAGTAAATCAACAGAAGCTGCTCCTGGAAAAGATCTGATGGTGGATCTACTAGACAAAGACTTTAAAACAACTCTCTTAAAGATGTTCAAAGAACTAAAGAAAGATGTGAAGAAATTCATGGAAATGATGTATGAGGAAAATAGAAATAGCAATAAAGAGATAGAAAACCTAAAAAGGAAACAAAAAAGAAATTTTGGAGCTGAAAAGTACAATAACAAATGAAAATTGGACTAAAGGGATTCAAAGGCAGATTTGAGCAGAAATAAAAAAGAATCAATGAATGAGAAGATAAGACAATGGAGATTATTGAGTAAGGAATAGAAAGAAAGATGATTGAAAAAAGTAAACAGAACCTAAGGGACATGTGAGACCCATCAAATGGGCCAATCTAGCCATTTGGAAGTCCCCGAGGAGGAGAGAGAAATGGGTAGAGAGAATAATCAAGAAATAATGACTGAAAATTTTCTAAATTTCCTGAAAGATACGAATATAAACATGCCAGAAGAACTCCAATTAAAATGAACTGAAGGATCTTACAAGACTCTTCATAAGTATTTCTGTCTTGGTGCTACAAGACTCATTACATACAAAAGATCCTTAATAAGATTTGCAGATTTTTTTAATTACAAACTTTGGAGGCCAGACACAGTAAGTCAATATATTCAAAGTATTAGAAGAAAAAACTATCAATATGTGTTTTTCCAGATATGTATATGTAATTTTATACATATAGTTTTATATACATATCTGTAATTTTATATACATATCTGAAAAAAATTATCCTTCAAGTGAGGGAGAAATTAAGACACTACCAGATAAATAGAAGCTAAGGAACTTCTTTCCTACTAGACCTACCCTGCAATAAATGCTCAAGGGAATCCTACAAAGTGAAATGGAAGTGTACTAGACAGTCACTTGAAGCCATATGAATAAATGAAGATTTCAATCAAGGTACATACATGGGCAATTATAAAAGCTAGTATTATTATCACAATGGTTGGCAACTTCTTTTTGTTTTGTTTGTTTGTTTGTTTATTTTGAGATAGTCTCACTCTGTTGCCCAGGCTGGAATGCAATGGCTCGATCTTGGCTCACTGCAGCCTCCACCTCCTGGGTTCAAGCAATTCTTGTGCCTCAGCCTCCCAAGCAGCTGGAACTAGAGGTGTGTGTCACCATGCCCGGCTAACTTTTTGTATTTTTAGTAGAGATGGGTTTTCACCATGTTGGCCAGGCTGGTCTTGAACTCCTGGCCTCAAGTGATCCACCCACCTTGGCCTCCCAAAGTTCTGGGATTACAGAAGTGAGCCACCACACCCAGCCTTCTTTTTGGTTTTTTTTATTTAAGAGAATAATACATTAGAAAAATTATTAATCTAAAATTTAATATTTAGAAATTAACCAAGGAGGTAAAAGATCCCCACACTAGGCTTAATAGTATTCCATTGTATATATACAACATTTTCTTTCTCCATTGACCAGTAATGAGTACTTAAGTTGCTTTCATGGCTAATATGAATATGAATATGAATGCTCTAGTGAACATGGGAGTGCAGATATCTCTTTGAGATACTGATTTCATTTCCTTTGGCTATATACCCAGAAGTGGGATTACTGGATCATACGGTGACTATAGTTTTAATTATTTTTCTTTTCATTGTTTTCTGTTTTTGGGTTTTTGTTGTTGTTGCTGTTGTTGTTGATATTTTCAGAGACACGGTGTCTCT
This sequence comes from Symphalangus syndactylus, assembly GCF_028878055.3. Taxonomy (NCBI): domain Eukaryota; kingdom Metazoa; phylum Chordata; class Mammalia; order Primates; family Hylobatidae; genus Symphalangus; species Symphalangus syndactylus. Next base: position 68,091,016 of record NC_072436.2, read on the forward strand.
CTATATTGCCCAGGCTGGTCTTAGCCTCAAGCAATCCTCCCACCTCAGCATTCTGAGTAGCTGGGATGACAGACAGAAGCAACCACACCTGACTCATTTTAATATTCTGAGTAACCTCCATTCTCTTTACCAAAATGGCTGTATTTATTTACATTCCCAATAACAGTATACAAGGGTTTCTTTTTGTCCACACCCTCACTAACATTCGTTATATCTTGTATTTTTGATGATAGCCATCCTAACAAGTTGTAGGGTAGTTTTATCTTATTGTGGTTTGATTTGCATCTTTCTGATGACTTGTGATTTTGAGCACTATTTCATATACCTGATAGTCATTTGTATGTCTTTTTTGGAAAAATGTCTGTTTAGGTCCTTTGCTCAAGCTAAGGGCTTGTCAACTTTGTTTATCTTTTCAAGAAAGCTAACTCTTAGTTTTATTCTTTTCTATTTTTTTCTAGTCTCTATTTCATTTATTATGCTCTGATCTTTATCATTTCTAATTTTGTGCTTAGTTTGTTCTTTTCGTAGTTCCTTGATGTGTGAATTTAGGTTTTTTGAGAACTTTTATTTTCCTTAATGTAGGTATTAATAAATATCTAATAATTCTGATACCTAATAAATTCTAATAAGAATAAACTTCCCTCTTAAAATTGCTTTTTATGCATCCCGTAAGTTTTGATATATTGTGTTTGTTTTTACTTGTCTTAATATATTTTTTATTCCCTTTTTAATTTCTTATTTGACCCATTGGTTATTTAGAAGTGTGTTGTTTAATTTCCACATATTTCTGAGTTTTTATAAATTCTTATTATTGATTTTTGGTTTTATGTACCATTATGCTCAGAAAAGTTACTTAAGTTGATTACAATCATGTTAAATTTGTTAAGACATGTTTTGTGACTCAACATATGACCTATCCTGTAGAATGTTCTCTGAGCACTTGAGAAAAATATATATTCTACTACTGTTGGGTGGAATGTTCTTATATATTTGGTAGGTTCATTTGGTCTATAGTGTTGTTCAAGTCTGATGTTTTCTTATTGCTTTTCTGTCTGGATGATCTATCCACTGTTAAAAATGTGGTATTGAAGACCCCTGTCATTGTATTGCTGCATTTCTCCTTTCTGCTCTGTTAATATTTGCTTAATATATTAAGTGTTCCAATGTTAGGTCCATATCCTCCTGATGAATTGATTCCTTTATCATTATATAGTTACCTTCTTTGTCTTTTGTGACAGATTTTTACCAAAAAGTGTGTATTTTGTCTGATATAAGACAAGACTTTTAATTATCATTACCATAGAATGTCTTTCTTCATCCTTTCATTTTCAGTGTATTGTGTCCTTAAGGCTAACACGAGTCTATTGTAGTAATTTATTACATGTTCTGGATACAAGTCCTTTGTCAGACATGATTTGTGGATATTATTCTTTTTAAAATTGTGGTAAGAACACATATATGAAATCTACCCTTTTAAATGTTTAGGTATACAATACAGTATTGTTCATTACGGGCACAATGTCCTACAGCCCCTTGTCTTTCTCGAAGTTGGAGATCTAGTGAGTTTCATATTTAAAATACAAAAAGGCAAAGAATAATTTACATCGTACAGTCATACCCTAGATAATTAATGGTATCTCTTTTGTATGATTACATGTCCATACAAGCACACTTAGACAAGTATACTCAGATGAATCTCCAAGGAGCTTTTCCCTTCCACCTCCACCTCCTCCTCCTCTTCTCTATCCTTGACATTGTTCTCCCTTTGTTCTTACTTCCTTATGTTCTGGCCGTCCTTTCTCTGACCAGTAGGATCTGAATTGGATTCCCTGTGGAGTACATCAACTCCTGTCTGTAATTAGCTTAGTGGAACCACTGTGATGTGATGCAAGAAGGCTTGGCTTCCCTAGACACTTCATAGTCTAGCACACCCTTCATCTGTTGCTCCAGGGAGCCAGATACCAGGAAACCGTTATGTTAATACAGCAACAACAGCTCCTATTTTTTCATTCCCACGAAAAAGCACATGTGACCTAATATGATCTTAAGTTATAAACAAGTACCCGTATAGCTTAGGATTTTATGCTTTTTTTCCCTACTTATCTGGCATTTTGGCCAAAACCAATCCCTAATCCATTCAGCAAGAGCAGGTGATGCTATTGTGTCCATTGTCTAAACTGGAAGTTTACTGGAAACAATACTATACCGATGTTATCTAGGACCCTCTTGTTAACATTTTGCAGATTGTTTTTTCACCTTCCTCTTATTTGAACAAGTTATTTTTTCTCCCAAAATTGCTATTTTACATACTTGCCAGACATTGTGCTAGTTTTGCTTTTCTGAAATACATTTTTCCTTGTTCATCTTCCTTTGAAAGCTCTTCCTGTTCTATGGCATTTTGCAAAGATTTAGAAAAATTAGCTTTATATTTTTTCTCATAGCCTTCTTTTGATAAACTCCCAAATGTCCTATATACGTAGATAGATTATAGACTAATTCAGTTATTTTGACTTCTCAAGGCCCCTCCTAACTCTCACTCTACCATTTTATCCTAATTTAGTGTTCTGTGCTCCTTTATATATGTTGCTTTCTTCAGCCAAGTGTGAACGTACCAAATTAAAGTTAATTTTTTTCTTTCCCGTCGACTAAGTGACAGAATTTGTTAATTTTAAGATCAGCCTTCAAGAAGTCTAGAAAGCATTTTGAAATGGGTGGCATCCTTCCTTTTTCCCCTCTGGTAACTTCATTATAATGTGAAGATTATTAGAAATATAAAATTATAGCATATTTTTGAAAAATTAATAGTTTTTTAAAATAATTACCATATCATATATTTTTGTGTGTATGAGAATGTGAAGAGTTAGATATTTGGCAAGTAAAGTATATTAGTGGTTTTCTTTCTCCTCTGATACATTTACTGACAATATGCCTTCTTTCCTGCAATTTTGTATACCTCCTTTTAATTTTTTTAAGTGAAAATGTTTCCTTCATAAATTTCAAATGAATTGGCAGTTTCCTCATTGAAAGATTTTGCACATTTTCAAATGGTATCTTGGAGTTAGGTCCTGATACCAGCTTTGATTCTGTGAGTTTCTACCATGCATGATTGGACAGGGGCAGGGCTGAACTGCTGGGAAGAGCCAAGCTTTCCGGAGAATGGGTTGGTACCTGTCAGAGGCTCTCCTGTCCTGAACAAGTTTCCCAAGAAGAAGCCACGTTGATAGTCTCACTGAACTTTGATTCAGTCTCCCAGTAACAGGAATTGGTCAAAGGTAGTGTTTGATTCTGCACTGAGTGAAGCAAGTACCTTGATTTCCTTGCCAATGCTTCAGAATCTCTGGTGCCGGCTTGGATCACTTAGATACTGAAAACCTACTAAAAATTCTGGATTGCAAAGATAAGTCCAGAAAGGGAGTTTCCATTGTGACCTATGTATCCATTGGTTCTGCTTGGCCAAAATTGCATGTATTTCCCCTTTTTATTATGTCAAAGAAGGACAATTTTAATAAACAGCTCTAAAAGAGAGGCTTCTTGTGTGTACATATAATCAATTTGTGGATGCATCAGCATATTACAAGAGACTGGGAGCCTCTTGCCCCTCTCTCATGTGGTAGTTTTCCTCTTTTCTTTCTATCAAGCAGCATCTGAGAATTTGGGTTTACAGACCAATCCTAGTTTCCAATAATGCTAAATCTTGAACAAATTATATCTCTTGTTACTAGGGAAAGTACTGCAATATGAGCTCCACTACATAATGTGTATGTGTATGTGTATGTGTATGTGTATGTGTATGTGTATGTGTATGTGTATGTGTATGTGTATGTGTATGGGTGTGTTCTTCCATTTCCTTCTCTCAGGTTATAAAAGTGGTCTGTATTTATTTTAAAGTTTATAAAATATAAAGAAGGAAAAAAACCACCCTCATAACCTTCCTTTCTGTAGCAGCCTTGGGTGACATTATGAAGTGAGTGCTTACTATCATGTTTTCTGTGCATATTATATTTTATATAGTTGAAATTAGACTGTATACAGATTCTCCTGTATTTTAAAAAATATTCACACTTTCTAATGCTATTAACATTTTAAAATATATTTAAAAAGTTAGTCATATTTCTGAAGGCATATTGAGTCACAAAATTACAAAATACCTATTTTATACATTTATTAAATTTTTAAAACAATACTAATGAAAATTACTATGCTGTAGCTAAAACACTAGTAGTTAATATCAATTTCCTTTAAATGAAGTAATTAAATAGTGCCTATAAATAAATTTGCAATGCCAACTCACTAACTCATCACTGAGGCATAGCCGAATTTTTTCTTATGTTTTGTTCTTGATATAGAACAGTGTTTCTTAACCTTTTTTGAGCTACCAGCCCTCTGAGAATTCAGTCTATTCTATGAACCTTCTTTGCAGAGAAATTCGTATTTACACTAAAAAACTAATTATAATGATAATTATGATATGCTAGGCACTCTGCCAACTGCTTTACATGTGTTATTCTGTTTAATCCTCATAGCAGCACTGTAAGGAATGCTCTATTATCCTCATTTTTTGAGATAAAGATATCGAAGTGTAAAGAGGTTAAGAAAATTGTATAAGCCCATAGAGCTACCAGGTGGAAGGCTGGGGCTCAAATTCTGATTTTTATTGCTCCAAAGCCCATCCCCTTAACAATGTGCATGTAATTTTAGGGAGCTCATGAATTCCTAAAGCCTGTTTATTGATACTCAGATTAAAGACCCTTTGCAATCCAGAGATTTTCACTGGCAGTGAAGAGTACATGTGGCCAATGAATCTTGCTATTTGTGTAACTTATTTAATTAAAACACAATATTGGTTGGACATCTACTACTTTGAGTGGATGTTCGGTTTTGTGAAATGGTCTTTGTCCCTAAGGAGTTTGCTATCTATGTGGGAAGACAAGAATTATATACATAAAGCAATGAGAAAAAATACAAATATGAAGTTGAATATATAGTCATTAAACATTTCCATAAACTATATGTGAAAATTAATTTCTTTACTTTGTCATACCTGATGCAACTGTCATTCTTTGATTCCTTGATTTATAAAAGGGGCAATCAAACCTAAAAGGCCATTATATCCTTTGGGAACCTGGAAGATTCAGTGTGTCATAAAAATGAGGTCTATAAAGTGACTCTGAGAACTAAATATGTATCACATCCAGATTCCTAAGTTGTTTCATCAGCTTAATCTATTAGCCCCAGGGAGCATGCCCAATAAGGAGATTCAAGAATGTGTAGCCAGCTCCCAAGCATTCAGACAGGTGATTCTGTTGAGTTTGACATATATAGGATGGCAGAACATCTTGATAGTTGCTGCTATTTTGACACAAGTAGGGTTTGTACTGACAGAGAAGTCTTCAGATGCTTCAAGTGATACAGCATAGACTTGAGTTATGCAATGCCAAGTGTGATAATCCATCATCCTTGGAAGAAACCATCAAGGATGGGAAGCTAATTTTAGCTGACCACCTAACAATCTAAGTAGTCAAAAAGAATAGCTGTGGCTGTAATTCAAAGAATTGCTATTAACAGGAGCATAGTATAGGAAAATTGTACATTTAACTTGAATAGCTCCTGTATACAAGGTTATCACAGATATTGGCTATTGTAGATATAAACAATGGATTATATCAAGCTTTTTATTAACATGGCCTTCATAAAATCTTCATACAGTTTTAGAATTTTACTTTTTTTTTTTTTTTTTGAGACTGAGTTTCGTTCTTGTTGCCCAGGCTGGAGTGCAATGATGCGATCTTGGCTCACTGCAACCTCCGCCTCCCAGGTACAAGTGATTCTCCTGTATCAGCCTCCCAAGTAGCTCAGATGACAGGCATGTGTCACCATGCCCAGCTAATCTGTTTGTATTTAGTAGAGATGGGATTTCCCCACGTTAGTCAGGCTGGTCGCAAACTCCTGATCTCAGGTGATTCACTCATCTCGGCCTCCCAAAGTGCTGGGATTACAGGCATGGGCCATTGCGCCTGGCCAGAATTTTACTCTTTTAAAAAAATTTTATCACTTGGGCAATATATGATAGAATTAATTTATATATGGCATTTGAATTTTCTTCTCAAAGCAAATAGAAACTTTAGTACTGCCAAGCATGCCATATACTTTATCTCATTAAAATGAAAAATGAGGCATTTTTTATTTTAAATGTCAAAATAAGAATTGTGTATATTGTTGTTTAATACATCTGTGCTATATTTTAATTAGTTTAATAAATTGCTTTAAATTTCATTTTGTATAATGTTCTCATAATTCCTGCAAACTAAGTTGTTAGCATTATTTTTAAAAGTGGGGCAAGTGTTTTATGAAATGCTATGTCTGAGAAGCCCCCAAATGGAAAATATTTTTAAAGAACAGAAGTTCCTACCCTTGTTCAACAAATTACCATTTGGATCTATTCAGCCACTAGTTGTTGGAAGTAATTTTCTAGACATATATGCAAATATCTTGATAGATTTTATTGATTGCAAAAGAAGAATATGATACCAACTCTGTATAGTTTCTTAAATTCAGTACTGGATAGAAGTATAATTTGAAGGAAAACGTTCCTTTTCATATTTGCTTTGAACAGACACTTGAGTTGTTTTTGAGGTAAATAGGAGATTGGCTATGGGCTTCATAGAAAGAATTGAAGAATAGTCTAACTGTCCAACTTTTGAATTTGGTGTGTTTGTGTATAGGGAACTTAAGACCTTTTGATTTCATAATAAGCAGGGCTCAGGGACAATAAAATTTGACATTCTTAACTGTTACTAGTTTTTCTCCCTATATCCCTGTACAGCCATCTTCTTGTTAACGACATAGAAGCCAGAGTCATAAACTGAGCATGTACCCAAGGCGCCACTGTAAATTGCAAATAGTATTCATGTAATCTCTTCAGGCTAAGATTGAATTGGGGTAGAGAAAGGAGAAGAAAGAATTTTTGAGAGTGGAATGGAAGTAGAAGTCAAGGATAAAGAATATGCTAGAAGGACAGACATGTGCAAATGTTCCCTAAGTTTTGCAGTGAGGTTTATTCAGATGGACCTTTTCATATCTGTAAATATTCCTTTGCTCAAAAGCCAAGCCATGGACTGGGATAGCCTCTGCTTCTGGGGTGTGTGTGTGTGTGTGTGTGTGTGTGTGTGTGTGTGTGTGTGTTGGCAATAACGCAGTCATGAGATAATACAAATAATCAGTGAGGGAATAATTAATGATGTGGCAGGGAATATTTTTTGATAAATGCTTGGGGAATGAGGTGACAAGCGTGAAATTAGAAAATTCCTTCAGTGATCTAAAATATAAATAGCTTTCGGAACTGAAAAGAGTTTCACAGCTGAAGATTTTATTGTGTTGAGAGGAAAAAGTTTTTTCTCTCCCCCACTCCCTCCTCCTTTGCAAGTTGTTTGTCCATTCACAAAACAAATACTCTGAAGCCCAGCGCAGCTCATGGGAATAAATTTCAGGTCGAATTAGTACAGTTTCCTTGCTGTCAGGATGCTGGAATTAATGGTGTTTTGATGACACGAATTTTGAAGGGCAAACAAAGAAGCTGAAGGGAGAGAGACATGACTCCTTAGAAGCTTGGTCCTCCTCTCCCCCAGCTTCTCTTGTCTTCCCTGTCATCCGTCTGCCAATCTCCCTGTCCATGGTTAGTTAAAGGCGCTTTTTATCCTCTTTTCTTTCCCACAGAGTTTGCCAGATCCGGCCCGGTGCCTGGGTTCCAGGAGGACACGCTGCAGTTGGCCTTCATCGACTTGAGACAAGTAAGTCTTTGTGTTTTTGTTTTTTGTTTTTCTTTTAAGATGTGTGACTGAAGACCATCAGGTCTTAAGGAAAAGGGGAAGGGAGGGGGATTGGCGTTGGCGATTCACATTGGAGACCTAAGGGTTTTCCTTGTATTTGAGGCCACCTCTTTTATTTAGCTATCTGGGATCCTTAGCTATGGTGGAGTTAAAGGTTTTGTGGGTAGAAGGGAAGGCGGGGGTGGGAGGAGGGACCCAGAGTAGAGGGACTCAAGTGACCCTCAAGTGATGCGACCCATTGTGCTGTTGTTGGCTTTTGCAGACATAGCAAAAAGATAACTCAGCAAACCAATGCTAAGCAGGTGCACTGATGCGGAGACTGCCTGCTTGGAGAAGTTTTGTTTGTAGATAATGTGGCCAGCAGCATTTAAGAAAAATGAAATATTTTACATTCTGGATTATTGGTTGGTTTGTTGACTTTTTCCTGCTGCCTTAAGTCTTCCCGCCTCCTCCTTTGTAGAATGTTGTCAGCCATGGGTAACTAAGTGGTCGTTTTTGAAGATGATTAGAAAAGCCCTGGACCAGTGATGCTAACCCTATTAAAGTAATGTGATGAAAGCTGATACTTGGGCATTCCTGAGCTTTGGCAAGCCCATTAGATAGAACCAGTCATTCTATAGGACTGTTTCTTGCAGATTGAACTGGGTGGGTTGGTAGGCCTTGGTGGTTTGGATATAGGGAACAGGGTGGGCGGGAGCCCAGTGAGGGGGAGAGTTAACTGGGCTCTGTCATCTCTCCACTCTTAAGATGGATGGGGTTGGATAGAAAGTGTGAATGAAGTAAGAATCAATGACTGATGCTTCTTCCCTATTAAAACAATCTTTTTTTTGTCTGTTTAAAAAAGGGGGCTGGCTTTGTTTCTCCTGCCATAATGATGCAGTGCCTCTTGTTTTCAGAGCTGACATAGTTTGCATTCTGAAAACTTTTAGATGCCCGGGGTATTTCTTAAAGCTGCAGGACCCCTTGTATCGGTAGTTCCTTACCACTGTGATTCGTTTCTTGCTGGAACAGCTTTTAACCCATAATGGATGGCCTGAGCTACCCCTGAATCCTTGTAGATGGGTGGTGTAATCTGTCATCTGATGACAATTCTGGAAATCACTGTTAAGCAGAAAACAGAAAATTGCGTGTCTATAGACCTGCCAAAGTTTGAGGATTCAGGCTGTGTCCGAGAAATGTGTGTCAACTTAATATTTGGGGGCCATGGTGGGGGTTCTCTTGCACATTAAGGATTCACCAGCATGATCACAAATGGAACAATCTCTTCTCACACTTAAGACCTTCCACCTGTAGATTTAGCAACTCAACTGAGACATTCAGGTTTTAATCCCTTGACTGATGTAAGATTGAAAGATTGGGATTTTGGTTTAGGGTTTGTGGAGTGATATCTGTTGGATTCCCTCCCACCCTCCTGTTTCTTCTCAGAAACTTCTAACCCAATTGGCTTTTCTTGGAAAGCAGAAATTGAATTTCATTGGAGAAACACATCCAAGAAAAAATGTTTCCGTTCTCACTATTCATGAGAAGGAAGCATGGTTATTCTCTCTAGTTTGTGGTTTTGGTCCCTATGGAAAGGAACTAGTGTTCACAGAAAATGTTAACTAAGGGAGTAAGTTAGAAAGCACAGCCAAAATAAGGTGGATCAGCGTCGGGAATGAATGTGCAAGTACTTGTAAGCTCTCAGTGAGCACTGTCATTTATGCTTAAGTTCCTATTACATTTCTCCTCCCGGAGTTGCTTTTATAATGTTTTAATAGTAGAAACCCAAAATCCAAAATTTTACTGGTAATGAAAGAGTATGCCTCTTTCTATTCAATCTGTCACCTAATTTCTACTTATACCTGTCTCTACTGAAGCAGCTTAAAGGGATAATTTTTCTAACCTAGATTGTTTGAAAAACTTCTTTAGTTCTTGGTCTGTAGCTCATTGTTAGTAGACCTCAGGTAGGTTGAGTCATTGTGAAAAAAATGATCTCTCCACATCCTGTGCTGAAAATATTTCTCTCTTTGCAGTTCGTCTTAGTCATTCTCAGAACTTATTTAAAGTGAGCATCATTTTAAAAGGAGGCTTCTGAACTACAGAGATGTTCAAACTCTAAACAGAAAATCTGGGACTATGTTTTCTTAAACATTTAGGCTTCTAAAATAGAATTTTTGAATTTTGGGATTGGAGGCTAATCTTTAAAATTATGTAGTATAACATTTGGCTTTATACTTTAATCACTGTACAGCACCCCAGACTTTGATTGAATGTCTTCCTTGAGGAGGATCCATTACCCCAAAGCAGCAAGTTCCACCTTAGGACAATATGATTACTAGAAAGATATTTCTTAAGTTGGCTAAAATCTGTCTCACTTAACCTTAACCCTTTAAATCTTTATATTTTTATTTGGGCATCCCCAATTAGAGGAATGGGCTTCCTAGTCCTCATTTATTGAGCTTCCTATTTGCTAGTATTTGAGTCTTTTTCACGTGTCACATTGTTACCTATTTCTCATCTAGTCCTTACAGGGTTGATTTTATGGACCAAAACTGAGTACTACTCTCACTGGTCTGTGTTTTTCTTTCAGACATATTATTAAGAACACAGATTTTTTTTTCATTATATAATGACCTATCTAAACCTATAACTGACCTCCTGAGTCAGTTATCTAGCTTAACTGAATTAATCATTATGCCCTTAATAAGCCAAAGATAAAAATATTAAATAGGAAGCCCAAGTTAAGGTAAATTATAGGGTACACATTCATGTAAGAAGAGGATCTGCCCCCAGTGCAGTGCAGCAAGGATATTCTTTTACCGTCATTGAGTGTATTTGCCTCACTGTTTTATATGTGTATTCTGAGCATTCTTTCACAGTGTCTTGCTTTAGAGAGGTTCAGAAAGCATCAATTGAATGAATAATTTTAAAATATTCAAAACATGGAATATTTGATGAAATCATCTTTGTATAGACTATAATAACAGTGTCATTTAAAAGTTACAGAATTTCATTAGGAAGCAAATTAGATGCGGATAGCAAAACTATTCATCCTTTTTTGCTTGTCCTAGTCTCACTTTTCTACTTCTTAAGAGAAAGAGAAATGACATTTTGAATATACAAGCTTTCATGGTATTTTACTTTTGTGTGGCACTTCAGAGTTAAAGTACAAATAAGTTAAACCTCATTTGTCAGATTTCTGATTTTGGAAAACCTACTATTAATAATATTGTGAATTAGATAGTACAAATCAAAATCCCCTTCTTTAGCACTTTGTGTTTTCTATCTTTGTAAGTTCATAGATGTAGGACTGCAGTATGACTTCTCATGCAAAAATCAAATATATGTGTATATTTCCATCAAAATCCAAATTTGGACTAATGCTGAATTTTGAGAAGCGTAGCTTAAAGGCTCATTTAATTAGCTATCTTGAAATGGCATGTAAACACCAAGTGCTGACCTTTAATGGTTCATAATTGAGAATTATAATATAGGACCAATAGTAGATTCTCAGTACTTACTTTAAACAGTGGCATGGCTTATATTTTTCTTCCATGGTTAAACATTAAGTAGATAATGCTGATGAACACTAGAATTTGATTTTCATTTCAGTTTATTTTATCAAAGTCTAAGTGCCTACTGTGTACAAATCACAACCTAAGTGTTGTGGGAATACATAAATTAATATAGTATAATCTGTGCCCTCTGGGAGCAAAGGAATGACCAGCAAATTCCTGATTCTAATATAAGGCACACTGTGATAAGTACTACATTGAAGGATGAAGCCATTATGTATGTTTCAGTTAGTTCAGTGACTTTTGCTACAAAATAAATTACCCCACAACATGTTGGCTTAAAACAAGAACCACTTATGAAGCTCAGATTTCTACAGATTCTCAATTTAGGGTAGGTTCAGCTGGGCTTACTCAAACTTTGAGGTCTGCTGCTAGATTGGCTAGGGACTGGCTGGTCTAGGATGCTTTAGCTAAGACTACTCTTTTCTACTCTCTGTGATCTCTCATCTAAAGACAACCTAACCTAGATTTATTTACATGGCATCTTGGCAGAGTTCCAAGAAAGCAATAGGAAATGCGCAAACTCCTTGAAGCCTACACTTGGAGCTAGCAAACCATCAGTTCTACCACATTCTTGTGGCTAGAGCTAGTCACAAGGCCAGTCCAAATTCAAGAAATGGGGACATAAACTCCAATTTACACTCTAGTTGAGCTATAAGACATATATAAACAATGCAAATGAAGAGCAAGTTTGTACCTATAAGTGCAAAAAGAGGCCGTGAAGTAGAGAGGTCTATGTGTGCCTGAGTAGCTATAGAATATTTCATGGAAAAGGTGAAGAGTCACACTGAAAGTCAAGCATTGTTAAGAGAAGAAAATATTTAAAGCGTAGAAAATAGCAGATTTAAGTTTTGTTTAAAAACATGGGTGTTTTGTATATTAGTTTAATTAGGATCTAGACTGTCTGTCTTTTCTCTTTTAAGTATTAGGCTGATCTCTTTAAATCCCCATTTCTTAATTTCTTATATTATTTTTTGTTGTTTGTCTTCCTCATATACCTCTTCTTTTATGTCCTATCTATTCTTCTCCTCATTAAATGCTACTATTTACAGCCTACCCTGAAACATTTCACATTTCTGTTATTCACATTCATTGTAAGTACTTCTTAACTTCCTTGGATAATAGTTTGCATTATTTATTTAATCTATGATAGTTCACCTTCCATGTTTGACCAAAGGCTTGAGGGTGTTCCTTTTCTTAGTAACATCCCATTATTTTCTGTTCTTTGACCCCAACAGTTATTTACTTCTGATATATACTTAAGTTTTTATAAAGCTGAATGAACTAGGTTGTGACATTGCATCAGATCTCGTGAATGGAGCTTGTTGGCAACGACTCTCATACAGCAAGCCATCCCAAGATATCTAGGGCTTTTTTTAGATTGAGCTGTTGATATTCCCTCTAGGCCAGTTATTCCCCAGTTTCTAATCTACAATCTAAAGTAAACACAGTGCATTTCCATTGCAGACACTTAACTTGCCTTGAAAACAACTATAGGACCTAAGAGAAATAGTTGCATGTTTCTTTTGAGATGTTGAACAAATACTGCTGCTATTCCTTTTAGAGGTATAGAGGTAAAACCCATACCTTCGGTTAGTTAACATCCATGATGAAAACTTGAGAACAACTCAAGAACCTAACTGTTTAGAACTGCCCCTCCTACTTCTCATCCTGTCATGATCTTCTTCAATAAAATTTTGATTTTCAAATCAAATTGCCCAAGTCTAGTGAATATTATGTGTTCCTAGAAGGAACATTCCCCCTTTGCTTGACTGCTGTGGCTCATAGGAAAAGATCTTAACTTTAATAATTATTTGCATTTTAGCCTCAGTAGAAAACCCATTTAGATCAAAAGCTGATTTTGTTTTCTGATACAGCAATATACCAAAAAGACATGTAGTCCATAGGATTTATTTTTTAATGTTTTACTGTAACCAGTCTAAACTGTCCCCTAACTAGGAGGCTTCATAGGAGGTGGGGCTGGGGTGGGGCAGGCCCATATCTCAAAAGGCCAGAGATGTCAGTCTTCTGTTTTTCATTATAACCATTAAACTATTAACAGGAAGCCATTTCCCACATGTACTTAATACTGGTCCTGAACTTGCTGGAATATAACTTGGGTTTTGGGAGGTGAACTGTAGTTTTCCCAAGTGTTTACTGAACAGTTACTGAGCAGTTGATGAAGAGACGTGTGGGGGTAGGTAGTAGGGGAAAGTTTTTATGAAAAGATATTCTTGGTAGAGAAAATACAGTTGTTTGCAAACCTTCCAGTTGGGAAGTGTACGGACCAGTAATGTCAGTAGAGATACTCTCCAAGTGCTCAGCTGAAATATTCTGTTGACCTTCAGATTGTATGTGATCTCGAATAATGGCCTGTAAAATGGGGAGCCATCTATACCATAGTCAGAAATCAAATAACTTGATAACTCATGGAATTAGAAGATGTCATTACTATGACTGTTGTGGATAATAGGATTAGAAGGAATGAGTTAAGCCATAAAGTACATTATCTTGGAAGAGATTATCTGTACCACTGATAGAGTAGCATGTATATATGAGGAGGGCAGATGAGAAACGAAATCCAGGGTCATCATATCCCAAAGGCATTTGGTGGTTAGAAGAGGATATAGTAATATCAGACCACCTGCACAGATCTCTTTGCAGACACAGAGCCACTACATGTCCTGCAGACCATATTTCATATCTTGATATAGCCACAGCAAGCACTTGGATATAGATATAGACCTCCCTAATCAGGAAATGTTCATTCATTTGTTCAACACTGTGCCTAGCCCAGGTAGTAGATACAATGCAGTGAATAAAATAGGCCCTTACATTTATGGAGCTTGCATTCTTTTTTTTTTTTTTTTGAGACGGAGTCTTGCTCTGTCGCCCAGGCTGGAGTGCAGTGGCGCAATCTCGGCTCACTGCAAGCTCCGCCTCCCGGGTTCACGCCATTCTCCTGCCTCAGCCTCTCCGAGTAGCTGGGACTACAGGCGCCCGCCACCACGCCCGGCTAATTTTTTTTTGTATTTTTAGTAGAGACGGGGTTTCACCGTGGTCTCGATCTCCTGGGAGCTTGCATTCTTATATAACATTCTCTTCTTCCCATAGTCTCTCTTCAGATGGCCTGATGCTCCAAGAGATGTCACTTTATCTATATATATTTTTTTTTGTATTGATGCTGTAGTTCCATTTTAGGAAACAGCTATAAAGTTTTCTGGCAAGATCTCTAGGGCAAGGCCAACTCTGCTGTACGCAGATACACAGACTTTCAGAAAAGACATTTTAGCTGTGGTTTAGCAGCCTGACATAAATAAGATGGTCAACTTCAAAAGATGGTCATTTGGTTTTTGGAAGCAGACTTTTCTGGTCATTTTGCTAAAATTGTATTGCCCAAGTTGTTTTGACAGATGCCTGTAACCTTCAAGGTGATACCTCCAGCATCAAAGGAAGCTCTGACAGGAAATAATTCCTATTCCTAACTATGGGTAGGGGAGAGCTAACAGCTTCTGGGGATGGTTCTGTGAAAAATAGAAGAAGGAACACCGTGAGAATAGGCTCCATTGAGCTAGACCTTTGACTTTATAGCAAAGGCTGGATCAGCATATGCAAGGATAGGGCACAGATGAATAAAGTCTTCAGCTTCTGGAATGCTTTAGTAGTCTCTGCAAAAAAGATCTATCTCCTTCCCTTGCTTGAGACATTAGTAACTAGAGCCATCAGAGGAAATTAGTAGGAGGAATATGTAACAAATTCTGGGATTTGCTAGAATGTCCTTAATTGATTGGAGGAGAATCTGCTCTAGAACTGCCAAGACTTTGTCTCACTTCATACCAGCTTCTTAACTGGGGAGGAAGTGCGTTTGGAAATTCTACCTCACGGCATTTTTTGATTTAACAAATAGTTCATATTTTGCAGACCAGGACCTCATGAAATAATACCCAAACAGAGCAGAACTCTTTGGTATAGAAAATCATATAAGATGTCATTTAAGTGCCAGGAAAAGACCAAAATTTAATGGGCCAAATGGCATCATAGCATGTTTGGAAGGCCATTTTCTATTCATTATCCTCTTACTATGAAAATCATTTTAGCACCTCAGGGGTCTAACTTCCTAAAAGTCCCTACGGAATTGTTTCAGGAGATTAGGAATCAGGGGAGAGGGAGTATTCGTAGTAGATGATAACCACACCAAGACCATGGTAGTCTTATGAGAGGTAGACTCCTTGTTTTTATTTTAACGGGGAAGGGGTCCTTGAAGGGAAGGTGGAAGGGCTGATGAACTCCACTGTGGTTTTCCTCAGAGAGCAAGCACACTCACTTAGTAGCAATGTAAGCCCCAAACAGTTGGTTCTTTGCACAATTGTATGTGGTAGAAAGGTAACTTCTGGACCTCTTTGAGGGTTCTTCCCTGGAGAGTTTGTGTGTCTGGAAATGCTAGCTCATGAATGACAGGCACTGTGGGCCTCGTCAGATTAAACTATCATAAATGGCAGATATGTGAAGAAAAGCAGCAGTTGAAGGTCCTTCAGTTTGGAGCAGTTCTGACAACCTTTTAGGTAGCAGGAGATAAAATACCAGGCTTTTGACATATTTCCCCATGAAAAATTAATGAGGTTTGGCCTTCTGACTCGTGGGCCTCCCAGGCTAAGAGTTTCCATTGTTGCTTTCAACCCATATTGCCACAGTCTAACCTAACGCTGGGTTGCCCAGCACTTTCTGCTTCATCCTGGAGGCAGGGCCCTACTACTTAGAGGTTCCATCAGAGTATATTATGTTGGTGCAAAAGTAATTGCGGTTTTGCCATTGAAACTAATGGCAAAAACCACAATTACTTTTGCACCATCCTAATAGAACATCCTTTCCATTAGGTGTTAGAAGGACCTTTTACAGAACTGTCAGTCTAATCTGTGACAACTCTCCTACCCCTCTGCTTCAGTAGAACAACGACTGTAACTTTTGATGTAGACATGGTGCCAGCATCACTCTAGATAGCCTCAACGGCAAAGTCAGTCAGTTTGAAGGCATTGGTTCCATTCCATTTCAGCTTTTGAGTGAAGAGCTAACAAGCATAACTTAGTAAGCCACCTAGCAATTGCTACCTTAGTCCACAGACAGCATTGTCAATCCTCTCATGCTGTATCATAGGGGACCTAGGTAACCTGTGAGACGCCTTGCTGCCTGACTAGCCTGAGGCGTTGCACTACTTTCTGCTTCTCCCAACAAACCAAGCCTGAGGAATTCAGAAGGTTTCTCCCTAACCTCTACCATACAGCATGAATATGCATATCCACAAACATGGAATTTGGAAGTTTTTGAGACAATCACATCTTTATGAGAAGGGACAGGAGAGTCATTACCAATGAATTTCCCTGGGCGTAGCAGTGGTATCAGAGCCTGTTGTAGTGGTACTGGTTGAATGAAAACTGCTAGGTTCTGAACACGAATCTCATCTTCATTAACCGCACTGTGTAGCTTTCTACTAGAGGACCCTTACAGGCCAAGGAAAAGCCCTGGAACCAATTTCTAACTACTGCATTCTAATGGTAGCCGCTGGAGGGCAGCAGAGAGTGACAACAAAGATCCAGATTGAGGCAACTAGGATATAGTTCAGTTTACCAAGAAAGAAGC
This sequence comes from Symphalangus syndactylus, assembly GCF_028878055.3. Taxonomy (NCBI): domain Eukaryota; kingdom Metazoa; phylum Chordata; class Mammalia; order Primates; family Hylobatidae; genus Symphalangus; species Symphalangus syndactylus. The sequence continues at coordinate 68,108,030 of NC_072436.2, forward strand.
ACCCTTAGCTATAAAAGAATTAACTACCTGGGAGCCACAGTTACAAGCATGGATCCCTGGGGAGCAAGGACCAAAGGGAGAATCCAGAACCCTAATCTGAGTGTTAAAACGCTTCCTTCTAGGGCAAGTCCAGGAACCAGGAATGGGTAAAGGTGTGAGGTAGGACTGATTATGAAAGGGGAACTGGACAGCATAAGTGAAGGTAGAAAACCAAAAGGACAGTCTAAAGTGTCAAGTCCCAAGAGGACAAGTGAAGATAGAACAGGAATCAGGTTGCTTCTGGAACTCTTTGAGGGTTCTTCCTTCGAGAGTTTGTGTCTGGAAATGCTAGCTCATGAATGAGAGGCACCGTGGGCCTTGTCAGATTAAACTATTATAAATGGCAGGTATGTGAAGATAAGCAGAAGATGAAAGCCCTTCGGTGTGTAGCAGTTCTGACAACCTTTTGGGTAGCAGGAGATAAAACACCAGGCTTGAATGAAAGAAAGAAGTACAGTGGGAGGCAAGCCAGAATGAATGAGTTAAAGAGGCAAAAGTACAGTCAGGGAGATCGATCCTCTGAGGCAATGGTACCCAAGGAAGGAGCCTTGTGTAGAGTACATATCAGCAAGGAGGGATCTACAAAGGGAACAATTACGGACACAACCAGCTATATCTATGGGATTCTCATCTCTTAAATATTAATAGCTGCTTCTTTATTCGCTAGGATCATTTCTTTCTTGGTCTGTTGATTTTAAGGGTAAAATAACTTGTTGAGAATGTGGAGAGAGTGAGAGAGATGATGCGACATTCTCAGATGCGATTAAGGGATTATTGCACATGAAATGAAATTCAACGTGGGCATGAAGCCTTTCTGGATAACATTTGTGTGAAAGGACAGCCTGTTTTCCTAGAATAGCTTCTGATATTCCCTTTTCATGTTTTATACTGTAACACTGGCTAAGAATATACAGTAGAAAAGAAAAATGGGCTCTGATGACTAGTTATATAGGCAAGATCCCAATCAGTCCAGAGACTTAAGATCTGTTCCCAGTAGGTTAGCAGAGAGCTGTGTTTGGAGTCTCTTTATGCTGAATGCTCAGCATTTTTCCAAACCCCCTTAGGTATGAAGAAAGAAAATTCTGCCTTGGTCTATTAAGTTCTAGTGTCTCCCTCTTTCCTTCAATCCCTCAAGCATCAGAAAAATAGGGCTTCTGTAACCACAAATTTCAGGAACCCTCTACTGGGTGGCAGGGCAGCATGGTGATTAGGTTTGGAACTGAGCAGACCTTAGGTTACTAGCTGTGACATTTGGCAAATTATTTGACCTCTCTGAGGTGTCATTTCCTAGACTATTAAATGAAAATTTTAAATAGCTTATAAGGCTCATAATGTTGGAGTAAGCATTAAATAAGACAATATAATTATGTTGCATATTATCCGGTAAGCATTTAATTAACGAAGTAGCTATTATTATTACTTCTACTATTGCAGTCACTATACTGTAGCGGCCTACTTAAGAAGTCTGCCTGCATGGAAATGGTATCCACATGAAAGTCAGGCAACCTGGAGTGATCACTTAACTCTTGCTGATTCATTACATGACAGGATACTTGTGCCTTTGGCTAATGGCTCATACTGGGACTCCTGCCATTTCTCAGAAAGTAAGGAATTGAGAATGATAACTATTAAATGTTCTGAGCTCTTCTGAGCATAGAGGTAACTGAAAAGAAATTAAGCCTTGAGTTAATTTTTCATGTTTAATCAGATTACAAGTTATTTGCTTTATATTTCTCTATTAAGAAGTACTGTTTATGAAAATATTACTATAGTAGATTAAAAATAGTTTTCAAAGATGAAAAATAAGCCGTAACTATTTTATCTTAACACAATTGTTTTTTATTTTGTGGGGCTCTTTCTGGTCTTTTTTTTTATATGCTTATTTGTAATGCCTATGTCCTTTTGTATTTAACTTTTTTTTAAATAGTGCTTTCCCTTTTATTTATTTTGATTATACTTTAAGTTCTGGGGTACATGTGCAGAATGTGCAGTTTTGTTACATAGGTATACACGTGCCATGGTGGTTTGCTGTACCCATCAACCTGTCACCTACATTAGGTATTTCTCCTAATGCTGTGCCTCCCCCAGCCCCCACCCCCAACAGGCCCCGGTGTGTAATGTTCCCCTCCCTGTGTCCATGTCTTCTCATTGTTCAGCTCCCACTTATGAGCGGGAACATACGGTGTTTGGTTTTCCGTTCTTATGTTGGTTTGCTGAGAATGATGGTTTTCAGCTTCATCTATGTCCCTGCAAAGGACATGAACTCATCCTTTTTTATGGCTGTATAGTATTCCATGGTGTATATGTGCCACATTTTCTTTATCCAGTCTATCACTGATGGACATCTGGGTTGGTTCCAAGTCTTTGCTATTGTCGATAGTGCCACAATAAACATACATGTGCATGTGTCTTTATAGTAGAATGATTTATAATCCTTTGGGTACATACCCAGTAATGGGATTACTGAGTCAAATGGTATTTCTAGTTCTAGGTCCTTGAGGAATTGCCACACTGTCTTCCACAATGGTTGAACTAATTTACACTCCCACCAACAGTGTAAAAGCATTCCTATTTCTCCACATCCTCTCCAGCATCTGTTGTTTCCTGACTTTTTAATGATCACTATTCTAACTGTCATGAGATGGTATCTCATTGTGGTTTTTGATTTGTATTTCTCTAATGACCAGTGATGATGAGCATTTTTTCTTTTTCTTTTTTTTTTTCTTTTTTTTTTTTTATTATACTTTAGGGTTTTAGGGTACATGTGCACAATGTGCAGATTTGTTACATATGTATCCATGTGCCATGTTGATTTCCTGCACCCATTAACTCGTCATTTAGCATTAGGTGTATCTCATAATGCTGTCCCTCCCCCCTACCCCCACCCCACAACAGTCCCCGGAGTGTGATGTTCCCCTTCCTGTGTCCATGAGTTCTCATTGTTCAATTCCCACCTATGAGTGAGAACATGCGGTGTTTGGTTTTTTGTCCTTGCGATAGTTTACTGAGAATGATGTTTTCCAGTTTCATCCATGTCCCTACAAAGGACATGAACTCATCATTTTTTATGGCTGCATAGTATTCCATGGTGTATATGTGCCACATTTTCTTAATCCAGTCTATCGTTGTTGGACATTTGGGTTGGTTCCAACTCTTTGCTATTGTGAATAGTGCCGCAATAAACATACGTGTGCATGTGTCTTTATAGCAGCATGGTTTATATTCCTTTGGGTATATACCCAGTAATGGGATGGCTGGGTCAAATGGTATTTCTAGTTCGAGATCCCTGAGGAATCGCCACACTGACTTCCACAATGGTTGAACTAGTTTACAGTCCCACCAACAGTGTAAAAGTGTTCCTATTTCTCCACATCCTCTCCAGCACCTGTTGTTTCCAGATTTTTTAATGATGGCCATTCTAACTGGTGTGAGATGGTATCTCACTGTGGTTTTGATTTGCATTTCTCTGATGGCCAGTGATGATGAGCATTTCTTCATGTGTTTTTTGGCTGCATAAATGTCTTCTTTTGAGAAGTGTCTGTTCATGTCCTCTGCCCACTTTTTGATGGGGTTGTTTGTTTTTTTCTTGTAAATTTGTTTGAGTTCATTGTAGATTCTGGATATTAGCCCTTTATCAGATGAGTAGGTTGCAAAAATTTTCTCCCATTCTGTAGATTGTCTGTTCACTCTGATGATAGTTTCTTTTGCTGTGCAGAAGCTCTTTAGTTTAATGAGATCCCATTTGTCGATTTTGGCTTTTGTTGCCATTGCTTTTGGTGTTTTAGACATGAAGTCCTTGCCCACGCCTATGTCCTGAATGGTATTGCCTAGGTTTTCTTGTAGGATTTTAATGGTTTTAGTTCTAACATATAAGTCTTTAATCCATCTTGAATTAATTTTTGTATAAGGTGTAAGGAAGGGATCCAGTTTCAGCTTTCTACATATGGCTAGCCAGTTTTCCCAGCACCATTTATTAAATAGGGAATCCTTTCCCCATTTCTTGTTTTTGTCAGGTTTGTCAAAGATCAGATAGTTGTAGCTATGCGGCATCATTTCTGAGGGCTCTGTTCTGTTCCATTGATCTATGTCTCTGTTGTGGTACCAGTACCATGCTGTTTTGGCTACTGTAGCCTTGTAGTATAGTTTAAAGTCAGGTAGCTTGATGCCTCCAGCTTTGTTCTTTTGGCTTAGGATTGACTTGGCAATGCGGGCTCTTTTTTGGTTCCATATGAACTTTAAAGTAGTTTTTTCCAATTCTGTGAAGAAAGTCACTGGTAGCTTGATGGGGATGGCATTGAATCTATAAATTACCTTGGGCAGTATGGCCATTTTCACGATATTGATTCTTCCAACCCATGAGCATGGAATGTTCTTCCATTTGTTTGTATCCTCTTTTATTTCATTGAGCAGTGGTTTGTAGTTCTCCTTGAAGAGGTCCTTCACATCCCTTGTAAGTTGGATTCCTAGGTATTTTATTCTCTTTGAAGCAATTGTGAATGGGAGTTCACTCATGATTTGGCTCTCTGTTTGTCTGTGATTGGTGTACAAGGATGCTTGTGATTTTTGTACATTGATTTTGTATCCTGAGACTTTGCTGAAGTTGCTAATCAGCTTAAGGAGATTTTGGGCTGAGACGATGGGGTTTTCTAGATATACAATCATGTCATCTGCAAACAGGGACAATTTGACTTCCTCTTTTCCTAATTGAATACCCTTTATTTCCTTCTCCTGCCTGATTGCTCTGGCCAGAACTTCCAGCACTATGTTGAATAGGAGAGGTGAGAGAGGGCATCCCTGCCTTGTGCCAGTTTTCAGAGGGAATGCTTCCAGTTTTTGCCCATTCAGTATGATATTGGCTGTGGGTTTGTCGTAGATAGCTCTTATTATTTTGAGATACGTCCCATCAATACCTAATTTATTGAGAGTTTTTAGCATGAAGGGTTGTTGAATTTTGTCAAAGGCCTTTTCTGCATCTTTGAGATAATCATGTGGTTTTTGTCTTTGGTTCAGTTTATATGCTGGATTACATTTATTGATCTGCGTATGTTGAACCAGCCTTGCATCCCAGGGATGAAGCCCACTTGATCATGGTGGATAAGCTTTTTGATGTGCTGCTGGATTCGGTTTGCCAGTATTTTATTGAGGATTTTTGCATCAATGTTCATCAAGGATATTGGTCTGAAATTCTCTTTTTTGGTTATGTCTCTGCCAGGTTTTGGTATCAGGACGATGCTGGCTTCGTAAAATGTGTTAGGGAGGATTCCCTCTTTTTCTATCGATTGGAATAGTTTCAGAAGGAATGGTACCAGTTCCTCCTTGTACCTCTGGTAGAATTCAGCTGTGAATCCATCAGGTCCTGGACTCTTTTTGGTTGGTAAGCTATTGATTATTGCCACAATTTCAGAACCTGTTATTGGTCTATTCAGAGATTCAACTTCTTCCTGGTTTAGTCTTGGGAGGGTGTATTTGTCGAGGAATTTATCCATTTCTTCTAGATTTTCTAGTTTATTTGCATAGAGGTGTTTGTAGTATTCTCTGATGGTAGATTGTATTTCTGTGGGATCGGTGGTGATATCCCCTTTTTCGTTTTTTATTGCATCTATTTGATTCTTCTCTCTTTTCTTCTTTATTAGTCTTGCTAGTGGTCCATCAGTTTTGTTGATCTTTTCAAAAAACCAGCTCCTGGATTCATTAATTTTTTGAAGGGTTTTTTGTGTCTCTATTTCCTTCAGTTCTGCTCTGATTTTAGTTATTTCTAGCCTTCTGCTAGCTTCTGAATGTGTTTGCTCTTGCTTTTCTAGTTCTTTTAATTGTGATGTTAGGGTGTCAATTTTGGATCTTTGCTGCTTTCTCTTGTGGGCATTTAGTGCTATAAATTTCCCTCTACACACTGCTTTGAACGTGTCCCAGAGATTCTGGTATGTTGTTTCTTTGTTCTCATTGGTTTCAAAGAACATCTTTATTTCTGCCTTCATTTCATTATGAACCCAATAGTCATTCAGGAGCAGGTTGTTCAGTTTCCATGTAGTTGAGTGGTTTTGAGTGAGTTTCTTAATCCTGAGTTCTAGTTTGATTGCACTGTGGTCTGAGAGACAGTTTGTTATAATTTCTGTTCTTTTACATTTGCTGAGGAGAGCTTTACTTCCAACTATGTGGTCAATTTTGGAATAGGTGTGGTGTGGTGCTGAAAAAAATGTATATTCTGTTGACTTGGGGTGGAGAGTTCTGTAGATGTCTATTAGGTCCACTTTATGTAGAGCTGAGTTCAATTCCTGGATATCCTTGTTAACTTTCTGTCTCGTTGATCTGTCTAATGCTGACAGTGGGGTGTTAAAATCTCCCATTATTATTGTGTGGGAGTTTAAGTCCCTTTGTAGGTCACTGAGGACTTGCTTTATGAATCTGGGTGCTCCTGTGTTGGGTGCATATATATTTAGGATAGTTAGCTCTTCTTGTTGAATTGATCCCTTTACCATTATGTAATGGCCTTCTTTGTCTCTTTTGATCTTTGTTGGTTTAAAGTCTATTTTATCAGAGACTAGGATTGCAACCCCTGCCTTTTTTTGTTTTCCAGTTGCTTGATAGATCTTCCTCCATCCCTTTATTTTGAGTCTATGTGTGTCTCTGCACGTGAGATGGGTTTCCTGAATACAGCACACTGATGGGTCCTGACTCCTTATCCAGTTTGCCAGTCTGTGTCTTTTGATTGGAGCATTTAGCCCATTTACATTTAACGTTAATATTGTTATGTGTGAATCTGATCCTGTCATTATGATGTTAGTTGGTTATTTTGCTCATTAGATGCTATAGTTTCTTCCTAGCCTTGATGGTCTTTACAGTTTGGCATGTTTTTGCAGTGGCTGGTACCGGTTGTTCCTTTCCATGTTTAGTGCTTCCTTCAGGAGCTCTTTTAGGGCAGGCCTGGTGGTGACAAAATCACTCAGCGTTTGCTTGTCTGTAAAGTATTTTATTTCTCCTTCACTTATGAAGCTTAGTTTGGTGGGATAGGAAATTCTGGGTTGAAAATTCTTTTCTTTAAGAATGTTGACTATCGGCCCCCACTCTCTTCTGGCTTGTAGAGTTTCTGCTGAGAGATCAGCTGTTAGTCTGATGGGCTTCCCTTTGTGGGTAACCCGACCTTTCTCTCTGGCTGCCCTTAACATTTTTTCCTTCATTTCAACTTTGGTGAATCTGACAATTATGTGTCTTGGAGTTGCCCTTCTCGAGGAGTATCTTTGTGGCGTTCTCTGTATTTCCTGAATCTGAATGCTGGCCTGCCTTGCTAGATTGGGGAAGTTCTCCTGGATAATATCTTGCAGAGTGTTTTCCAACTTGGTTCCATTCTGCCCATCATTTTCAGGTACACCAATCAGACATAGGTTTGGTCTTTTCACATAGTCCCAAATTTCTTGGAGGCTTTGTTCATTTCTTTTTATTCTTTTTTCTCTAAACTTTCCTTCTCTCTTCATTTCATTCATTTCATCTTCCATCAGCGATACCCTTTCTTCCAGTTGATCTCATCTGCTACTGAGGCTTCTGCAATCTTCGCGTAGTTCTCGAAACTTGGCTTTCAGCTCCATCAGCTCCTTGAAACCCTTCTCTCCATTGGTTATTCTAGTTATGCATTCTTCTAATTTTTTTTCAAAGTTTTTAACTTCTTTGCTATTGTTTTGAATTTCCTCCCGTAGCTCAGAGTAGTTTGATCGTCTGAAGCCTTCTTCTCTCAACTCATCAAAGTCATCCTCCATCCAGCTTTGTTCCGTTGCTGGTGAGGAACTGCGTTCCTTTGGAGGAGGAGAGGTGCTCTGTTTTTTAGAGTTTCCAGTGTTTTTGGTCTGTTTTTTCCCCATCTTTGTGGTTTTATCTACTTTTTGTCTTTGATGATGGTGATGTACAGATGGATTTTTGGTGTGGATGTGCTTTCTGTTTGTTAGTTTTCCTTCTACCAGACAGGACCCTCAGCTGCAGGTCTGTTGGAGTTTACTAGAGGTCCACTCCAGACCCTGTTTGGCTGGGTGTCAGCAGCAGTGGCTGCAGAACAGCGGATTTTCGTGAGACCACAAATTCAGCTGTCTGATAGTTCCTCTGAAAGTTTTGTCTCAGAGGAGTACCTGGTTGAATGAGGTGTCAGTCTGTCCCTACTGGGGGGGTGCCTCCCAGTTAGGCTGCTCAGGGGTGAGGGACCCACTTTAGGAGGCAGTCTGTCCGTTCTCAGATCTCCAGCTGCGTGCTGGGAGAACCACTACTCTCTTCAAAGCTGTCAGTCAGACAGGGACATTTAAGTCTGTGGAGGTTCTTGCTGGGTTTTTGTTTGTCTGTGTCCTGCCCCCAGAGGTGGAGCCTACAGAGGCAGGCAGGCCTCCTTGAGCTGTGGTGGGCTCCACCCAGTTCCAGCTTCCTGGCTGCTTTGTTTACCTAAGCAAGCCTGGGCAATGGCGGGCGCCCCTCCCCCAGCCTCGCTGCCGCCTTGCAGCTTGATCTCAGACTGCTGTGCTAGCAATCAGCGAGACTCCGTGGGCTTAGGACCCTCCGAGCCAGGTGTGGGACACAATCTCCTAGTGTGCCGTTTTCCAGGCCCGTTGGAAAAGCACAGTATTAGGATGGGACTGACCCGATATTCCAGGTGCCGTCTGTTTCCCCTTTCTTTGACTAGGAAAGGGAACTCCCTGACCCCTTGCGCTTCCCGAGTGAGGCAATGCCTCGCCCTGCTTCGGCTCGCGCACAGTGCGCTTCACCGACTGTCCTGCACCCACTGTTAGGCACTCCCTAGTGAGATGAAACCGGTACCTCAAGCAGAAATGCAGAAATCACCAGTCTTCTGTGTCGCTGCGGCTGGGAGCTGGAGACCGGAGCTGTTCCTATTCCGCCATCTTGGCTCCACCCCCCGGAAAGCCGATGAGCATTTTTTCATATGTTTGTTGGCTGCATAAATGTCTTCTTTTGAGAAGTGTCTTTGCATATCCTTTGCCCACTTTTCGATGGGGTTGTTTGTTTTTTTCTTGTAAATTTGTTTCTTTGTAGATTCTGGATATTAGTCCTTTGTCAGATGGATAGATTGCAAAAATTTTCTCCCATTCTGTAGGTTGCCTGTTCACTCTGGTGATCGTTTCTTTTGCTGTGCAGAAGCTCTTTAGTTTAATTAGATCCCATGTATCAATTTTGGCTTTTGTTGCCATTGCTTTTGGTGTTTTGGACATGAAGTCTTTGCCCATGCCTATGTCCTGAATGGTTTTGCCTAGGTTCTCTTCTAGGATTTTTATGCTTTTAGGTCTTACATTTAAGTCTTTAATCCACCTTGAGTTAATTTTTGTTTAGGGTGTAAGGAAGGGGTCCAGTTTCAGTTTTCTGCATTGCTAGCCAGTTTTCCCAACACCGTTTATTAAATAGGGAATCCTTTCCCCATTGCTTGTTTGTGTCAGGTTTGTCGAATATCAGATGGTTGTAGATGTATGGTGTTATTTCTGAGGCCTCTGTTCTGTTCCATTGGTCTATATATCTGTTTTGGTACCAGTACCATGCTGTTTTGGTTACCTTAAACATTTTTAGGCTGTTCATTCTTAAATCAATTTTATTCAGGTATAATCTAGTATACAATAAAATGTGCCTATTTTAAGTGTACAACTCCATGTAACCACCACCACCACCACCACCACAACCAAGAACATTTCTATCATGCCAAAAAGGCTTCTTGTGTGTCTTTGTAATTAGTCCCATCCCTTTGTCCGCAAATAACCACTGATCTGCTCTTTATCACTGTAGCTTAGTTTGTATTTTCTAGAATTATATGTAAATCCTAGAATATATATTCTTTTGTGCACGCTTTGTGTCTGGCTTCTTTGATTCAGCATAATATTTTGAGATTCATCCATGGTGTTGGGGGTGTCAATAGTTCATTCTTTTTATTGATGAGTTATAGTTTTTCACATGGATATATCATAATTATCCATTCACCTTTGACATTTATGAACATTTTGTTCTTTCCAGTTTGGGCTATTATGAGTAAAACTGCTGTGAACATTCATGTACAAGTGTTTGTGTGAATATATATTTTTTATTTTCCCTAGGTAATACTAGGAATGGAATTGTTGGGCCTATAGTAAGTGTATGTGTAACTTAATTTTTTTAAATGTCCAATTATTTTACAAAGTACCATTTTCCATTCCTGCCAGCAGTAGATGAGCATACCAGTTGTTTCACATCCTCTTCAACACTTGGTTAGACAGTGTTTTGTTCGTTTGTTGGTTAATCGAGGCATAATATACATTCAGTAAATTCATCCTTCTTAAATATACAACTTTATAAAATTTTTTTACAAACTTACACAGTTGTATAACCACTACCAAGATCACAGAATATTTCCATTTATCAGAAATTTCTTGTATGCCTCTTTGCAATGACTTTTCCCCCTCTACTGTATTCCCTGGCAACAACCGCTCTGATCTCCAGGACTATATGGTTTTGTGTTTTCCAGAATGCCATATAAGTGGAATAATACATATAAACGGAAACATACTTTTAATTTTCTCTTATTTCACTTAGCATGGTGCTTTTGAGATTCATCTATGTTTTTACGTATGTTAGTACTCCATTTTTTTTTTTTTTTTTTTTTTTTTGAGACGGAGTCTCTCTGTATCTCCCAGGCTGGAATGCAGTGGCATGATCTCAGCTACTCCAACCTCTGCCTCCCGGGTTCAAGCAATTCTCCCGCGTCAGCCTCCCGAGTAGCTGGGACTACAGGTGCTCACCACCATGCCCAGCTAATTTTTGTATTTTTAGGAGAGACAAGGTTTCACCATGTTGACCAGGCTGGTCTTGAACTCCTGACCTCAGGTGATCTACCTGCCCCAGCCTCCCAAAGTTTATCGTGAATAAAGCCACAATAAACATTTGTATACAGGTTTTTATGTGAACGTATATTTTGATTTCTTTAGAGTTACTGGGTCATATAGTAAGTGTATGTTTAACTTTATAAGAAACTATCAAATTGCTTTCCAAAGTGGCTTTGCCATTTTGTAGTCCTACCAGCAATATGTGAAAATTGCAGTTGCTCTGCACATTGCTAGTATTGTCAGTATTTTTTTCAATTTGGGCTATTCTGATACATGTATAGACATATGTCGTGGAGGTTTTCATTTGTATTAACCTAATGACTAATTATGCTGAGAATCTGTTTTTTGTGCTTATTTGATGTTTAATGTATTTGTTCAAATATTTTATTCAGTGTCTTTTCTCTTCTTCTGTGTTTAATGTATTTGTATCTCTTGTGTTTAATGTATTTGTTCAAATATTTTATTCAGTTTTAAAAATAATTCTTATTATTGAGTAGTGAAAGTTTTTTATACGTTCTGGTCAACAGGCCATTTCCTTAACAGTATCTTTCAAAAAGCTTGAGTTTTTTCTTCTGATTTTAGTGACATACAGTTATAATGTCACTTTTTTCATGTCTCACGCTCTTTGTGTCCTATCTTAAGAAATCTTTGCCTAATCCAAAGTTGCAAAGGTCTATTTCCTATGTTTTCATCTAGGAGTTCATATTGTTAGGTTTTACACTTAGGTCTGTGATGGTGTGTTTTGGGTTAATTTTTCAATATGATATGAGGTATGGCCAAGGTTTCATATTTTTATATGGCATCTACGGTTGTTCCAGCACCATTTGTTAAAAAGACTATGCTTTCTCCATTGATGCACCTTGATACTTTTCTTAGAAATCAATTCACCACATATGTGTTCGTCTCCTTCTGCATTCTCTATATTATGTTCAATTGACCTGTGTGTCTGTCCTTTTGCTATGTCTTGATATTACTTCTATATTGTCTTGAAGTCAAGCAGTTCAAGTCCTCCAACCTTTTCTTCTTTTTCAAAGTTGTTTTGTTTATTCTAAGCCATATTTATGTAAATATATATGAACAAATATGTAAAACTATATATTTACATATAAAAATATATATGTAAATATATATATATAAATATATATCTTACAATCAACTTGTCAATTTCTTAAAAAAAAAAAAAAGCTTGGCTGGGAGTCATGGCTCATGCCTGTAATCCCAACACTTTGGGAGGCTGAGGTGGATGGATCACGAGGTCAGGAGATCGAGACCATCCTGGCCAACATGGTGAAACCCCATCTCTACTAAAAGTACAAAAATCAGCCAGGCATGGTGGCGCGCGCTTGTAGTTCCAGCTACTCAGGAGGCTGAGGTAGGGGAAATCGTTGGAACCGGGAGTTGGAGGTTGTAGTGAGCTGAGTTCGTGCCACTGCATTTCAGCCTGGGCGACAGAGCGAGACTTCGTCTCAGAAAAAAAAAAAAAAGCTTGCTGGTATTTTTATCAGGATTATGTTGAATTCAGAGATCAATTTGGGGAAAATTGACATTTTGACAATTTTAGTCTTCTAATCCATGAACACAGTTCTATGTTCATTTATTTGAATTCTCTTCGTGCTTTGTAGTTTTCAGCAAATCTTGTGCATATTTTGTGAGATTTATTCCGAAGTGTTCCATATTCATTATAAGTGGCATTGTTATTTTAATGTTGATGTTTAATTGTTCATTGCAAATATATAGAAATATACAATTGGTTTTTGTACATTGATGTTGAATCTCAGATTTGCTAAACTCACTTATCAGATGTAGTGGTTTTTTAATACATTTTTGGGGAGTTTATAGGTGGACAATTATGGCATCTGTGAATAAAAACAGTTTTAGATTCTTTCTTTCCAGTCTAGATACCTTTTGTTTTTTGGTCTTATTGCACTGGGAACTCCAGTACAAGGTTAAATAGGTGCTCAGGTATCATTGACTTGTTTGTGATCTTAGTGGGTGGGGGAGTATTCAGTCTTTTACCATTAAATACGATGATGGGTATAAGTTATTTTATGCCCTCTGTCAGTTAAGCAAGTTTCTTTTATTTCTTAATTTGATTAAAGTTTTTATTATAAATGGTCCATCAGTTTTATAGACCATCATTTAATTAGCCATTATTATTTCTAAACTTATATGTTATTTCTAATGTTTTGTTTTTATATTTAAATTATATATTCATATCTAAAGCCTTTTAATCTGAATTATTCCTTAATGTAAATTATTTATATAAGGGTTATAAGCATTTTTATGGGTTTTAAATGTATTGCTGATTCCTAATGAAGGGTTATACCAATTTAAATTATTTCGGGAAGTATAATCATGCATCAGTTTTACAGAAGCCCAACCAACATAAGTTCTTATGATTTTAAGGGTTTTTTTTTTTTTTTTTGGTTAACTTCATAGGTATAAGAGTGTACTTTTATTTCATATTCCACTTTTTAATGCTACACATAAAGTAGTATTAAGTGGCCCATGAATCTCAGTAAGGATATGAATTTACTAGTGTCCATATTTTCAGTTCTTAGTGCCCTATTCTCTGATGGAAAGTATTTTGCAATCTGATTTGATGCATATCTAATTTAACCTTACTGTTTTACAATCAAATAAGAGAAGCAGAACTAACACTTCTAAAGTTAACTACTAGAGGCAGGTGGATTACTTGAGGTCAGGAGTTTGAGACCTGCCTGGACAACATGGTGAAACCCAGTTTCTACTAATAATACAAAATTGGCCGGGCCTGTGGTATGCACCTGTAGTCCCAGCTACTCAAGAGCCTGAGGCAGGAGAATTGCTTGAACCCAGGAGGCGGAGATTGCGGTGGGCAATCGCACCATTGCACTCTAGCCTGGGCAACAGAGCCAGACTGTCTCAAAAAAAAAAAAAAAATTAACTACTAGTAAAATACAGCATGTAATTAAGTGCCAAATGAGTAGCATGAAAGCACTGTATGAGTTTGGAGGAGGGAAGTATTGCTGTGCCATTAGAAATGATGATTCTTGCCTTTTTTTTGTTATTGTTTTTACCATGGGTCAGTAGGAACTGATGTTGTTTCTTAGTTTTATTTTGGTTTTTAATTTTTTATAAAAGTGTTCTGTGACCAAGACATTTGATAATCACTATTCATAATGTCTCTGAAAACTATGGTCATCTGGGGAATTTAATCCCATGCTGATAATAAAAAATGTTCAAACCTTTGCTTGTCTCCAGTGGTACTACAGAAAAGAGCCTTCTATTGGCCAGCAAAGTGAAGGTGTAACTTCTCTATTTTCTGGACTGTGTTAAAAAAGAAATATGCTCTAAAAACCTAATCTAAGGATTGTGGTGTTCATCTAAGCTAAACATCAGTCAGAGAGAGGTCTCCCAGATTCTTCCCAGAGCTTTGATGCTTTCGACATCATCAAGGCAAGCAGCAGGCTCCTTATAGCAATATTATGGCCCTCTCATAAGCTACTATAGTAGTCTTTAGTATTTAGTGTCTTGGAACCACAAGAAACTAGGAGTGCCAATGGAGAGGAAGTGGTTCTCAAAAGCTACTGGTACACCAAGGCTATGTTAAAAAGAATGATTTCAAACAATAGTAAATTGGCAGCATTATTAAAAGTGAATGTGTGTGATGAGGTAAGACAGATGTAATCATTCTTCTTGGTGTTTATACTGCTTATCATTCTTATCATTTGTCAATACAAGGCAGAGTGTGTGTGTGTGTGTGTGTGTGTGTGTGTGATGTTTTCATACATGCTTCCCTGTGTTCTAAATCCATATGGTGTTCTCAATTATTTCTTCCCTTATAAACTCTGAGAGAAATAATTAAATGGGACAAGGTGGTTTTCTGTGTGTTTTTTCTGAGGTACCAGCATCTTCCTTCTGTCTTTCTGTGTGGCATATCTTTTTTCATTGCCTGCTTGATGAAATGATAGGGCATAGAGATGTTTAATTTAGTTAGAGGGAGGTATTGATAGGTTTTGGGGATGGGAAAGGGGCATGGAAATGAATATGGTTATTTCTGCAAAGTATGAAACTCATTTTTTCTTACTTCTCTTGATCTGTTTTATGCCCTTGGTATTGATGACTTTTCTTTCTTTTCTTCCCTTCTGCCACCTACTATTTAAAAAAAAACAAAAAACAATTATCATCGTAGCATTTGCCTGCTTAAAAAGCCTAAGAGCTCTCTGTTGCCCAAAAAACAAAAGATGAACCCCTAGCAAAGCAGGTGTGGTCCCAGCTAATCTTTCTAGTCTCTTTCTGTAACTCTTCCCCATGTAAGCTTTCCCCAGACTACTCTTAACACCTCCTTGATCCCAAAGCTGGGTAAGCTTTAGGCTGCCTCTGCCTATCACAGAGTACTCTCTTGGTAGAGTAACAAATGCATTCTCTTCCTTCACAGCTTGGCTCAAATGTCATCTTCTTTATAAATCCTTCACAACCTCCTCAGGCAGATTTAATTGTCCCCCCTTTGGGTCCCTGACATTTTGTATGCCCCTTCATTACAAATGCTCTTGTAATTACTTGTTTAATCATCTGCTTTCACCATTAGCTTCTGAGTTCACTAAGGGCAGGAACCCTGTTTTATTTATCCATGAATTCCCCATCCCTCAGTGGGTAACATAGTTCCTATTTCATAATTGCTTGCTGAATGTATTGACTTAATATTGTTTTGTGGCATTTTAGAAGTAAATGGAACTAGATTGAATTTCTGAATAATATTTGTACTCAAACTCCCATAAATAGATTCATCATTTTCCTCCTACTCCTTGCTCTTCATTATCAGTTTACTTTAATCTTATTAAATGAATTGCGAGGTCACAGTGCTGGAAAAGGCAAAACCAAATATGGGTAAAGTGGGTAAAGGGAACTTAGGTGGCAGGCCCTGGAACCTAGTACATGAGGACTTTCTCTAGTGAGAGCTACTAAAGGAGGGCTATCAAGGAAGTGCTCCATGCAGCTAGATGGTTCATGCCAGAGAGGAACATAGCTCCTCACCTGATAAATCACTCTTACTGCTTCAATAGGAGATGACTTTTTAGACTAAATACTTGCTCATATTCTTCCAGTTCTGGTGAGCACCTGGGTTCAAGTGTCAGGTATTGTCTTTTTATTCCTATGGCAGCCATTTTTCTTAATGTAAATGCACCCTTGGAGTTCATCCAGAATTTCATCCTTGTTGTATCTCTATGAGACATATGTAGCCCACTTAACTGAGCTCCAAAATTATGCCAGAATAACAATCCAAACTCTACAACCAATTCAAGATGCTCAAATCTTTCTAGGAATGACTTCTAAAGTAGTCTACAAATAATCCTTGCTGAAGTAGTGAGGAGTTTTGAGTAAGACTGATTAATGTGTTGAAAATATAACATAGCCTTATTCTGTATGCTAGAAATATAATTATCTTCATCAGGTATGATAATAGAACATTCTTAGTGTGCTATATTTTATTATAGGTTAAAATGTCCTAAAGGTAAGTTCCCGATTTCCCCATTGCCGCATAAAAACCTATTCCTTTTACGGCTCTCTTCATCTCAATTAATGGCAATTCTACTTTTTCTTCTAGGAATAGAAACTATGGAGTCATCCTTGATTCTTTTCTCGCACATCACGCATCCAATCTGTCAGCAAATTATGTTTTCTCCCTCTTTAAAATATACCAGAAACCAACCACTTTTAACTATCATTTCTCTTCTCATGATTCAAATAATTAAGTATTCTCTCAATAGCTTTTCAACTGGTCTCCATGATTCTGCCTTTGCCCCTCTACAGGCCATAATCAGTAGGACAATAAAAGCGTGAAAAAGTTAAAACAAGTCAGATCATATCATTCCTCTTTCTAAAATCCCACAGGAGCTTCCTATTTCACACTAAGTAAAAACCAAAGTCCTTTTAATGGTCTATAAGATCCTATAGAGCCTTCACACATACACACACACACACACACACACACACACACACACGCACACAC
Organism: Symphalangus syndactylus; assembly: GCF_028878055.3. Taxonomy (NCBI): domain Eukaryota; kingdom Metazoa; phylum Chordata; class Mammalia; order Primates; family Hylobatidae; genus Symphalangus; species Symphalangus syndactylus. Next base: position 68,124,890 of record NC_072436.2, read on the forward strand.
CCTTTAACTCTGTGACTACTTTTTCCTCAGTTACTCTGTTCTCACTCTGATAGCCTCTTTATTGTTTCCTAGACTTGCTGGGTACACTCCCATCTCAGGGCCTTCGTACTTGATATGACTCTTTCTGGAAGGCTCTTTTCCAGATACCTGTTTTACTTGTTCCTTCATCTTTATTAAAGTCACTTAAAGTTCACTTAATTGAGACATTTCCCATTTAAGATTGCAACTTCCCTCTGACTACCTCTGCCACCTCCTTCCAAACCATAACCAAAGCAAAACTCTATTCTCTTCCCTCTTCATTTTTCTCTGAATAATTTATCATCTTCTAGTATACTCTAAATCTTACATATCTTATTCTTACCCCTAGTAAAAAATGATTTTTTTAAGTGTAGGGATTTTGCACATTTTCTGAACAACTTTATTCTTAGTGCCTGGAGCAATCCTTAATACATGGTGGGCCTTCAGTAAGGATTTGTTGAAGGAAAAAAGTGTAATCTCAACATGCTTGCCTTCGTTTTAAGTACTAAGTGGTAATAAACTTTAGGCATGAATTGTTCTACAAAGCAAGCTACCGTACCATTAAAAGTAGGAATTTTAGAAAGAGTTTTTGATCATTGGTTTTAAAGTTTTTTGTACACATCGGATATAAACTCCATACCTTTCTATGAAGTAGAGACAGGATTTTCCTAAAAGTGTTCTTGGTTCTGGATTTCTTTGATTCACCATATAGATTGATACATACCTGCTGATAAATGTTCCTCCGTAACTTGTCACCCAGGATGATAATGATGATACATTTGGTATGGAGAGAAAAACTGTGAGCCAGAGGCCAAAGTCTCTGTCACAATTGGCAGTGAGACTTAAGGAAAACCAGATTATCAAGAAATGCAAAATTGACTTGAAAATGGTTCAAGTAACTTCATAGAATGTGTTTGCAAGCAGTGTTTTGGTAAACAGAAAACTGACTCCAATTGGAAAAGTGTGTTGTGAATTTTAATATTGTATAGGGTAGCCTCTTATTCCAGCAGAGTACAGTAGAGTATAATGAGACATGGATAATTTAGTTGATAACCAGGCAATTGTGACAACCCAGGATAATGAGTGTCAGTATGCCAGGAAGAGACAGGGCAAAGTGATAGCAAGAATACAGTATTTTTGATAACAATAATCATAACAAAGATAGTTAAATGGCATAGCCCTAAGTTAGGGTAATTATAATTCAGTAGTATATTCTGAGAGGTGGCAGAGAAATCTAAAGTAAGCTATTTAGGGCTAATTAGGAACCTTCTGTTACTTTCCTCATGCCCTTTTCTTTCATCCCCTTTCTCAATGTGGTTCTCAGTGTCCTGGAGGGTCTAGCCTGCTGAAATCTCCCACTGCTTTTACAGGGCATCTGGCAACAGCTCACTATTCTCAAGTAGCAAATTGCCTGGACAGGGATTATAGTATTTAATTGCTAAATCTATGACTGGCTAATTGCATAGATGCTTGGATTGGGAGGCCCAGATAGGACAACTGACTCCTCAAAATGTGATTTTTTAAAAATTTCATTCTGGATAAGAATGTAAAAGCTGTGATTTTATGTTAATTGTGTCCCATAATATGCTGGACAGCATAGGTTTCAGAGATTTCTTTATTCTGGCTCCTGCTTTTTGTGAGGTAATAGAGTTTTTAAAGTCTTGGCAAAAAGGCAGATGTGGCAGAGGTGAAGCCATTAACTTTTTTTCCTGCTTTCTCTTTCCTATTTTCTTTCCCCAGAATCTAGTGGTAATTTTACATATACACACCCTTCTAAAATCTCTTATGCAGAGATAGTGAGTCTTGATTTGTATACTGTCTATGGTTTTCTAGGCATACTGGCCCCTGCACAAAATCAGCTCATTGCTTTTCATAAATCATCCCCTATATTTTTTGTTGTATAAGTAATGAATTTTTTAACTTTTATTTAAGTTCAAGGGTACATGTGCAGGATGTGCAGGTTTGTCACATGGGTAAACATGTGTCATGGAGGTTTGTTGTACCAATTATTTCTTCACCCAGGAATTAAGCCTAGTATCCATTAGTTATTTTTCCTGATCCTTTCTCATCTCCCACCCGCCACCCTTCGTTAGGCCCCAATCTGTGTTGTTCCTCTCTGTGTATCCATGTGTTACCCCTATTATTTTTGAATGGTGTTCTTTATTGATTTTCTAATAGTGCTGAGGTTAAAATTTCTTACATTCGTAATGATTAACATGGTTTCACTCATTTTTGTCCGCCTCATTGAGACACCAGAATAAAGTGGCTGAGAAATGGGCATCAATTTAGCAATAATGGAGCCACCTTCTATGTATCACCTCAGAATTTGGAACATTAAAGAGCAGGTTAGAATACTTGTGATACTGCCAGCATCTAGGTGATCTTGGGAATGTCTCTGCTTTGTATTTTTATTTCCCCAATGTAAAATGAAAAAATTAGGTTAGATAATCCTCATTTTCACTTTGTTTTTTGTTTTGTTTTGTTTTGTTGTTGTTGTTGTTGTTGTTTTTGTTTTTTGTTTTTTGTTTTTTTATTTTGAGATGAAGTCTTGCTCTTGTTGCCCAGGCTGGAGTGCAATGGCGCAATCTCGGCTCACTGCAACCTCCGCCTCCTGGGTTCAAGTGATTCTCCTGCCTCAGCCTCTGAGTAGCTGGGATTATAGGCGCCCGCCACCACGCCCGGCTAATTTTTGTATTTCACTTTGATTTCTTATGTCCTGTGACTCTTAATCATCCTCACTAGCAATAGACTTGTCCTCTTTAAAGATGGTTTCACCCTTAACTTTTTATGTGTGCTTGCAAAAAAAAATCCTATATTTGAGTTTTAGAAGATGGCATTTATTTAGTAGGAGGCATTTTATCTTTCCTGTTACTAATGATCCTCTCAGCTTATGACACAGGATCCACCCAACTCTTTTAATTAATACTTTTCAATTCACATGTCTCTACCTCATAGAACTTAATTGACTCAGTTGGGGAAAAAAAAAAAGTATTGACAACAGGAGATGGCCCGCTTGGTTTCTCCTTTTGAAAATCTGAGGTAAGGACCTTGCCTGCCAGTAATGGAACCAACCATCTAGATGTTGCAAGCTTTCTCCACCTACCTTGCTTTAGGAAGTTCTAGTAATGATCTATTATTCCATTGCCTGGAGCAAGATGTTCATGGGGAAAAGGTATCTGAATGTTCAGCTGATTTAGCAGTTCATGGGCTGAGTGTTCTGAGATATTTCGGGATATTATGTCCAAAATTCAAATTTGTGTGGTCACTCCCCAAGAATCAGCAGCATTAAAGATGACAGGACCAGGAAGTAAAAACTTGGCAAAAGAGCTTTCATAAAGTGGGGAAATCAATAAATCATGAACAGGACAAAACACAAGAATCTTCAAGATCATTGTCCCTTTAGATCTAGTCTAAGCCTATCCCCCTGCTCCTTCTCAGACTTTCTTTTGGGTCTTCTTTCCTCTATCCATCCCTTAATATTGTATTTCAGAGATTTATCTTCAGTCCTCTGTTCTTCATTTACTCTCTGTATTCTACCTGGCTGAAAATATACATCTATTTGTGTGTGTGTGTGGCAGAATAATATCCTCCCTCCCCAAAAGGTGTCGACATCTTAATCCCTAGGATGCGTGACTATGTTACCTTATAGGGTAAAAGAGATTTTGCAGATGTGATATTAAAGACCTTGAGATGGTAAGATTATTCTGATTATCTTGGTGGGTCCAATCTAATCCCGTAACTCCTTAAAAGCAGAAGAAAGAGGCAGAAAAAGTGGTTCAGAGAGATGAGGTAGAAGAAGAAGGGGGAAAGAGTTGAAGTGTGAGAGGAACTCCACCTACCCTGCTGGTTTTGAAGATGGAGGAAGGAAGCCATGACCCAAAGAGTACGGGTGGCCTCTATAAAGGCTGGGAATGATCCTCAACTGGCAGCCTGCAAGGAAGTGGGGATCTCAATTCTACAACTGCAAGGAACTGAATTCTGCCAACAATCCACATGAGCAAGGAAACATATCTTATCCTGGAGCCTCCAGAAAGGAATGTAACCTTGCCAACACCTTAATTTTCGTCCAGTAACATCCTTATTATACTTCTAACCTGCTGAACTATGAGGTAATAAAATTCTGTTGCTTAAGCCACTAACTTTGTAGTACTATTATGGAAGCAATAGAACATTAATACAACATATATTCCCTCTTTTCTTGTCAATGTCAGTTTATATTATGTTATACAATAACAGAATGCAGTATAGAAGAGAGAAAAAGAGTGTGGTCTGTTCATTTAGACAGAGCTGAGTTTGAATCTTGCTTCTGTTATATCTTAGCTGAATGACTTTGAGAAAATACCTTTTTGAGTTTACTTGTTTCTTTTCTCTTGAAAATGGCTGTAATGTTAATACTAGCTCTGTGTGTGTGTGTGTGTGTGTGTGTGTGTGTTAAATGAAATAACACATGTAAAATATCTGGCATATGGTAGAGGCTTAATAAATGATAGTGATTACTGTAATAAAAATTAAAGCCAACATTGACATATCTTAGGTATCAAAGGAAGCATGATACTTAAATATGACATCAAAAAAGCAAGCAATAAAAGAAAAATAAATTGGACTTCATCAAATTAAAAACTTTTTGTTTCTTTTGTTTGCTTTTTTTTATTAAAAACTTTTTTATTTCAAAGGCCATGGTCAAGAAAGTGAAAGACAACCCATATAATGGGAAATAATCTTTGTACATCATAAAACTGGTAAGAGACTTCTATCCAGAATATATAAAGAACTCTTACAATTTAATAATAAGAAGACAACCCAATTTAAATAAAGGCAAGGGATTTGAATAGACATTTCTTCAAGGAAAGCATGCAAATGTACAATAAGCACATGATAAGATGCTTACCATCATTAATCATTAGGGAAATGCATATCAAAGCCACAATGAGATACCACTTTATACCCACCAGGTTGGCTATAATTTTTTAAAAAATGGAAAATAACAAGTTGACAAAGGTGTAGAGAAATTGGATGCCTCATACGTTGTTGGTGGGAATGTAATATGGTGATGCCACTGTGGAAAACAGTTTAGTGTTTCCTCAAAAAGTTAAACAGAATTACCATATGACCCAGCAATGTCCTTCCTGGACATATACCGAAAATTATTGAAAAGAAGTGTTCAAACAAAAACTTGCACATGAATGTTTATAGTAGCACTGTTCACCATAGCCAAAAGGTAGAAACCAGCCAGATGTCTATCAACTGATGAATGGATAAACATAATGTGGAATATCTCTACAATGGAATATTATTCAGCCATCAAAAGAAATGAAATACTGATACATGGATGAACCTTGAAAAAATTATGCTAAGTGAAAGAAGTCAAACACAAAAAGTCATATATGATTCCGTTTATATGAAATATTCAGAATAGGCAAATCCATAGAGACAGAAAGTAGATTAGTGGATGTCAGGCACAGGGGAATGAGGACTGACTGCTTAACATGGGTATGGATTTCCTTTTAGGGTGATGAAAAATTTGTGAAACTAGATGGGTAATGGTGGTTGTACAACATTATGAATGTACTTAGTGCCACTGAATTTGTACATTTTAAAACAGTTAAAGTGGTAAATTAAGTTTCACTGTGGATAATCAGGAAATGGTAAGGAATAGTCAACTTATTTATATGCATGTGCTGAACTAGCATCAGTGAGTGAAAGAATTTGAGAAATCTTAGAATAGGTAAAATTGCTAGAGAGATTGGAATAAGCATGGGTAATGACTTTATAGCATGTAGAGAAATAATCCAGGCATGAGATTTAACTTAGATGCTATTATGATTTAGTGTCTTCTTGTTTTTATTTAAAGGGTTGGATTAGCGAGTAAACGAGGTTCAGCCTAATTTTCAGTAATTCCTCACCTGAGTGAGGGGCATATATCAAGGATTCACTTGAAGGCAAAGTTTTGGAAAAAAATTACAAGTATTTATCATTAACTTGGCACCAAATGATGAGACCCAAGTGAATCCCCTATAGTAGCCAAATCATTCTCCTCTTTCTAAGCTCTACTTCTCATCTGTTTCTTCTGTCTCGCTTTCCTTCTAGAAAAGTGACTAGGTGGTCATTTAGGATTAATCACAGAAATAAAGAAAAATGAAAGCAGGAAGACTTTAGGGCAATTTTGATTGGTGTAGAAAGCAACATCACCCCTTTGGTCATAGGGTTATCTTTTCCTCCCTCATAATTCTGCTTGAGATGACTTATTTTTTTAAGGTTTTAAATCAATCTCATTTCTATCTGATTTGTCATCTTGTATGTTAATAGAAACTATTTTTCTCTTATGAAAATAAAAGCAGTTTGGTGTAAGTATTTCCTATAGACATTTATAGTCATCATCTTCATTTAAATTATAGAAAATTCCTTTTTTTTCCTACCAATAAAAAGTAAAAGAAAGCAGATAAGATTGTTTAACTACAGTAGTTTTAGTTATTATAAAGAACTTCCTGCCTGTTAGGATGGGAAATGTCATAATGTTGGGATATCAGAAACTTCCCTAGAAATGTACATATATGGAGATTGTTATTAGCCTTGAACAAACTAGAAGATGTCTTCCTGGCCCAGAATGTTAGCCCATTGTTTTTGTTTACTTAAAGCTTTAAGTTCCAGCTACCTAATAAAAGAAATGACAATAATGCCAGGCACTCTCCTAAGCACTTTATATATACTAACTCACTTAAACCTCACAACACTTCTGTGAGATAAATACTACTGTTATTCTCATTTTACAGGTGTCTTCTCAGTAGCAGAAGTGAATTAGTTAGAAAAGTTGTTTTACTTTAGCTTAACGTATTCCTTCTTATCCATTCCATTACTTATTTATTTCATCACTGTCCCTCTTCCATCTTTCTTAGGTCTCTTGGTTTAGGTTTTCAATATGTCTACAGTACACAAGAATTGATTTTGAAAATTAATAATGTCATAAATTTATGACTCCAGAGCTGAGATGTTTAAAGATGTGATCCACTGTCATGGAAAGGAGGTAGTATTTGGGGTTGTTAGTTCTGGTTGGTCATATGCAGTGGACACATGGGCATTTCCTGGAGGGTTTGGGATTATTTGGACCTAATGAGGTAAATGGAAAAAAAATATTGAGGTGTTGTGGTCTTTGCTGAGTATTCCTTCTTTGAGGTCTCTGCGGAAGAGATTTCTTTACCTATTCAATTATATAATGCTTTCAAATGAGTCAAATGCTTTAACTCAGAAATTCTGATGAATTTTCAACAATGAACTCTGGAAGTCAGTATAACTATGTCTTTGCGATGGACGGTTATTTCTTCTATTTTATATTACAAACATTAAAGAGTATTTGTCTGATACAGATTTTATTAAGTTTACTTTTTGTATTATTCCTCTGGAGTACATATTGATATAAATCCATTGAACCTTTATTGAATGCAAGGTATACTAAACTTTGAGTGGAAGAGAACTGGCCTTTAACTTTGGTTTATAGTCTCGTAGGGAAACATATACAGTATCATGTTCTAAAACTCCTGAGGCAAAGAATGCCTGCTTGCCAATAGCCTGAATAAAAGGGGATCTTTGCTGTAGAAAATGGAGTTTTGTATAGTTTATCAGAGACAGCAGACATTGAATAAGTAATTTTGAATAAACTGAACTGGGTAGTGAGAGAGCTTTAGCCTGGTGACAGATGTTAATGGCATTCAAGAGTAGATCAGTAAAATCAAGCTGGAGTGAGGGGAGTGGAAATCTTACAGTGAGTGCATTTGAAGACACCAAAGAGGGAAAGGGCATGTGTGGCCAGATGATCTAGAACCGTATGGATCAAGTTAGAATTTTGGACTATACCCATGCCTGTAATCCCAGCACTTTGGGAGGCCAAAGCGGGTGGATCATGAGGTCAGGAGATCGAGATCATCCTGGCCAACATGGTGAAACCTTGTCTCTATTAAAATACAAAAAAAAAAAAAAAAAAAAAAAGCCGGACGTGGTAGTGCATGCCTATAGTCCCAGCAACTCGGGAGGCCAAGGCAGGGGAATCGCTTGAACCTGGGAGGCTGAGATTGTGCCACTGCACTCCAGCCTGGTGACAGAGCATGACTCCGTCTCAAAAAAAAAAATTTGGACTATACCATTGCAGTAATGGAAAACCACTGAAGATTTTAAGAAATGAATGTGACGAGACTTGAGTATTTAAAAGGTTGTCCTGATTGTAATGTGGAGGAGAGATAGGAAGAAGGCTTTTATGGCCTTGGGAAAACACACTAGGAGGTTCTTTAGTTTATTATATGAAGTAAATTATTATGGTCCTAATCCTAAAAGGTATGATGAAATGAGCACCTAAAAAAGCAACATGAAAGTAATCTCACTTATGAACACAGATACAAATATCTTAAATAAAATGGAATTATCTAGAAATGCATGAGTAGTAATTAGGAACTATTATCACGTTTTTTCCCCAGAATTTTGGAAATTAAGAGCCTATGGAAAATTTACAGCCCATTACAACAGACAGGATTTTTGGAAGTGTAGACTTAGATATAATTGAGTAAATTGCCAGGGTTGTTTTGGAGAATAGTTTAGCAGTATACAACGAGGGTCATAAAACTGACCACTGTTTTTGACCTGAAAATAACCTTTATCTTTATAAAATTACTTAAAGAGGGTAAAAGAGAAGTACCACATAAGATTTTTGTAGCTGCACCATTACTATTTTTAATAAAGAAATATGAGAAACATTACAAATATCTAACAGTTGAGAAAAGTTAAACTATTGTATGTGAATTATAATTGAATATTGCCATTAAAATAACAAATTTGTGAACTAGGTTAATGCACATGTGGGGCATAATACACAAAAAATGTACAACAAAGTAATATTTTAAAAAGGTCAGAAAATAGCATATTATAATGACACAGTTATATAAAAATGTATTTTTTAATGTTAAAACTAGAAAACACTTGCAGAGTTTGAGTCATTATTTAAGGTAAAGTCACCTAACTCTCTAGAACTCAGTTTCAGAAACTGTGAAATGAGAATATTTTATTATAACGGTATACATTTTCATTTTAATTCTGATCTATTGTTTACCTTGTTTTTTATAAATAATGTTTAAATGGGTGATATTTATGAATATCTCTTTTTTTAATATGAATATATGTTGAGAGATCCCTTAATGTGAGTCAGCCTGTCCGGGTAGGAAGTGTTCTTCTTTCCTTCAACTGAGCCTGCTCTCCCCAAGAAGGAAAAATGTATTCAGGATTCTCAGGACTTTGGGGCCATGCTGCTTGCTCCCCCTTTTGGAATAGGAGAACAAGACAGAAGGCCCTGGTCACGTATTATGTAAACAAAATCAGAACTTCTAAGCCCTAGATTTTAACCCTTTTATTTCACTGGTTTCTTGGGATAACTTGAATCTAGTTAGCTAGTGTTCACAGTTTTAGCAAACATAAAATTATTCTGAAGAATTGATAGACATTAGTTTTCTAAAATTTTGGAGCATAATAATACATTGAATTTTTTGTTTATTAGAGCAGACAAAGATTTGGTACAGTACATTAGAGTGAAACTTTATGTAACTATTTAATCGTTACAAGTCCATGAGGTAGCTATTATTATCTGTGTTTTGTTAGTGAAGAAACAGAGACAGAAAGCTTATGAATTTGTCCAAGGATCATATAGGTCTTATAGATCTCTTATGTAGAATGCGGTATATATTTGATAATCATAATCTACTTTGCATTCTGAGCTGAATAATTTGATTATATAATTTTAGTATTCACAGGTACCTATTACCTTTGCATGAAGACAAAACTTCTAACTTTCCTTCACAGGGTTTACAAGGGACAACTGGATAAGAATATGATTTGGTGAGGACCAAAAAAATATACGTATACATATACACACACCCGTATTTCTTCAACTTAATTGTCTAAACATTTCCATGAAATACGTAAGTTTCCCCACTAGCCTCAGAGCCAAGGCTAACCTGGCATTTAACTACATGAACTTAGCAGTAGGACCTTGGACAAATTCATAACCTTTCTGTGCCTCAGTTTCTTCACCAACAAAATATAGATAATAATAGCTACCTCATGCACTTGTGGTGATTAAATAAGTTAATCCATGGAAAGTGCTTAGCATACCACCTGTCATATGGTGAATATTTAATAAATGTGACTTGCAGTTATTCTGATTTAGTGTACCTCTCAGGAACTTCTCGGTCTTTTAGATATATACTCACTTTAGATGTATGATATGTCTGCTCCCAATACTTGTACCAGGAGCTTCTGGACTCCCACTTTCTCAGGAAACCTTTTTCTCAATCTCAACTGCCTGATACTTGCCCAAAATAACCTAGCCCCAGTCTTACTGAATTTGCTGCTTATTGTCTAGGGGCCCTTGCAGCTTCAAAGCTGTCAGGTTCCTAAATAGCAGTTTTGCCTTTTTGTAAAGGAGATTGACAACAGAACTGATATAACCAAAAACAGGGCTCTGCTGAATGCACAGTTGACTAACCTTTTCATACCATGAAGTGTATTTTTTACTAGAGGTTGATCTTTGAGTTGACTTTCTGCTATGGAAAGTTTACTCCTTCTGCTCCAAAGTCTGTTTCATTTAGAATGACTTTAAAGTATCCCCCTAAAATGAAAACATACATACCTTTTCTAATTATGGAAATTAAAATAATAATTAGGTCTCATTTTTCACTATTAGATTGGTAAAAAAAATTTAATCCATAATATCTAGTGTTGGGCAAAGGAACAAAAGAGTTAAAAATATGTGAAGCTATAAATTAGAGTATAAACTGGTGTGGCATGTTTGAGGACAGTTTGAGTAATTATCAATATTTTAAATGATATCTTCTATTTGACCTCCAGTATTCTCTTCTGTTCAGTAATATTCTATTAAGGAAATACTCACATATGTACAAGAATATAAGTATAAAATGTTCATTATAGTATTGTGTATAAGAGAGAGAATTAGAATAAATTTAAATATCCATTAATAGAAGAATGGCTAAATTATGGACCAATCATACTGTGGAATACCACACATTCCTTAAAAAGGTTGAGGCAGTCATATGTACTGACATGAAATGATTTCCAAGATTGGAGAATGGAGAAAAGCAAGGCAGGATAAATGCCCACCTGGGAGTGACACAGGGACAGAGAAGCCTCCCCCACCCAGGGAAGCAGCTTTGCAGAGTTGGCAGGATCAGGGGCTAGTCTGAATCCCTAGCACAGAACACTCACCTCATGGAAGAGTGGCCAGAATGTTTTCCACATAGGTCCTGGTCCTCACTTCTCCTCACTGAGCAGGGATGTCCAACGTGGGACTTCTGCACAACCATCCTGCCCCTGCCTGACCACTTCAATCAGAGGCAGCTCAGCAGTTAAAGGAACACCCACACACAGAGGTGAAAAAGAACCAATTCAAGAACTCCAGCAACACAAATGACCAGAATGTCTTATGTCCTTCAAATGATCACACTACTTCTCCAACAAGGGTTCTTAATCAGGTTGAGTTGGCTAAAATGACAGAAATAGAATTCAGAATATGGATAGGAACACAGATGACCAAGATTCAGGAGAATGGCAAAACCCAATCCAAGGAAACTAAGAATAATAATAAAATGATACAGAAGCAGAAAAACAAAATAGCCTATATAAAAAATAATATAACTGATCTGATAGAGATGAAAAACCAAGCTGAGGAAAGAATCTTGGAACTTGAAGACTGGCTCTGTGAAATAAGGCAGGAAAAAATAAAAAGAAAATAATAAAAAGGAATGAACAAAACCTCCATGAAATATGGAATTATGTAAAGAGGCCAAATCTACAAATTATTGGCATCCCTGAATGGGATGGGAAGAAACGAAATAACTTGGAAAATATATTTTAGGATATCATCCTTGAAAACTCCCCAGACCTCGCTATGGAGGCCAACAGTCAAGTTTAGGAAACACAGAGAACCCCTGAAAGATTCTACACAAGAAGTTGATCCCCAAAACACATAATCAACAGATTTTCCAAAGTTGAAACGGAAGAAATAATGTTAGAGAGAAAGGGCAGGTCATCTACAAAGGGAACCCCATCAGGCTAACAGCAAATCTCTCAGCAGAAACCTTATACACCAGAAGAGATTGGAGGCCTATATTCAACATTCTTAAAGAAAAAAACTTCAACCAAGAATTTCATATCCAGCCAAACCAAGCTTCCTTAGTAAAGGAGAAATAAGATTCTTTTCAAATAAGCAAATGCTGAGGGAGCCTGTTATCACCAGACCCACTTTATAAGAGATCTTGAAACAAGCACTAAATATGGAAAGGAAAGACTGTTACCAACCACTACAAAAGCAGACTTAAGTACACAGACTAGTGACACTATAAAGCAATCACACAAATAAGCTGGCATAACAACCAGCTAACAACACAATGACAAGATCAAATCCACACATATAAAAAATGTAAATGGGCTAAATGCCCCATTTTAAAGGCACAGAGTGGCAAGCTGAAAAAAAAAAAAGAAGACTCAGTGGTGTGCTGTCTACATAAGACCCATCTCACACACAGTGTTACCCACAGGCTCAAAATAAAAGGATGGAGGCAGATCTACCAAGCAAATGCAAATCAGAAAAAACAGGCACTGCAATCCTAATTTTAGAGAAAACAGACTTTAAACCAACAAAGATCAAGAAAGACAAAGAAGGACATTACACAATGGTAAAGGGTTCAATTCAACAAGAAGACCTAATTATCCTAAGTATATATGCACCCAACACAGGAGCACCTAGATTCTTAAAGTAATTTCTTAGAGATCTACAAAGAGACCTAGACTCCTGTGCAATAACAACACTCCACTGACAGTAAGTAACAGATCACTGCAGCAGAAAATTAACAAAGATATTCAGGACCTGAACTCAGCATTAGACCAAATGGATCTGATAGACTTCTACAAAATTCTCCCCCCGAAAACAACATAATATGCATTCTTCTCATTGCCACATGGCACATGCTCTAAAATTGACCACACAATCTAACATAAAACAATCTTCACCAAATGCAAAAGAATCAAAATCATACCAAACACACTCTTGGACCATAGTGCAATAAAAATAGAAATCAAGATTAAAATAATCACTCAAAAGCATGTAATTACATGGAAATTAAACAACCTGCTCCTGAATGACTTTTGGGTAAATAATGAAATTAAGGCAGAAATTAAGAATTTATTTGAAGCTAATGAGAAGAAAGATACAACATGCCAGAATCCCTGGGACACAACTAAGGCAATGAAAAGAGGGAAATTTATAGCACTAAATGCCCACACCAAAAAGTTGGAAAGATCTCAACTAACAACCTAACATCACAACTAAAAGAACTAAAGAATCAAGAGCAAACCAACCCCAAAGCTGGCAGAAGACAAGAAATACCCAAAATCAGAGCTGAACTGAAGGAAATCAAGACACAAAAAAACATTCACAGGATCAACAAATCTAGGAGTTTGTTTTTCGAAAAAATTAGTAAGACACGCTGCTAGCTAGACTAATAAAAAACAGACAAAATACAAATAAACACAATAGGAAACAACAAAATTACCACTGACCCCACAAAAATACAAATAACGATCAGAGACCACTACGAACACCTGTTTGTGCACAAACTAGAATACCTAGAAGAGATGGATAAATTCTTGGACACATACACCCTCCCATACCTGAACCAGGAAGAAATTGGTTCCCTGAACAGACCAGTAACAAGCCCTGAATTGAATCAGTAATAAATAGCCTGCCAACCATAAAAAGCCCAGGACTAGATGGATTCACAGCCAAATCCTACCAGATAAACAAAGAAGAACTGGTAACATTCCTACTGAAACTATTCAGAAAACTGAGAAGGAGGGACTCCTCCCCAACTCCTATGAGGCCAGCATCATCCTGATACCAAAACCTGGCAAAGACATAAACACACAAAAAGAAAACTTCAGGCCAACATCCTTGACGAACATTGACACAAAAATCCTCAGCAAAATACTTGCAAACCAAATTCAGCAGCACAATCAGAAAGCTAATCCACCATGATCAAGTAGGCTTTATCCCTGGGATAGAAGGTTGGTTCAACATACGCGAATCAGTAAATGTGATTCATCACATGAACAGAACTAAAGGCAAAAATCACATGATTATGTCAATAGATGCAGTAAAGGCTTTTGATAAAATTAAACACTCCTTCATGTTAAAAACTCTCAATAACTAGGTATTGAAGGAACATACCTCAAAATAGTAAGAGCTGAGGTGGCAAGATGGCCGAATAGGAACAGCTCCAGTCTGCAGCTCCCAGCAAGATTGATGCAGAAGGCAGGTGATTTCTGCATTTCCAACTGAGGTACCCAGTTCATCTCATTGGGACTGGTTGGACAGGGGGTGCAGCCCACGGAGGGCAATTTGAAGCAGGGTGGGGCATCGCCTCACCCAGGAAGTGCAAGGGGTCGGGGGATTTCCCTCCCCCAGCCAAGGGAAGCCATGAGAGACTGTGCCTGGAGGAATTGGTGCACTCACACTCCGGCCAGATACTGCACTTTTCCCATGGTCTTCACAACTGGCAGACCAGGAGATTCCCTCTGGTGCCTCTGCCACCAGGGCCCTGGGTTTCAAGCACAAAACTGGGCAACCATTTGGGCAGACATCGAGCTAGCTGCAGAAGTTTTTTTTCATACCCCAGTGGCACCTGGAACGCTAGCGAGACAGAACCATTCACTCCCCTGAAAAGGAGGCTGAAGCCAGGGAGCCGCGTGGTCTGGCTTGGTGGGTCCCACGCCCATGGAGCCCATCAAGCCAAGATCCACTGGCTGAAATTCTTGCTGCTAGCACAGCAGTCTGAGGTCGACCTGGGACACTCAGGTTTGGTGCGGGGAAGGGCGTCTGCCATTGCTGAGGATTGAGTAGGCGGTTTTACCCTCACAGTGTAAACAAAGCCGCCAGGAAGTTCGAACTGGCGGAACCCACCACAGTTCAGCAAGGCCACTGCAGCCAGACTGTCTCTCTAGATTCCACCTCTCTGGGCAGGGCATCTCTGAAAAAAAAGAAGCAGCCCCAGTCACAGACTTATAGATGAAACCCCCATCTCCCTGGGACAGAGCACCTGGGAGAAGGGGCACCTGTGGGCGCAGCTTCAGCAGATTTAAACATCGCTGCCTGACAGCTCTGAAGAGAGCAGCAGATCTCCAAGCACAGCATTTGAGCTCTGCTAAGGGACAGACTGCCTCATCAAGTGGGTCCCTGACCCCCATGTATCCTGACTGGGAGACACCTCCCACTACGGGCCAACAGACACCTCATACAGGAGAGCTCTGGCTGGCATCTGGCAGGTGCCCCTCTGGGACGAAGCTTCCAGAGGAAGGAACAGGCAGCAATCTTTGCTATTTTGCAGCCTCCATTGGTGATACCCAGGCAAACAGGGTCTGGAGTGGACCTCCAGCAGACCTGCAGCAGAGAGGCCTGACTGTTAGAAGGAAAACTAACAAAACAGAAAGGAATAGTATCAACATCAACAAAAAGGACGTCCACTGAGAGACCTCATCCGAAGGTCATCGACATCAAAGACCAAACTCAGATAATCCCACAAAGACAGGGAGAAACCAGCGCAAAAAGGCTGAATATTCCAAAAACCAGAACACCTCTTCTCCTCCAAAGGATCACAACTGGATCGCCACAAAGGATTGCCAACAAGGGAACAAAACTAGATGGAGAATGAGTTTGACAAATTGACAGAAGTAGACTTCAGAGGGTGGGTAATAACAAACTCCTCTGAGCTAAAGGAGCATGTTCTAACCCAATGCAAGGAAGCTAAAAACCTTAAAAAAAGTTAGATGAATTGCTACCTAGAATAACCAGTTTAGAGAAGAACATAAATGACCTGATGGAGCTGAAAAACACAGCACGAGAATTTTGTGAAGCATACACATGTATCAATAGCTGAATTGATCAAGCAGAAGAAAGGATATCAGAGATTGAAGATCAACTCAATGAAATAAAGTGAGAAGAGAAGATTAGAGAAAAAAGAGTGAAAAGAAATGAACAAATCCTCCAATAAATATTGGACTATGTGAAAAGACCAAATCTACGTTTGATTGATGTACCTGAAAGTGACAGGGAGAATGGAACCAAGCTGGAAAACACTCTTCAGGATATTATCCAGGAGAACTTCCCCAACCTAGCAAGGCAGGCCAACATTCAAATTCAGGAAATACAGAGAACACCACAAAGATACTCCTGGAGAAGAGCAACCCCAAGACACGTAATCGTCAGATTCACCAAGGTTGAAATGAAGGAAAAAATGTTAAGGACAGCCAGAGAGAACAAGCAGGTTACCCACAAAGGGAATCCCAACAGACTAACAGCGGATCTGTCTGCAGAAACCCTGCAGAAGAGAGTAGGGGCCAATATTCAACATTCTTAAAGAAAAGAATTTTCAACCCGGAATTTCATATCCAGCCAAACTAAGCTTCATAAGTGAAGGAGAAATAAAATCCTTCACAGACAAGCAAATGCTGAGAGATTTTGACACCACCAGGCCTGCCTTACAAGAGCTCTTGAAGGAAGCACTAAACATGGAAAGGAACAACCAGTACCAGCCACTGCAAAAACATACCAAATTGTAAAGACCATCGACACTATGAAGAAACTGCATCACCTAACAGGCAAAATAACCAGCCAACATCATAATGACAGGATCAAATTCACACATAACAATATTAACCTTAAATGTAAATGGGCTAAATGCCCCGGTTAAAAGACACAGACTAGCAAATTGGATAAAGAGTCAAGACCCATCAGTGTGCTGTATTCAGGAGATCCATCTCATGTGCAGAGACACACATAAGCTCACAATAAAGGGTTGGAGAAATATTTACCAAGCAAATGGAAAGTTAAAAAAAGCAGGGGTTGCAATCCTAGTCTGTGATAAAACAGACTTTAAACCAACAAAGATCAAAAGAGACAAAGAAGGGCATTACATAATGGTAAAGGATCAATGCAACAAGAAGAGCTAACTATCCTAAATATATATGCACCCGCTATAGGAGCACCCAGATTCATAAAGCAAGTTCTTAGATACCTACAAAGAGACTTAGACTCCCACACAATAATAGTGGGAGACTTTAACACCCCACTGTCAATATTAGACAGATCAACGAGACAGAAAATTAACAAGGATATTCAGGACTTGAACTCAGCACTGGACCAAGCAGACCTAGTAGACATCTACAGAACTCTCCACCCCAAATCAACAGAATATACATTCTTCTCAGCACCACATTGCACTTATTCTTAAGTTGACCACATAATTGGAGATAAACACTCCTCAGCAAATGCAAAAGAATGGAAATCATAAACAGTCTCTCAGACCACAGTGCAATCAAATTAGAACTCAGGATTAAAACAGTCACTCAAAACTGCACAACTACATGGAAACTAAACAACCTGTTCCTGAATGACTACTGGGTAAATAACAAAATTAAGGCAGAAATAAATAAGTTCATTTAAAGACACAATGTACCATTATCTCTGGGACACAGCTAAAGCAGTGTGTAGAGGGAAATTTATAGCACTAAATGCCCACAAGAGAAAGCAGGAAAGATCTAAAATTGACAACTAACATCACAATTAAAAGAACTAGAGAAGAAAGAGCAAACACATTCAAAAGCTAGCAGAAGGCAAGAAATAACTAAGATCAGAGCAGAACTGAAGGAGAACACAGGAACAGAAAACCACGTACCACATGTTCTCATATATAAGTGGGAGCTAAATGATGGGAACACACAGACACAAAGAGGGGAAGAACAGACACTGGGGCCTACTTGAGGGTGGAAGGTGTGAGGAGGGAGAGGAACAGGAAAATGAGGAGGGAGAGGAACAGGAAAAAAAACAACTATTGAGTTTTAGGCTTAGTACCTGAGTGACAAAATAATCCATACTGCAAACTCCTGTGACACAAGTTTACCTATATAATAAACCTTCACATGTACCCCTGGACCTCAAATAAAAGTAACAAAGATTTCCAAGACATATGAAATTTAAAATGTAAAATCCCACCTTTGCCTAAAAATTTATATTTACCTATATATCTATATTTGTTAACAGCTAAATTATCTTTTCATCTTGAAGGAATAGGGTTTCAGGAGGGAAGAAAGGGAGAATTTCCACTTCTATTTGATTGCATTCTTTTAACCTTTAAGAATATGTTCACGTATTACTTACTTTTTCAAAATATAGCAAATTATAGAGAATAAATTAAAGGTGGAAAATCTCATTTAGAAAATTATGTTCCTTGTCCTCCTTCCTTCTGCAGGTTTAGCCTCTGCAGAATAGCACCAAAAGAATAGTCTTCTTTTCACATGACTGTAACTAATCTTCCTTGGGGAATTTCGTTCAGGATTAGAAACTGAGGAATAAAACAGAAAACCATTCTGTTTATCTTGCATTTTTCTTTGCTTAATTTCATCCTATTACACCTAGTTATTTTTAGTCTCTTGAGATGTGTTTTACTCTTCTCTCCTCCTTGACAGTCATCTTCCTTAAATACCTAGAGAATTAGTTATGATCATGTCTTCTCTATTTCCATTTTCAGTGTATTATGTATACATCCCTTTTATTGTGAAACACCTGGAACACTTTTTAGGAGCAGGCAAAATAGAAAGAAAAATAATCATAGAATTATGACATCCTCATCTATCTGCTCTACTCTCCATCTAAATGTATGCTATACATATAAGAGGCTCTCAATAAATAATGAATTATCTTTATCTAAATATTTATGGAGTTCTTTAGAACGTCCCTTCTTCTCTGTTTATGTGTGCTATGAAGAGGACAGTGGCATTGTCATTAGAAAGCCAAGGAAATTTGACTGTCTGGTTTTTGGCAACTCGAAGGCTTTTTCTCTGGAAGAGTCTGAAAGACCCATGTTTCTTCTCCCCCAAACATATCAAGGTACTATTTCAGCGAGGTCATACTATATCACATTAGAAACTTACTGTTTTATATTATAAACTGCCAGAATGAAGAAATATTATCCTATATTCAGCACTTCAGGATTATATGCTAATGTATTCAGGAACAAATTTATTTTAATATATTATTATTTAATATTATTCAAAATTGAGATATACATGTTCAGCATTCTTTTATAACACTCGCTGGGTATCCTTGGACAAATCCATAGCCACTCTAGTCCTTGAATTCTTCATCTTTAAGGGGATGTCCTTGTATTTATTTTACAGAGAAATTATGAAATAGTACTTATAGGAAACGCTCCTTACAAAATGTTTAACTTCCTCTTTTGTATGATCACTTTTTCTACATTCTGAAAAAAATACATATTTTAAGTCTGTTTTTCTCTTCTTAATTTTATGTACAGTAATCTAATCTGTTATAAAATAAATATATTAGAAAGGAGTTTAAAATGTGATATAGTCTAATGGTCAGCCTTTAGGTAGACAGATGCTTCAAGAACTCAGCAGAGTCACCTTTTCTCTGCTTGCAAACCTTCAATCATACAGCATGAAGTTCCTGATATTCAGGAAGTAGTTCTTTAAGCCTTTTTCCACTTCTTACTGTCTTAGTAAACACTAATGTGGTGTTCCTTGACCATAGACAACAGCTCAGCATCTACTCATATAAAGGGACAATTTTAACTTACCTGTTCTGTACTTGCAACAGAAAAAGAAAGTGTGGCATGCAAAGCCTAAAACAGTCACTCTCTGGCCCTTTACAGGAAAAGTTTACCACTCCCTGCTCTACAACATTACATGCAAGAAAGTGAAAACACTTATAAAACTTTTAAAGGAGAAAAGTCTCCATAATCAACTTGTTCATGTTTTTAGGCATTAGAAATAGATGTATATAGTTTAAAAGAAAAGGATGTAGTTGTATAGAAGTATTGGTAGATAGCATTAAAATTTTTTAAAACATCTTGGGGTCTGAGTAATTTTTTTTTTTTTTTTTTTGGAGATGGAGTCTTGCTCTATCACCGGGCTGGAGTGCAGTGCCGCGATGTCGGCTCACTGAAACCTCCACCTCCCAGGTTCAACAAACTCTCCTGCCTCAGCCTCCCAAGTAGCTGGGATTACAGGCGCACACCACCATGCCCAGCTAATTTTTATATTTTTAGTAGAGACGGGGATTCACCATGTTGGCCAGGATGGTCTCGATCTCCTGACCATGTGACCCACCGGCCTCAGCCTCCCAAAGTGCTAGGATTACAGGCGTGAGCCACCCCACCCAGCCAGAGTAATTTTTGAGAGACATATTTTTAATGTTTAAAAACATTTAAGATACTTTATGTAAATATTTTTAAATACTTGAAAATAAGGAACAAGGTCTAAATCCCTAATTATCTCAATCAGATTGGGAAATGAGAAGTGTGGAACAGATTGTCTTTTATTCTTGAAACTAATTGCTCATATTTAAAAAATTGAATTGACATTATTTATATATATTCTATTATTAGCAAAGACAAAATCAAAGAAAATATCTATGTAGCAAATGAAAGAAAGCAAAGGAAACAACAAAGTGTAAAACCATAGAAAACAAGACCAAGAATCTTCATTATGATAATAAATGTAAATAGATTGTGTCCCTACTAAAAGGCTCAGACTGGCTTAAAATAAAAAAGCAAAGACTTTAATATCAAAAAGTAACTCTGAAATGTTAAAAGAAAAATAAAACGCAGCCTGGGCAAACCATAATGAGACCCCATCTCTACAAAAAGGAAAACAAAAATTAGCTGGGCATTTCCTGATTCTGAATGCCTTGAAATTAGAGCTTCCTTGGTCAAAATTTTAGAGCTTATCAATTGTATTAGATTCTTGGTGGTGTGCTTCTGTTGTAAAAAATCAATCTGAGGACAGGAGAGTAGAATGATTATAATAAATATTAACTTTGGAGAGTAAATAATACATAATTGTTCATTAAATTCTTAGGCCTCCCCATACAAACCGTCTTTCCTTTCTGTTTATCTTTGTGTTTTTTATCTCTGAACTCTTTTTTTTTTTTTATTATACTTTAGGTTTTAGGGTACATGTGCACAATGTGCAGGTTTGTTACATATGTATCCATGTGCCATGTTGGTTTGCTGCACCCATTAACTCGTTGTTTAGCATTAGGTATATCTCCTAATGCTGTCCCTTCTCCCTCCCCCAATGCCACAACAGTCCCTGGAGTGTGATGTTCCCCTTCCTGTGTCCATGAGTTCTCATTGTTCAATTCCCACCTATGAGTGAGAACATGCGGTGTTTGTTTTTTTGTCCTTGTGATAGTTTACTGAGAATGATGATTTCCAGTTTCATCCATGTCCCTACAAAGGACATGAACTCATCATTTTTTATGGCTGCATAGTATTCCATGGTGTATATGTGCCACATTTTCTTAATCCAGTCTATCGTTGTTGGACATTTGGGTTGGTTCCAACTCTTTGCTATTGTGAATAGTGCCGCAGTAAACATATGTGTGCATGTGTCTTTATAGCAGCATGATTTATAGTCCTTTGGGTATATACCCAGTAATGGGATGGCTGGGTCAAATGGTATTTCTAGTTCTAGATCCCTGAGGAATCGCCACACTGACTTCCACAATGGTTGAACTAGTTTACAGTCCCACCAACAGTGTCAAAGTGTTCCTATTTCTCCACATCCTCTCCAGCACCTGTTGTTTCCTGACTTTTTAATGATGGCCATTCTAACTGGTGTGAGATGGTATCTCATTGTGGTTTTGATTTGCATTTCTCTGATGGCCAGTGATGATCAGCATTTTTGCATGTGTTTTTTGGCTGCATAAATGTCTTCTTTTGAGAAGTGTCTGTTTATGTCCTCTGCCCACTTTTTGATGGGGTTGTTTGTTTTTTTCTTGTAAATTTGTTTGAGTTCATTGTAGATTCTGGATATTAGCCCTTTGTCAGATGAGTAGATTGCAAAAATTTTCTCCCATTCTGTAGGTTGCCTGTTCACTCTGATGGTAGTTTCTTTTGCTGTGCAGAAGCTCTTTAGTTTCATTAGATCCCATTTGTCAATTTTGGGTTTTGTTGCCATTGCTTTTGGTATTTTAGACATGAAGTCCTTGCCTATGCCTATGTCCTGAATGGTATTGCCTAGGTTTTCTTCTAGGGTTTTTATGGTTTTAGGTCTAACATGTAAGTCTTTAATCCATCTTGAATTAATTTTTGTATAAGGTGTAAAGGAGGAATCCAATTTCAGCTTTCTACATATGGCTAGCCAGTTTTCCCAGCACCATTTATTAAACGGGAATCCTTTCCCCATTTCTTGTTTTTGTCAGGTTTGTCAAAGATCACATAGTTGTAGATATGCTGCATTATTTCTGAGGGCTCTGTTCTGTTCCATTGATCTATGTCTCTCTTGTGGTACCAGTACCGTGCTGTTTTAGTTACTGTAGCCTTGTAGTATAGTTTGAAGTCAGGTAGCATGATGCCTCCAGCTTTGTTCTTTTTGGCTTAGGATTGACTTGGCGATGCGGGCTCTTTTTTGGTTCCATATGAACTTTAAAGTAGTTTTTTCCAATTCTGTGAAGAAAGTCATTGGTAGCTTGATGGGGATGGCATTGAATCTATAAATTACCTTGGGCAGTATGGCCATTTTCACGATATTGATTCTTCCAACCCATGAGCATGAAATGTTCTTCCATTTGTTTGTATCCTCTTTTATTTCATTGAGCAGTGGTTTGTAGTTCTCCTTGAAGAGATCCTTCACATCCCTTGTAAGTTGGATTCCTAGGTATTTTATTCTCTTTGAAGCAATTGTGAATGGGAGTTCACTCATGATTTGGCTCTCTGTTTGTCTGTGATTGGTGTACAAGAATGCTTGTGATTTTTGTACATTGATTTTGTATCCTGAGACTTTGCTGAAGTTGCTAATCAGCTTAAGGAGATTTTGGGCTGAGACAATGGGGTTTTCTAGATATACAATCATGTCATCTGCAAACAGGGACAATTTGACTTCCTGTTTTCCTAATTGAATACTCTTTATTTCCTTCTCCTGCCTGATTGACCTGGCCAGAACTTCCAGCACTATGTTGAAAAGGAGTGGTGAGAGAGGGCATCCCTGTCTTGTGCCAGTTTTCAAAGGGAATGCTTCCAGTTTTTGCCCACTCAGTATGATATTGGCTGTGGGTTTGTCATAGATGGCTCTTATTATTTTGAAATACGTCCCATCAATACATAATTTATTGAGAGTTTTTAGCATGAAGGGTTGTTGAATTTTGTCAAAGGCCTTTTCTGTATCTATTGAGATAATCATGTGGTTTTTGTCTTTGCTTCGGTTTATATGCTGGATTACATTTATTGATTTGCGTATGTTGAACCAGCCTTGCATCCCAGGATGATGCCCACTTGATCATGGTGTATAAGCTTTTTGATGTGCTGCTGGATTCAGTTTGCCAGTATTTTATTGAGGATTTTTGCATCAATGTTCATCAAGGATATTGGTCTGAAATTCTCTTTTTTGGTTGTGTCTCTGCCAGGCTTTGGTATCAGGACGATGCTGGCCTCATAAAATATGTTAGCGAAGATTCCCTCTTTTTCTGTCGATTGGAATAGTTTCAGAAGGAATGGTATCAGTTCCTCCTTGTACCTCTGGTACAATTTGGCTGTGAATCCATCAGGTCCTGGACTCTTTTTGGTTGGTAAGCTATTGATTATTGCCACAATTTCAGAGCCTGTTATTGGTCTATTCAGAGATTCAACTTCTTCCTGGTTTAGTCTTGGGAGGGTGTATTTGTTGAGGAATTTATCCATTTCTTCTAGATTTTCCAGTTTATTTGCATAGAGGTGTTTGTAGTATTCTCTGATGGTAGATTGTATTTCTGCAGGATTGGTGGTGATATCCCCTTTTTCATTTTTTATTGCATCTATTTGATTCTTCTCTCTTTTCTTCTTTATTAGTCTTGCTAGTGGTCTATCAATTTTGTTGATCATTTCAAAAAACCACCTCCTGGATTCATTAATTTTTTGAAGGGTTTTTTGTGTCTCTATTTCCTTCAGTTCTGCTCTGATTTTAGTTATTTCTAGCCTTCTGCTAGCTTTTGAATGTATTTGCTCTTGCTTTTCTAGTTCTTTTAATTGTGATGTTAGGGTGTCAATTTTGGATCTTTCCTGCCTTCTCTTGTGGGCATTTAGTGCTATAAATTTCCCTCTACACACTGCTTTGAATGTGTCCCAGAGATTCTGGTATGTTGTGTCTTTGTTCTCATTGGTTTCAAAGAACATCTTTATTTCTGCCTTCATTTCATTATGTACACAGTATTCATTCAGGAGCAGGTTGTTCAGTTTCCATGTAGTTGAGCAGTTTTGAGTGAGTTTCTTAATCCTGAGTTCTAGTTTGATTGCACTGTGGTCTGAGAGACAGTTTGTTATAATTTCTGTTCTTTTACATTTGCTGAGGAGAACTTTACTTCCAACTATGTGGTCAATTTTGGAATAGGTGTGGTGTGGTGCTGAAAAAAATGTATATTCTGTTGGTTTGGGGTGGAGAGTTCTGTAGATGTCTATTAGGTCCGCTTTGTGCAGAGCTGAGTTCAATTCCTGGATATCCTTGTTAACTTTCTGTCTCGTTGATCTGTCTAATATTGACAGTGGGGTGTTAAAATCTCCCATTATTATTGTGTGGGAGTTTAAGTCTCTTTGTAGGTCACTCAGGACTTGCTTTATGAATCTGGGTGCTCCTGTGTTGGGTGCATATATATTTAGGATAGTTAGCTCTTCTTGTTGAATTGAACCCTTTACCATTATGTAATGGCCTTCTTTGTCTCTTTTGATCTTTGTTGGTTTAAAGTCTATTTTATCAGAGACTAGGATTGCAACCCCTGCCTTTTTTTGTTTTCCATTTGCTTGATAGATCTTCCTCCATCTCTTTATTTTGAGTCTATGTGTGTCTCTGCACATGAGATGGGTTTCCTGAATACAGCACACTGATGGGTCTTGACTCCTTATCCAATTTGCCAGTCTGTGTCTTTTAATTGGAGCATTTAGCCCATTTACATTTAAAGTTAATATTGTTATGTGTGAATTTGATCCTGTCATTATGATATTAGTTGGTTATTTTGCTCGTTAGTTGATGCAGTTTCTTCCTAGCCTCGATAGTCTTTACAATTTTTCATGTTTTTGCAGTGGCTGGTACCGGTTGTTCCTTTCCATGTTTAGTGCTTCCTTCAGGAGCTCTTTTAGGGCAGGCCTGGTGGTTACAAAATCACTCAGCATTTGCTTGTTTGTAAAGTATTTTATTTTTCCTTCACTTTTGAAGCTTAGTTTGGCGGGATAGGAAATTCTGGGTTGAAAATTCTTTTCTTTACGAATGTTGAATATCGGCCCTCACTCTCTTCTTGCTTGTAGAGTTTCTGCCGAGAGATCAGCTGTTAGTCTGATGGGCTTCCCTTTGTGGGTAACCCGTCCATTCTCTCTGGCCGCCCATAACGTTTTTTCCTTCATTTCAACTTTGGTGAATCTGACAATTATGTGTCTTGGAGTTGCTCTTCTCAAGGAGTATGTTTGTGGCGTTCTCTGTATTTCCTGAATCTGAATGTTGGCCTGCCTTGCTAGATTGGGGAAGTTCTCCTGGATAATATCTTGCAGAGTGTTTTCCAACTTGGTTCCATTCTCCCCGTCACTTTCAGGTACACCAATCAGACATAGGTTTGATCTTTTCAATAGTCCCATATTTCTTGGAGGTGTTCGTTTCTTTTTATTCTTTTTTCTCTAAACTTCCCTTCTCGCTTCATTTCATTCATTTCATCTTCCATCACTGATACCCTTTCTTCCAGTTGATCGCATCGGCTACTGAGGCTTCTGCAATCTTTGCATAGTTCTCGAAACTTGGCTTTCAGCTCCATCAGCTCCTTTAAGCCCTTCTCTGCATTGGTTATTCTAATTATCCATTTGTCTAATTTTTTTTCAAAGGTTTTAACTTCTTTGCCATTGTTTTGAATTTCCTCCCGTAGCTCGGAGTAGTTTGTTCGTCTGAAACCCTCTTCTCTCAACTCGTCAAAGTCATTCTCCGTCCAGCTTTGTTCCGTTGCTGGTGAGGAACTGTGTTCCTTTGGAGGAGGAGAGGTGCTCTGCTTTTTAGAGTTTCCAGCTTTTCTGCTCTGTTTTTTGCCCATCTTTGTGGTTTTATCTACTTTTGGTCTTTGATGATGGTGTTGTACAGATGGGTTTTTGGTGTGGATGTCCTTTCTGTTTGTTAGTTTTCCTTCTACCAGACAGGACCGTCAGCTGCAGGTCTGTTGGAGTTTGCTAGAGGTCCACTCCAGACCCTGTTTGGCTGGGTGTCAGCAGCGGTGGCTGCAGAACAGCGGATTTTCGTGAGACCACGAATTCAGCTGTCTGATAGTTCCTCTGAAAGTTTTGTCTCAGATGAGTACCTGGCCGAGTGAGGTGTCAGTCTGTCCCTACTG
The DNA here is from genome assembly GCF_028878055.3 of Symphalangus syndactylus. Classification (NCBI taxonomy): domain Eukaryota; kingdom Metazoa; phylum Chordata; class Mammalia; order Primates; family Hylobatidae; genus Symphalangus; species Symphalangus syndactylus. The sequence goes on from NC_072436.2 coordinate 68,151,363, forward strand.
GGGGGTGCCTCCCAGTTAGGCTGCTCGAGGGTCAGGGACCCACTTTAGGAGGCAGTCTGCCCATTCTCAGATCTCCAGCTGTGTGCTTGGAGAACCACTACTCTCTTCAAAGCTGTCAGACAGGGACATTTAAGTCTGCAGAGGTTCCTGCTGACTTTTTATGTGTCTGTGCCCTGCCCCCAGAGGTGGAGCCTACAGAGGCAGGCAGGCCTCCTTGAGCTGTGGTGGGCTCCACCCCTTTCGAGCTTCCTGGCTGCTTTGTTTACCTAAGCAAGCCTGGGCAATGGGGGGCACCCCTCCCCCAGCCTCGCTGCCGCCTTGCAGTTTGATCTCAGACTGCTGTGCTAGCAATCAGCGAGACTCCATGGGCATAGGACCCTCCGAGCCAGGTGCAGGACAGAATCTCCTGGTGTGCCGTTTTCCAAGCCCATTGGTAAAGCACAGTATTAGGGTGGGACTGACCCGATTTTCCAGGTGCCGTCTGTTACCCCTTTCTTTGACTAGGAAAGGGAACTCCCTGACCTCTTGTGTTTCCCGAGTGAGGCAATGCCTCGCCCTGCTTCGGCTCACGCACAGTGCGCTGCACCGACTCTCCTGCACCCACTGTTTGGCACTCCCTAGTGAGATGAACCCGGTACCTCAAATGGAAATGCAGAAATCACCCGTCTTCTGTGTGGCTCACGCTGGGAGCTGTGGACCGGAGCTGTTCCTATTTGGCCATCTTGGCTCCACCCCAGACTACCTCTCTGAATTCTTATGAAAGCCATTTAGACTTGGACTTTATATCTGTTGTTCAAGTTACTGAAGTTGTGATTATTACTAACTTTAATGTTTATTGAAATTCTACTACTGTTTTTTTCTTTCCACTGGTTCCACTGTCTCCCTTATCATGACTACTTCTATTGTGGACTTCTTCCTTACATCCTATTGAAAATGCAATGCAGTTTTTACTTTTTAATTTCCTCTGGTTTCTGTCTTAAGTCTTTCCAGAAATATTCTTTTCCTCTGGAAATTGATGGTCTCTTACTGTAATCCTAGAGCCTTTTTCCATAGCATTTTTTTCCTGATTACTCATCATAAAAGGAAATATTCAAATGCATTGTGTATTTCAACAGATGTATGATTCACTACGGTCTTGTTTACTTGGGTTTGTTTGCCATATAATGTCCCCAGAAATATCAGAAAAGAAAGTTAATGCTCTTATATCCAAGTAAGGAGTTAGGACTGTATTACTTATTACAAACCTCTGATGTTGGCCCATAAGTCACACCATAGCATGTGTTTATTTCTAGGCCAAAAGCTCCAAAACCAGACTTTCACTTTTAAAAACCAGATACCTATTAGCCCTATTTTTGAGTGTGGATGGCCCATCTCAGATCCATAGCTGAAGAGCACATTGATATATGCAATTCCTATCTACTTAGGAATTATCTCATTTTTAACAATTATTCATCTAATGAAACATTAATGGTTTACTGTTTATCATAAGCCTACCCTCATTGTCCCTTTCTCTGATATTAACCAGTAGGATAAATGGAAAAGCTGTTATCCCCAACATGTCTTCTTCCTTGGGTCCTCCAATCTGTGCCCATATTGTGTCTCCATTCTCCTACTATATTCTATAGTATATTCTTCTACTATATTATAAAAACATAAGCACTAGGTAGGGACTGAAATGAGTCCCTAGGACTCGTTTAGGATATCCAGCTCTGTGTGCCTCAATGAACAGCAATTAATAAGCCAACTGCTGGTGAGGATGCAGAGCAAGCAAGTCTCTCATTTATACAATGCTGGTGGGAACATAAAACAGTACTACCACTCTGGAAAATAGATTGGCAGTTTCTTATAAAATTAAATATGTTTACAAACCATGCAAATCAGCAATTCCACTTCTGGCATTTTTCCTAGAGAAATGAAAACATGTTTGCACTAAAACTTGTCCACGAATGTTCAAAACAGCTTTGTTCATAATGGCCAAATACTGGAAACAATCCAAACGTACTTCAGTGCATGAAAGGATAAGCAAACCATGGCCCATCTATACAATAGAATACTACTCAGCAATAAAAAATATTAAGCTATTGATAAAAACTTGGATGGCTCTCAAAAGCATTGTGCTGAGTGGGGAAAAAAAGTGAATTTCAAAGGGTTTTATATTATATGATTCCATTTATATAACATTCTCTAAGTGACAAAACTGTAATGATGGAGAACACATCAGTGGTTGCCAGAGGTTAGGGTTGCAGAAGGAAGAAGCTGTGACTAGTAGTAAGTAAAACAAAGGAGTTTCTTTATGGTGATGAAACAGTTCTGCATATTCTGATTGTTGTGACGGTTACATGGATCAACACATGTGATAAACTTTTATAGAATCATATTCAACACACACACACACACACACACACACACACACAAAGGGTGCATGTAAAAACTGGTGAAATCAAACAAGGTCTGTATCTGAATTCCTAGCACTGTACCAACCATCAGTTAATTGGTTTTTTGCAATGTCCTGTGATTATATGAGGTATTATCATCAGGGGAGCCTCCCTGAAGGATATACAGACAGTGTGTGCTACTTCTGCAACTACTTGTGAGCCTATTTCAGAACAGAAAATTATATTTTAAAAAAGCAGGAACTATGCAACAGAGGGACAGCTACTCAATTTTATGGGTTGATATAGACCAGTACTTATCAAACCTGGTAGATCTTCAGATTCACTTAATGGGGTTTATAAGGTACACACACACACACACACACACACACACACACACTTACTTCTGAATCCTCCTGCCACCACTATGACCACCATCAGATACCTATGGAAGCATCTCTAGAAATTGAGCCAAGGAATCTGTGTTTTCAGAAAATTGCCCAAGGTTAGAAAACACTATTACAGAGCCTGGTTACTGAGCCAGGGGTAAGAATGGAGAAAACTGGTTAGTCTGTTCTGTATTAACCTTTGATTGTGATTCTCAAATCTGTTCCATTCTTGTTAGTGTGAAAATCCTTTTCAATCCTGGCAATAGATTAACCATCCATTTCAGAGTTTTGCACTGTTATGCGTTTTAACTTTTTCTTTAAATTTTTACGAATATTTCAGTGGGAAGTTCCTTGAGCCTGTGTCATTAGCTACTAATCATTTAAACCAGAAGCAGGACAGTAGTATTCTTGTAGATGTACCTTGTCTTTACCTCATTCACATGTGAATTGTGACTTGATTCCAGCTTTTCTCAGTGAGAGACTGCAGAGTTCTACTTTATTTGATCAGTTTTTCACACTAATGTGGCATCAACATAAATATAGTTTCCCTCAAAATTAGCTAATGAATGGAAAACAACCAAGGCACACCACAGTGAAAACATCAGTTAAGAAAATTACATCCAAAACCTAAAAGGGGCTGTCACTGAAGTTTTGTTTATGAAAGCTGGAAAAGCTCTCCCTTCTCAGCCACTGAGATTCCTGATGTATTGTTTTTCTACTGAAATTTATCCATAGATGTTTTCAGACATTAACTGATGAAAGCCAAATTTATTGAAGGTGGAGGAGAATGTAAAAATCCCTTATATTTGTGAATTTCTCAGTCAGATATGGCAACCTTTTAATAGCTATAGTTGACCAGGTTCTTTTGTGCATGTGAAAAATCTGTTGTGGAGCTAAGAAAATGACTCATCGTGCAGAAGAGACAGATAACTTGTGCTGCTGCAGAGAACACTGGATCAACAATCAAGAAACTTGCACGTTTACCCCGACTCTGCCACAAACTAAAAATATATCCTTGGTCAAATTGTCCAAGTGCTCTAGCCTCAGTTTCTTTGTCTATAAAAGCTGGGGATGGAAATTACACTAAATTAACATTTTCAAACGTTCATGAGCTATGGAATTTACAGTAATTGTAATCTCATTATTAGCCCTCTCTGGAACTTAAAAGATAATGTCATTCTTTAATGATATATGATAAAGAAGCAAACTAAAGAAAAATTCAGATTTCGCATATTATTAAAGATTACATATTTGATTTCAATATAATATTCATACATTTCAATTAAATACATTTCATCTTTCCCATATAAAATAGATTTTTAAACTAATTATATAAGAGAAAACATAATTTTTGGATATTCTAACTGTAATGTTTTATTGAATTGTTTGGAAATCAAATATACATCCAAATACAGATCCAAATCAATCAACTTACATGACCTGTTGTCTGAAGTTTTTAATTGTGAATATTAAAAACTTTTTTTATAGTTTTCAAGTTTGGTTTCTAAATAAAATAAAAGTATTTCATGCTAGTAAGTAGAAGTGTTTCTCTAAAAATAATAGTCTCAATAGGAATAATGTTAAATCCTAGTAAATAAAAAGTCATATGAATACAAACATTTTATGTTAAGTATCAGTTTTTAAAAGACTAAGCATATTTTTATGTATATTATAAGTATTCTGACCAGTAAGTGTAATTACAAATTTTGTTGAAGATCATCTTTGAGATTTATTTGAAAAATTGTGATTATTCTTATTGTCTTCGTTTATTTTTATGTTTTACTGTTCTTTATGTTTTCTGCCTTTAACATCATCTATTATGGACAAAATATAGGCAATATGTGAGTATATTAGTCATGGTTCTCTGGAGGAACAGACCAAGAGTCTGTAAAAAATGTGTAATATATATCTATATAAATTTGTATACACACACACATACAGATTCATAAGGAATTGGCTCACATGATAATGGAGGCTGACAAATTCCAAGATATGCAGTTGGCAGGCTGGAGACCCAGCACAGCCACTGATGTAATTACAGTTCAAGTTCAAAGACCCGAGAACCAGGAGAGCCAATGGTGTTGTTCTAGTCCAGATGCCAGCAGGCTTGAGACCCAGGAAAAGTGAATGGTTTGGTTTGAGTCCAAAGGCACATAAAAACTGATGTCTCAGCTCAGAGGTAGTCAAGCAGGAGGGATTTCTCACAGAGAAGTCAACCTTTTTGGTTTTTTCAGGCCTTCAACTGATTAGGTGAGGCCCATCCACATTAGAGAGCACAATCTACCTTTTCTTTAGAGATGAGGTCTCACTTTGTCACCCAGGCTGAAGTGCAATGGTATGATCATAGCTCACTGCAGCCTCGATCTTCTGGGCCCTCCCCGCTCAGCCTCAGGGACTACAGGTACTACAGGCATGAGCCACCGTACCTGGCTAGCAGTCTTCTTTACTCAGTCTACCAATTCAGGTGTGAATCTCATCTAGAAATACCCTCACAGAGACACCCAGAATAATGTTTGACAAAATATCTGGGCATTCTGTGGCTCAGTAAAGTTGATACACAAAATTAACCATCACAATGAGTAAAAATGAGAACATTTTCAAATTTTATAATAGTTACAAAATGCACACACACACACACACGCACTCACAGCACCCAGCTGTTTTCAGCTGAGTGGAATACCAACCAAGTGACTGGATCATGAGTACAGCTTTCTGATCCACTGGCTGCTACTCATGACTTACTCTGTATTCACTTAGAGGATCTCAAGCAGTACATATTTAAAGAGGGAAAGTAAATATTCTATTTATTGACATTTTCAAGTAAACATTTTATTATAGAACAGAAAGATCTATAAATCATAATTATATGGCTTCATGCATTTTCACAAAGTGAATATACTCATGAAACTCTGATGAAAATACAGAATATTATCGACATCCCTCAAAGGCCCCTTGTTCCTGCTTCCAGTTCCAATGCCTCACACCCAGAAGTAATTAATATGTATATTTCTTTTTTTTGGCCCATGAGCCATTTTATTTGTAAATATGTGTTGCATCTCCAGAAAAAGAATCCCAGGATTTCCCCTCCTGTGTGTTTTCATCTTGCTTCTTCATGGTCCGTGATAACAGCTGAGGTTGTCAATACAATGAAACTAAGCTGGCGGGATTATTATTCTGCCATTTTTCTAGATCTTTGAGTTGCACAGCAAATCTGGGGCTGATAACTCCGCACTTATTTAGCCGGCTTGTGAGGTTCACAGTAATTTTCCCAGCTCTGTGATTTTCAATGATTTTAAATTCACCAGTGTAACCATGCTTCAGCAACACAGTTAAAAACTGGACGATGACTTTGGAGCACAGCCTAATAAGAACGTGGCATTTGCCTCTCTTCAGCATTGTTGATGCTCTTAGGAGCATCATCCAGGACATTCATGTGTACCATTTTGGTGGCACGGAAAGAGTTTTTATATATATTTCTATCAGATTGATTAGTTGGCCAGTTTTGTGCTTTATGTGAGTGGGATTTTATAGTATCTAGTGGGATTATATAGTATCTACTCTTTTATGTCTAGCTTCTTTCATTAAACATTATATTGATGAGAGTTATCCAAACTGTTGTATGAAGCAGTTTATTCTTTCTCATTGCTGTAAAGTATTATATTATATGACTATGACATACTTAGTTATGTTGATCTCTATTTGATTGTTGATGGACATTTGGGTTGTTTACAGATTGAGTTTCTTTGTTGTTTTGTCTTTTTTTAATTTTTACAAATAGCGCTGCTGTGAACAGTCTTGTATATATCTTTTAGTGTACTCATTTCTGTTGGATGTATACCTAGGATTGCAGTTGCGGGTCATAGAGTCTATGTATGTCATGGAATCTATGTTTGTAGCTAATAACAGTTTTTCAAAGTGATTGTAATCATTTATACCAAGAGCAAAGATAACTCAAGTTCTTCCACATCCCCAAAACACATGGTATTATATTGGTATTTTATTTTTAGCCATCTTAGTAAATGTGTATGGTCTCTCATTGTAAGTTTATTTTCTATTTCCCTAATACTAATGATGTTGAGCAACCTTTCATATGTTAATTGGCCATTTTGATACCTTATTTTGAAGTACCATTTCATGTCCTTTGCCAAATTTTCTATTGGATTTCCTTGCATAAAATAGCCTTTTCAGGTTTTAGAATCAAAGTTATACAAGTCTAATAAAAATAAATTGGAAGTATTCCTTAATTTTATTTCTGAGGAAGAATTTATGTAAGATTGGCTTTACTTCTTTCTTCAGTGCTATAAAGATTCACCAGTGAAATTATATGGACCAGCAAATTTCTTTATGGGTAGTTTATTAATTATGGACTTAATTTCTTTAATACATAAGTGAATAGTCAGATCTTCTGTTTATTCTTATATCAGTTTTGGTAAATTGTGTTTTCTAGGAATTTGTCTGTTTCATCTAAATTTCCAAATCTGTTGGCATGAAGTCATTCATAATATTCTCTCATTATATTTTTAATATCTGTAGAATCTGCAGTTATATGCTCTTTTTCATTCCTACTATTGGTTATTTGTGCCTTCTTTCTTTTTTCTTCACATTATTGATGGAGGTTTATCATTTTTACAAGTCTTTTCAAAGAAGCATTTCTTTGCCTTTGTTGATTCCACTTTGCATTTATATATATATATATATATATATATATATATTTTTTTTTTTTTTTTTTTTTTTTTTTTTGAGATGAAGTCTCACTCTGTCGGCCAGGCTGGAGTGCAGTGGCGCGATCTCTGCTCACTGCAAGCTCCACTTCCTGGGTTCACGCCATTCTCCTGCCTCAGCCTCCCAAGTAGCTGGGACTACAGGCACCTGCCACCATGCCCGGCTAATTTTTTTTGTATTTTTAGTAGAGACGGGGTTTCATCGTGTTAGCCAGGATGGTCTCGATCTCCTGATCTCGTGATCTGTCCACCTCGGCCTCCCAAAGTGCTGGGATTACAGGCTTGACCACTGCACCTGGCCTACATTTATATTCTATTTCTCTGATTTTTTTTCTGTTAGCAGTAGCAGCAGCAGCAATAGTAGTTTGCTATTCTTTAACTTCTTGAGATGCATACCTAGATCCATAATTATTCTTCTTCAGTCTTTATTTTTTAATGTGTGCATTTAAAGCAATGCATTTTCCTTGAGACACATTTTTAGCCTTACCCCACAGATCTTGATATGTTTTTCTTTTCAGCATTCAACTCAAAATATTTTCTAATTTCCATTTTAATTTCTTCTTGAAACATGAGTAATTTAGTAGGGTACTCTTTTCCATTTTTGGATTTGCTAGGTATCTTTTTTTAAGAAGGACTTCATATTTTTACAGCAATTTTAATTTTACCGCAAAATTAAGAGGAATATACAGAGATATCATAGGTACTTCTTGCCCCCTCTGCATGCATAGCCTCCCTCATTATTCATATTGCCCCCAGAGTGGAATGTTACATGTGATAAACCTACACTGACATATCATTATTACCCAAAATTGGTAATTTGCATGAGGGCTCACTCTTGGTGTTGTATATTCTATGGATTTGGACAAATATCTAATGACAGGTATCCATCATTATAGTATCATACATAGTATTTTTGATGCCCTAAAGTCCTCTGTACTCCACCTCTTCATTCCCTCCTTCCCCCAACCCCTGGCAGCCACTGATCTTTTTATTGTCCCCCTCATTGTGCCTTTTCCAGGATGTCATGTAGTTGGTATCATGTAGTATGTAACCTTTATTAGACTGGCTTCTTTTGCTTAGTAATATGCATTCAAGTTTCCTCCATAATTTTTCATGGCTTAATGGCTCATTTCTTCTTAATGTGCTGAATAATATTTCATTGTCTGGATTTACCACATTCATTTATCCATTCACCTACTGAAGGACGTCTTGATTGCTTCCAAGTTTTAGCAATTATGACTGTAGTTGCTATAAACATTCATGTGCAGATTTTTGTGTGAATGTAAGTTTTCAATTCCTTTGGGAAAATATCAGGGAGTATAGTTGCTGGATCATATGGTGAGAGTATGTTTAGTTTTGTAAGAAACCACCGAACTATTTGTCTTCCAAAGTGACTATACCGTTTTGCATTTTCACCAACAATAAGTGAGAGATCCTGTTGTTCCACATTCTCACCAGCATTTGTTGTTTAGCAGTGTCCTGGATTTTGGCCATTCTAATAGATGTATAGTGGTATCTCATTATTGTTTTAATTTGCATTTCCCTGAGGATATATGATGTGGATCATCTTTTTAATATGCTAATTTGATGCCATGATATCATCTTCGGTGAGGTATCTGTTAAGATCTTTGCTCCATTTTTTAATTGGATTGTTTGGTTTTTTATTGTGCACTTTAAGAGTTCTTTGTATAGTTTGGATAATAGTCCCTTATTAGATGTGTCTTTTGCAAATGTTTTCTCCCAGTCTGTGGCTTATCTTTGTATTCTTTTGAGTGTCTTTTGCAGAGCAGAAATTTTTAATTTTAATGAAGTCCAGCTTACAAGTATTTCCTTTCATGGATTGTGCCTTTGGAGTCATATCTAAAAAGAAGTCATTGCTAATTCCAAGGTTATCTAGATTTTCTCTTGTTATCTTCTATGATCTTTATAGTTTTGTGTTTTACATTTATTTCTGTGATCCACTTGTAGTTTATGTTTTTGAAAGCTGTAAGTTTGTATCTAGATTCTTTTCTTTCATTCATGTGGTTGTACAGTTGTTCCAGCACATTTGTCGAAAAGAACATCTTTGTTCCATTGTTTTGCCTTTGCTTGTCAGAAGTCTATCTTTTTTTAATATATTTTTCTGACTATATTTATGTGGGTCTGTTTCCATGCTTTCTGTTTTGTTGCTTTTATCTATTTGCCTAGTCATTCACCAATACCACTGCCTTGATTACTATAGCTTTATAGTAAGTTTTGAAGTCTGATAGTGAACAAAGTCTGACTTTGTTCTTCTTTGATATTGTGTTGGCTATTCTGGGTATATTGCCTCTTCATATAAACTTTAGAATCAGTTTATCAACATCCATAGAAAAATTTACTGGGGTTTATATTGGGATTGCATTGAATCTGTAGATCAAGTTGGAAAGAACTGATATCTTGACAATATTGTCTTCCTATCCATGAATATGAAATAACTCATTTATTTAGTTATTCTTTGATTTTTTTTATTAGAGTTTCATAGTTTTTCTCATGTAGATCTTGATGACATATTTTGTTAGATTTATAGCTAAGCATTTCATTCTGGGGGTGCTTATATAAATGACATTTTGCTTTTAATTGCAAATTCCACTTGTTCATTGGTGGTATATAGGAAAGTGAATAATTTTTGTATATTAACCTTGTATCTTGCAACCTTGCTGTAATCACTTATTAGTCCCAGGAATTTTTTTGTCAGTTCTTTTGGATTTTCTATAGAAAATCATGTCTTCTACAAAAGAAAAAAATACAGTATTCTTTCTTCTCTTTCAATTAGTATGCCTTTTATTTCCTTTTTTGTCTTATTGCATTAGCTAGGATTTCCAATAATATGTTGAAAAGGAGTGGTTTTGATCTTAGTAGGAAAGTTTGTTCTTGATCTTGATCTTAGTAGGAAAGCTTATAATTTCTCACCATTTAGTATGACGTTAGCTGTAGGTTTTTTGTAGACATTCTTTATCAAATTGATAAACTTTTCCTACTTTGTTGAGGGTGTTTTTATCAAGAATAGTGTTGGATTTTGTCAAATACTTTTTCTGTATCTGTTGATATGTTTGTGTAATTTTTCTTTTTTTTTTTTTTTTTTTTGAGACGGAGTTTTGCTCCGTCACCCAGGCTGGAGTGCAGTGGTGCGATCTTGGCTCACTGCAAGCTCCGCCTCCTGGGTTCATGCCATTCTTCTGCCTCAGCCTGTCCGAGTAGCTGGGACTACAGGCTCCCGCCACCACGCCCGGCTAATTTTTTGTGTTTTTAGTAGAGACAGGGTTTCACCATGGTCTCGAGCTCCTGACCTTGTGATCCGCCCACCTCGGCCTCCCAAAGTGCTGCCCGGCCTGTAATTTTTCTTTCTTAGCCCATTGATATAATGGATTACACTGATTTATTTTCAAATGTTAATCCAACCTTGCATACCTGGGATAAATCCCACTTAGTTATGGTATACAATTCTTTTATACATTGTTGGATTTGATTTGCTAATTTTTGTTGAGGATGTTTGCATCTATGTTTATGAGTGATATTGATCTGTAGTTTTCTTGTAATATCTCTGGCAAGACTTGATATTAGGGTAATGCTGGCCTCATAAAACAAATTAGGAAGTATCCTTCTACTTCTGTGTTTTGAAAGATTTTGTAAATAATTCCTATAATTTTGTCCTTAAATATTTGGTAGAATTCACCAGGGAACCCATCTGTACTTGGGGCTTTCTGTTTTAGGAGGTTATAATTATTGATTCAATTTCTATAATATTTATATGCTTTTTCAGATTGACCACTTCTTGTGTGAGTTTTGTCAGACTGTGTTTTTCATGCAATTGATCCATTTAATCTAGGTTATCAAATTTGTGGACAAAAAGTTGTTCACAATATTTCTTCCACATGGAGTACTATAGCTGGCTATAATTGGGTTATTTTCCCTCCCCCAGGTCAGTTAGGCTTTGATAAAATCACAGTAGGTTAGGGATTAGGTTAGGGTCGGGTTAACTAGTTTCTCCTGGGGCAGACCTTATTAAGAAATACAGAGGAATGGTTCCTTTACCCCTCCCCCTGCTGAGACTCAGAAGAATTTTTTTTCTGATATTTACTGTGAGAATCTGGCTAACCTCCTAGAGTTAAAACTCACAAAATCATGCCCCTCCCCCCACTCCTCCATGGCTGGATTCTCCTGGAACTTTTAACTCTAGACTTGTCCAATCCTAGCCTTCAGCAATTCCTCAACTACAGTTCATGTTTTCCTACTGCAGCACTGGTTCCCATAGAGGTTTCTGCTTCCAGTATGTTGTGACTCTCTTTATCTGTCTGTCCTTCCAATTTGAGAGGCAGCAGGTTACCCTGTGCTCTTACTTCTTTTACAAATCTAGGAATTGTTGATTTTTCAGTTCGTTCAGCTTTTACTTGTTAGAATGGAGTGGTGACTTCCAAGCTCCTCTCATACAGATCTGAAAACTGAAGTCCCTGCAGCTGTCTTTTTGTATTGATTTCTAGCTTGATTTTACTGTGGTTAGAAAACATAACGGAATTATTCCTAGTCGTTTGAAGATTGTTCAACCTTTTGGCTTAGCATATGGTATATTTTGGTAAATGTCTTATGTGTCCTTTAAAAGATGTTTTCTGCAGTTGTTGGGTGTAGTGTTCTATAGACATCAATTAAATCAAGTTTGTTAATCATGATAGGCAAGTTTTCTATATCTCTAATGATTTTTTAGTTTTGTTCTAATTGTTTTGTCAGTTATCAAGAGAGGTGTGCAACTCTCAAATTATGATTATGGATTTATTTCTCCTGTTAGTCCTGCCATTTTTTCTTAACATATATTAATGCTATGTTACTAGGTGCATATAAATTTAGGATTGTTGCATCTTCTGGGCAGATCAACTCTTTTAACATTATTATATTCCTTTTTTAATGCTTCTTGCCCAAGGGTCTACTTTGTCTGATGTTAGTATAGTCATGCCAGCTTTCATTTTGGCTAGTATTTGCATGATATGTATTTTTCCATCATTTTATTTTCAATTTTTCAAGATTGTTATTTTTAAGTTATGCTGTAATGAGCAGTGTGGAGAATGTTTGCTTCTTTGTTCTAGTAAGGTCTGCTTTTTAATTGGAGTATTTAGTTAATTTGCATTTACATTAATTACTGATACATTGGGATTTAAATATACTCTTATACTTTCTGTTTTCTACTTCTGTTTCTCCCTTTCTTTTTTTTTTTTAACTTTTTCCTCCTTTCCTGCCTTTTAAAACAGTAATTATATTTGATTGCTCTACTTTTATTTTCTAGTAGCCTGTTAATTATACTGTCTTTTATCCTTTTACTGGTTATCCCAAACTCTACAACAATCATTCTTATTAGTCTAATATAATTGTAACAAATCCCAGAAAATCTTCAACTTTAGACTTCTTTAATTCAATTTATTCCATTCCTACATTTTTATTGCTGCTATTATGCATTTTGACTTCATATTTTAAATCCCAAAGATCATTAGTATTATTTTTAGTATAGACAATATTTATTTACGTGTATCCATCTGTTTACCCTTTTGTTGCTTTTCATATTTTAAAAAATATTTCTTTTAGTGTAGGCCTACAGATGTTGAATTATCTCAGCTTTTGTTTGCCTGGAAAAGTCTTTTTGTTGGCAGGGGGTGAGGAGGGCTTCATTAGTGAAGAACATTTTCCTTGGGTATTGAATTCTAAGTTGCCAATTATTTTCTTTTAACATTCAAAGATATATAGTTCCATTGTCTTCTGGTTTCTCTCATTTAAAAAAATGAAGTCAGGTGTCAGTCTTGTTGCAGCTTCTTGGAAGATGTTGTATCTTTCTTATTTGTCTATTTAAAATTTTTATTATTTTAGAGATGTGGTCTCATTATGTTGCCCAGAATGTTCTCTTCATCTTCAGTTTTTGGCAGTTTTACTCTAATATGCCTTGGCATGGTTTTCTTTGTGTTTTTCCTGTGTAGGGTTTAAGATTCCTCTTGAACCTATGACTTGATGTCTTTCATCAGTTTAGAAAATTTGCAGTTATTATATCTTCAAATTGTCTTTTTCCCCCATTCTCCATCTTCCACTGGGACTGTATATGCACATATGTTGTTTTGCTTTCCACTTCAGTCTAGATTTTGCTTCTGTCTAGACATTTTGTACTCACCAGTGTTCCAGTTTACTCATCCTCTATCCAATCTGTTCATAAATCTCTCTGCTATATTCTTAGTTTTAACTATTCTTTTTTTCAGACCTAGAATTTATTTTTTAAATATTTCAATTGTGTGGTGAAATTCTGTATTTTATTCTCTATTTTAAAGTCTATTTCTGATTTCACTCACCTGTAGTACTGTTTCTATTATCTGCTTTTCTCATATCTCTGTTCTTGATAAATCTGACAACTTTTTACTGAATCCCAGCCATTAGACATGAAAAATTGTAGTGGCCCTGTTTATTCTCTTCTAGAGAGATTCATTCTATTTTCTGGCAGGCATCTAGAGTAAAGGGGATCATCACCTCAATACATTCAGGAACTTTGTAGTTCTGCAGCAGCAATGCAGTTTTGCAGCAATGTAGTTTTTCAAAGGTTCACTCTACATTTTGCTCCTACCGACTATTATAGGTATCCCTTTATGTGTCCCAACTGGGAGCATAGAGCATTTTAGCAAGGCTCCTTCTAGGTGGAACCTGGACTCCAATTTTTATCTTCTCAGCATTAGGAGTCTTCAGATAACTCTATTTTTTAGCCATTTTCTGCTTGGCTTTCTGCCCTTTGCCCTCTATAGCTTAGCATTGGCCTATGCCAATAGGCTGTTTTCTGTTCCTCTCTTTTCTCTGCACACTTGCTCCCCTGGCATCATCAAACTCGTTTTTGTTTATCCAGCTCTGTGAGTTTGCCAGAAGTTCTCTTAGCTTCTTTGCCTCTCTTTCAACACCAAAAATATATGGTATGTGGAATTTTGTATTCATCTCAGTGAGCTCTGTTTCTTTTCCAGATCTTGTATCCTCAAGTCCTGGATGCCTCAGCAACTCTCTGATGCTTCCAAGCAGCCTTTTTATTTTTTCAAATGTTTGTCTCTGGTTTTTCTAATTGTCTTTGATAGAATATTAGTCTGCTACAAATTACTCCATGATACCCCAAAACTTGTTTAGTGACTTAAAATGGAAATTCTAACTGATGTCATTACCACCTTTAACACTTTGAAACCTCAAGGGTTCCTAAGCATGGCTAGATTAAATGATCTCTGAAGTTATGTTTAATTTTAATGTCTAGTGATTCTTGTAGGTTAACATTTTAAACTTTTATACCCATATTGGTATACAAGAAATGGTCATTTATTTTTGCTTAATTCTAACATCTGTGTTATCTTGACATTTTCTAGAAAAAAAGGGTTATGAGCACAGGTGTGTAAAAAGAAGCAGAAAAAGTAGTGAGTTAATGTGTTTGAAACATATCTGAATTAATTTATGAAGCAGGCATAAGTGATGCCTGCTTCATCACCTATGATAGGACTCTCGAAAAAAGAATATGATAATGAAACAGAGAAATAAAAGTAAAGAAAGGAGGAAAATGGAAGAACTAAAATGATAAAAAAAATTAATGAAGACCAGAAGTTGTATGACTAAGGCCCTACATAGATTAAGTACTCAATAAATGCTTGCCATGAGACAAATGAAAATGTATTTTTAAGAAGCATTTCTTGGGTTCAGTAAAGCAGATTTTTGTTGTTGTTGCCATCATTGTTAGATGTTGTTATTCCTCAGTCATGAGTTGGTAAATGGCTCAGTACCTTTAGAAAAGTTATCTAAATTTAGCCTATAATCTCAGCACATTGGGAGGCTGAGGTGGGTGGATCACGAATTCGAGACCAGCCTGGGCAACATGACAAAACCCTGTCTCTAAAAAAAAAAAAGGAATTAGCTGGGTATGGTTGTGCAGGTCTGTAGTCCCAGCTACTCGGGAGGCTGAGGTGGGAGCATGGCTTGAGCCTGGGAGGCAGAGGTTGCAGTGAGCTGAGATCACACCATTGTACTCCAGCCTGGGCAATAGAGCCAGACCTTGTCTCAAAAACATGAAAAAGAAAGAAAAATTATCTACACTTTTTCTGCTATTTCAATAATGTTGATCCATAAGAGAAAGGTAAATTTGGTAGGAGTTCCTTTGCTATCAAAATTTTGTGAAGAATATGGTCTGTAGCTCAGAATCATGTTTTATCACATACAAAAAAAAGCTATTCTTTAATATTTGGGCCCTTATACAATTTTTGTGTGCATCAGGGTCCAAATTTTCAAATCCATCTGATCCTCTAATCTAGCCATTTAAATTCTAATTTAAGGACTGGGTCACATAAAGGGAAACTAAAGTGTGATTTTGTAACTCCAGAAGGCCTAGCAGAAGAATAAGGGAACAGATCTTAGCACTGGAAAATAGTCCTGTGACCACAGGACTCTTCACTTCTGAGAATATCCAGTCTCTCTGTTCTAGCTCCAGGTTAGCCCTGATTCAAATACTAAAGAGGAAGAGAGAAACAGAGTAAGCAGGAAGAGATAGTGAAGGGAAGGATATGGTGATTGGAATGAAAATCCCTTTGGTATCATGGAGCAACTATTGGTATACTTGCCCTACAAATTGAATATGGCTCTGATTCTGCCTTTTATCTTAGTAGTATCCTGAATCTAGTTGAATTTAATATATCCTGAGGCTTGCCCTGGAACAAACCCAGAGCCGTGAGTGTTTTCCACACTCATCCCACAGCTTTAATCCCTTAGAGGTGAGCTTGTATCCTTGAACCCTGTGGATATTAAATACAAATTGCCTCAGTATTCAAAATTGTGACAATTGACTTGCAAAGTCGATACATTTCTTTTGTATGTCTCCTTTAACCCTTTATGTACCTAGGGTCTCACATGAGGCCCTAAATCAAATATGCACTAGGAACAGTACTAGATATTTTCATAAATCCTATTTTTATCTGAAGAATAATCTTGAGATAACAATTATTATGCCACCTATAGAGATGAGAAACAGATGCTCAAAGTGTTCTCAATCAATGTCATACAGCCATTAAGTAGCAAATTCTAAATTTGAGCCCCCGTGTTTTGACTACAAGTTCAATGTTCTTTTTAGGACCCCAGAGGATATCAATATATATTTGGCTGATTGTTGATTGAGAAGGAACAATTCTCTTAAAATGAAAAGCAGACGTTAAATGACTTCTTTGCCTTAGTTTGACACTCACCACCTCCTTTGAATGTCAGACAAGGGAAAAGATCAGTTTAATTGTTGCCATTTATAAGTGGGAAAGTTGAGACCAAATATGCTTTATTGAAGGCCTCAGCTTTCAATTGTCATTCTACATTTCTCATTAAGGAAAGTTGAGATGCATGGAGGTTGTCACCTTGTTGAAGGTCAAATGGAGTGTTTCTGCAATGAATAGAGTCTGATGTGATGACTAGTCTCATATGATCCTTGTGATGACTAAGGATTTCTGGGTGAATTCAGAGTGAGGAAGAGAAGGAGATTTCATTCCTGCTCACTCAAAATGACAAATTCTGCACTGAAAGTAATTTTTTCCTATCTGAGGCAGATAGTGTATTTATTGAGTTTAATATAGCAAACATTTTTTAAATGCTTAGTATGAGCTGTGACTTATGAGAAGAATGTATAAACAGGCCAAAGCTCCTGCCTTCAAGAGATGATAATTTTTTAAAATTTTCTACAATTTCTGATTTTTATTTCATACATATATATTGCAACTGAGCAAAATTAGTAACCTTGGAAGAAAGGTGAAAAAGAGCCAGTGTCCACTGGGGTTACAGAATGGAGATGATAATTTTATGTAAAAAAATGAGGTGTAATTAATTTTGCTGAAATGATTTGCTACTTACAAATACCTACTTTTGGCCAGGCGTGATGGCTCACACCTGTAATCGCAGCAGTTTGGGAGGCCAAGGCAGGAGGATCACTTGAGGTCAGGAGTTCAAGACCAGCCTGTCTGACATGGTGAAACCTCATCACTACTGAAAATACAAAGAAATTAGCTGGGTTTGGTGGCGGGCGCTTGTAATCCCAACTACTCAGGAAGCTGAGGCACAAGAATTGCTTGAACCCAGGAGGCGAAGGTTGCAGTCAGCCAAGATTGTCCCACTGTACGCTTGCACTCCAGCATGGGTGACTGTCTCCAAAAAAAGAAAAAAAAAACAAATACATACTTCCTAATTATTACCAACATCTGTATCTTACTAGCTTTGAAACTGTGTTGCATAGAAGCCAGTAGTTCTATTGAGCTCCCTTGGGTGTGATTCTATGCTGTGGTGGTAGAAGTTGGGGGAATGGAGGAAGGTTGAAGGGCTGAGCTGATAGGTGTTTGGGTGGTTTAACCGGAAGATTATTGCAATTTGGAAATCATAAATTTGCGTAAGCAGCTTTGACTCTATCTTTTTATATACTGGACTTTTTTATAAAATTTATTTGTGAGGAAGAAAGGCTCGCAAGTGAAAAAATGTAAATCACTGGATTCAGCAACAATAACAAAACATTCAGTCTTTTATGGGAGGGCACTCAACTAAATGCTTTATGGTCTTGCAGCAACCAAAAATTACCTCCCTGATTTGGAAATCAGCATTGAGATAAGATTTAAGAGTGAAAGGGGCTGTTATACTACTCACTTGTTTGCCAAAAAGATCCTCTGAAGAAGGAATGTGTGAACAGTATAGAAATTGTCGTTTTATCAAAGAAGATTGACAAGGCATATCAGGCTGTAAGAAAGCAGATGCAGACCAACCAGGTGATGATTTAAGTGCCAGGGAAGACTTCTAAGCAACTTGAGGCAAGGTCCCATACTACTCATAATTGTTTCAAGAGGAATAGATGGCCAAGAATAAAATATGTTAGTGGATTCTATACTTATTTTTGGTCTCTTTAAGTCAACTTACAAAATGAACAAGTTAATATTATGAGCAGTTGAGTCATTTATATCATTTGAAAAAAAATTAAAACAAAAATCAGCTTAGCTCTGTGAAATGGGAAATGTGATTTCCATTTCACTTCACACAGGGCGAGTGATGAGTTAAGCAGAAAGCATTCCTGAGAAAAAGCTTTCAGGCCACTAGTTCGAGATTTTAAGTAGGAAAATGGGTCAGTTGGTCCTAGAGAGCATTTCTACAAACTTGTCATTCTGGCACATGATACATGTAAAAAAATCACATCTGAAATGACTCCTCTCATTGATGTTAACTGGGCTCTTTCAGCCTAAATGATAAGAGAAAGAGCCCTTGTCTAGAGAAAACACCTACCTCTCTGAGAGAGGTAGCAGGAAGTCAGCTTTTGTCCCAGGTCCCTTCCATGCAAAATCAAACTTCCACTATTGTGATCACTTAAGAATTTAATACAAGGCTGCTTTTGAGCCAGTTTTGTTTCTGGCAGTGATGCAGTCATCGGGTATCTAGACACTCCTATAAGACTCTACCCCCAAAATGGAGGCCCTTCCCCCATGAGCCAGAATCACCTCAATAAATGGCCATTGACACTGAACCCCTCGAAACACTCCACAGGTCAGGTGTTGTGTCTCTCCTTCCCTTTTCCGCCCTCCTCTATCTCCATCTCTCTTCCTTCTCCATCCCCCACTCCCTACTTCCTTCATAGCTACTAAGTGCTCTCTCAGGAATGTTTGAAGGTGAGGATTTAGGTCTGGGCAACCTGTTACAAATATGAATTGTTACCATGAACTCTGAGTGGCCTCTCAGCTTTGCTGACAGAAATTTACTCCATGTAGACCACCACCCCCCCAAAAAAATTAAGCAGGTAAGGTCATTTGGAGTTGAAACAAGCATGTAGTCGGTGTGTTTGAAAATGAAATTATAATTAACCTGCTGATGGCTGTGAGGTGTTACCTTGAACTCTGTGTGGCCTCTTGGCACAGCGGCTGAACTTGCTTTATTGAATACCCAGAGACCTGAACAGGTGAAATCAGGATATGTCCAGGGCCAATTGTACTTGTAGAAAGATTATATCTTTTTTAGTGCTGATTGTAAGAGGGTTGAGGATTAATTGAGCAGCACTAATAAGAAAATAAAAATGAGTTTGACCATCCATGTCTGTGTGAAGCATAACATTGGTTAAAACTGCTGAGGAAAATGACTTGACATGCTCACTTTGTGAATTGATTTCTGAAGTGATGAGAGGTTCAGGCCTGATAGTGGCCTAGAAGATTATTGCAATTTGGAAATCATATAGCATCTACATGTTTAGGGAAACTTTGTAATTACCAGCTGTGAGCCATGAAGTGTTGCTGGAACTCCAAGTGGTCTGTTGACACATGGGTTAGACAACTTTATGGAACTATTCAAAATGAGGTAGGTAAAACCCTACAGCAGTAACTTAGCATTGTTAATGACAGGGAGGGGTGGTGAAGTCATTTATGGTGTAGAATGAATGTATCTCAGATAAACTTTAACTCTATCTTTTCCATGAAATGTTATTTTAAAGTAAATATGCAAATTACTAACTTACATAATCGACAAAATTGAATAATGGTGCTACAGTTATCAAGTGGGTACTAGGTTAAGGGAATACTGTAAACGATTTATTTGACAGTCACTCATGACAGCTGGTCACTGCTTTAGACTGGCAAAAAAATCCATCTCATTCCTTTGTCACACTGAATAAAAAAGAACTCTGCATCATTCTGTTGCCTCTGTCTTCTTATCTATTCCCTCTAATTATGTAATATCATTCCACAGTAAAGTTACACTTCATAAAAGCAAAAAAATTTGGGTCCCTTTTGTTTTGGCTGAGAACATCTATCGTTAGACTAAACAAACTGTTTAGCTTCACTCTGTGCTTTTGACAGGCTGGCTGGAATGAATGCTTCTGTTGGCTTAATAAACAAAGAATAATAATCCAAAATGGCTTTTATTACTGGGTGGATTTACACTATTCATGAGATTGGAATGATCTAATTGTTCACATCTCTGCTTAGTTTAAGTATTTATATGTATAAGTAACGCTGAAGTTTTCCTATTTCAAAAGAAGTTTCAGTTAGGACACACATATAAACCTGCTTTGTCTTCCCAACTCCTCCCTTAATAGCAGCCTGTGTTAAATACTCTTGTCTTTCCTGTAGAATACTTAAATGAAAAAGAAACTTTACAAGGTACTCACTGGTAACCCAGGCTCCTTATCTTTAGTAAATGTCGTTTCACTTGGTTGGTGATTAAGGTTCGACATTGCACAATACTTTGTATTTGTCCAGTGTATTTTATCTCAATCAAATGCACAAGCTTAGAAATGGACTAGAATCTTTACACCAATTATAGGCATGATCATGTCAGCTTAGTATTTTAAAAAATTGACTTTCCAGTCCCATTTTAGGATGCTGTTTAGATTTTGTTGGACTTCTGTGTTATATTTCTGTGTAACTTGGAGTATTTGTCTAAATGTGTAGGACCTCAGGTAATTTTATTTCTCTGATTTCAATGTCTGGTACATATTCTCCAACTTACAGACACATTCACATAGTTAGAAGTATCACAGTTTATTTGTTCTATTTCTATACTCTGGGATTAATTTGTTTCTCAGTACCTGCCCTCCTGTGAAGCCTTCCCTCATCATTTCATTCCAAACACTGAACTCTTATTATATTGTCTATAGCATGTATAATTGTGGCAGATATATTATAAAACTTACATACATATCCACATTAACATCAGCATGTATCATAAACTTTATCATAGTTATTTTACATATTTTTCTCAGTGTTCCCACTGCTTTCGCATAGTAGACCCATCCCCACCCCCATTACTGCTAAAGTGGCCTTTCTGAAAGACAAATTAAATTTTTTTTTTTTTTTTTTTTGAGACGGAGTCTCGCTCTGTTGCCTAGGCTGGAGTGCAGTGGCGCAATCTCGGCTCACTGCAAGCTCCGCCTCCCAGGTTCACGCCATTCTCCTGCCTCAGCCTTTCCGAGTAGCTGGGACTACAGGCGCCCGCCACCACGCCCGGCTAATTTTTTGTATTTTTAGTAGAGACGGGGTTTCACCGTGGTCTCGATCTCCTGACTTCGTGATTCGCCCACCTCGGCCTCCCAAAGTGCTGGGATTACAAGCGTGAGCCACCACACCCGGCCGACAAATTAAATTGATCATTCCTCTGCTTAAAACTCTTCAAGGTCCATCACCTCCAAGGAAGGTCCTAAGCCCTTGCATACAAGTACCTTCTCAGGCCAGCCCCTGCCTGCCTTTCCAGTTTAATTTTCTACCATTCCCTTGGTATATCCACATCAAATGTGTTGCTGTTCCCCAAGCATGACATAGCAAAGTTTCTTCCCTTTAGCTAGGCACTTATTTCTCTGGCAAACATTTACTCAACTTTTAAGATTCAGGTCAGATATTTCCTCCCCTGTGAACCTTTCCCTTACTCTCCCAGGGAGGGACTGGCCCACCCTCTATACTTCTTGAACACCTTACACAAAGATTTGTTGCAGCATATCATACTATGCTGTGTTTATTTGCCTGTATGTCTCCCCTACTAGGCTGTGAACTATTTAAGATAGAGATTGTTGTCTTACTCGTTTTTATATCCTTATCTCAGTTCCTGGCACACAACAGCTGTTCAATTAATGTTTGCTAAATGAATGAATGAATGAACAAATGAGTAAACATCTTTTTTAAAAATAGAATTAAAAGGAAGTCAAATAATTTCCAATGAGAGAGATGCTTAGAAATTAAAGTATTTTACATTGACATATGTCCTGCTTTTTGAACTAATAGTTAAGGAGCCTTTGTGTATTTCAGCAGGGAGTTCAATACCTTGAAATGTGTCTTGACCATGGATACCTTGATTTGAGAAAGTCCTCTAGTTTGAGTGGAAGTGATTATTGCCATTATAGTTTATCACATCTAGATTTCAAAGTAGGTCAGGTGAAAAGATGTAAGGGCAATTTGACTGTAACTAGGAGAGCAGAGTCTAAAATCTCACCTTTTACTTTCTCCTTAATGCAGTGTCTCAGAAAATGAACACTTTTCCTTGGTGTTCTGCAATATTTTTGGCCTAACCTTAATAAGAGGGAATTATTCAGTATTCCTCCCACCTGCTTTGTACTTTTAATCATTCTAATCTAATAGTAAGACCCAAGCAATGGCCAGTTCTACGATAAATTAGCACAAAAGAATGATGCCAATAACATCCTATTCACGGCCAGCCCATAGGGCTCCCCCGTCAGCCAACTCTCAGTCTCAAAATCCAGAAGCACAACTCTTAAAATTTAATCTTGTGTTTCTTTCCTGTTATTGAGACTTAGTTGATCTACTCTCTAGGGCTCTCTAAGCAGGTAACAGAAGCAATTTAGGAATAAATAGTGAGAAATGCTGTTTTATAGGAGACGAAAACACTGCACACCAAGGTTAAGTAGTTTGTAGATGATGTTGAATAGGTTCAGGTACAGGTCAATGCAGTGGTGAGGAAAGCACCTAGGTATACTTGACAGATAGTCCCCTTTGCTTAACACCCAACTCCTCCACCCTGTGCAGTTTAACTTCTGCCAGTGATCACAGGATTTGCTGAATGAATTACCATAATTGGATTTAATTCAGGAAGGGGATGTTTTCTGTACACACCAAACAGGCTGCATACTGGATTCTTTTCCCTAGATGACAGGGATGAAGAAACCCAACAGGAAATACATCTTTGCAAATTAGAAAAGTTGATGAGCTAAGTCCTGCAAACATTGGGCACTTATCCAAGGTGAACTCCTAGTGACCCCCTGGCACCTTGGCTCACCTCACTGCACTTCACAGCCAGAAGCATACCAGGTGGATTCACTTTCTTACCTCCCTGATAAAGCAATAGGACCTTGCCACACCCAGACTCACATCCATTCTCCTTTCCTGCTTCCACTGACCTCAAGTCTGATAAAAACCCAGAGTGATAATGCTATTGAGGTACAGACCATAAACTATATCAGCATGTACGTAAGTGGAGGGAGGGGAAAAGGGGAGGAAAAAGCAAAAACGGCCAAATGGAGAGTTCAGCTTTACCTCTATGTGACCTTGGCAGCATGTGGAGTGGAAGGGAAATTGCCAGGAACTTTCAGCATTTTTTTTTTCCTTGAGCATTGTTTTGACTTGGCTTTGCTACAGAGCAACTTTCGGGGACCAAGGCAAAATATAGGTCATTGTGAACTGCAGGTGCAGTTTTGATCTTGAAATATGTATAATGTGTTGTGGTATATGTGCAAACCCAGAAGTATTTATCAAGATGAGAAACGTGAGTTTTTCTCTAGAGGTAAACAGGCTACTTTACATTATGTAAGGACCAACATCACAAGGGTTTTTTTTTCCCTAAAATCAAAAGGACACGGTAGATTCTCTCTCCTTCTCTTTCTTTTTCTCACTGTCCTTCCCCTTCTTCTTCCTCCCTACTTCCCTTCCTTCTTCAGTCCCTCTCTCTGTATCCCTCTCTCCTTCTCTCACTGCCTCCTTCCCCAACTCTCTCCTTCAGTAGATCATCCTTCTCTATTGTGAAACACCTCATTTGACAAACAGACTTTGACTCTCAAGGCCTCCTCCTCAAGAGATACTGCTTAATGCAGGCAGACTCACACAAGGATGCAGGATAGGCAAGATATTCAAAAGGCTAGGATTTTAACTATTACTCTCAAGTAGTCAGAACATTCACTGTGATCTTTACCTACTTAATTTAAACTCGAGAGAATGCAGACCAGCATACAAAAAGAACAAATCCCAACAAATGAAAGGGGAAGAGTTTTAAAACCCCTTAGTCTTGGTCCCAGTCAAGTCACTTAATCCCTCATACCACCTGTTCCCTCAGTTTCTCAACATAATAGGAAACATGTCAAAGCACCTGGCTGCTAAAACAATAGGCACTGTCTCTGGACTGAGAGAAAGGTCTGGAGGGAGCATTACTCAAGCAATTATGTACTTGAGAACCGCTAGCAAACATTGCTTGAATTGCTCATCTCTTCCTTCCAAACTATTCTGTACACACAAAGAAGATTCAAAGAGCAGAGATTTAAATTTCAGTAAGAAACATTTAGATTACTTTAGAAATTTTCTGCCACCTATTTCCCTAGGGAAGGAACCATTTAGGTGAGGCTTAATGCAAAGGAAATTCAATTTTATTCATTTTCTGATCATTATAATTTTTGAAGATTAATAATTATTTAATTATTAAATTAAATGCATTATTAAATTCAATAAATTATTATTAAATATTAAAGGAGAAATCTATATCTGCTACTGATACATTTTGGATAAAGTTATGGTAGTTACCAAAAAATGCTGATGAGAAGCAAGCAGCTAAGAAAAGCAATTTTATTATGTCTTCAACAGATACTTATGATGCGTTCTGGACAGCATGGGTAGGAAGGTGGGCAAGGATGCTGGGTAGGTAGATGGACTTCACTGAAGGTTTCTTCAAAGTTAGTGGCTAAATATGTCTGAAGAGTTCAAATTTTTTAGTCTTTTATTTCCAATGCTTATTGATATTTGGAGGAATGTGACATCTAGCATTGTCCCTATTATAGAGAGAAGTGAGACTTGGAGTGGACAGATATTTTAGGAAAACTTTTCAGCCTTTGTTTGGGACACTTGCCTTCTGACAGTTGCTCAGGATCCCCTGAGACCACTCCTACTCCTTCCAGGCTTCTTAGAATGAAAACCAGCCACCACTACCTTCCAGTACTCCAAATTTTGACCACCCAGGGGTTTTAGCAGCTGCCAACAGGAAGTCTCATTGCTGTGACCTCTGGAACCTATGCTTTTGGAAGGAGCAGTGGTCCAGAGTTGCCACCAGCTATGCCTCTGCAGTTCTGTGAGCCTAAAATACCCAGGCCTAGGGACTGCTAATCCAGACCAGTGATGATGGGAAGATATGAGGGGTTGGGGCACATCTGGGAGGCTTTCTGTCCCTGTTTACCACCTCACATCCTGAACCTCTTCACCTCTTCACATCCCCTATTATTATTATGGGAATGTGCCATATTCTTCATATATGATGAATTAAGAAAAAAATAGTTAACTTCAAAAAACTCTTGAAAAATTCTTCCTGAATGCTTTTATTTTTTCCTGTCATTCTTTGAAGATTTCCTCTGTGCTAGGCAAATCTATGTAGTGTTATCTCAGGTAATTCTCCAAAGACCATGTGATATAAAAATTATCATTTCCATTTTATAGATGAAGACACTAATGCTCAAAGAGGTTAAGCAGCTTAGTCAAAGTCACACTAAGTGTCTGAACCAGGAGTTGAACCCAGATCTTCTGATGTCAAAGGTTGCTTTTTTTTTAAGAGAGGGTCTCCCTATGTTCCCCAGGCTGGTCTTGAACTGCTGGGTTTGAGCAATCTGCCCACCTCAGCCTCCCAAAGTGCTGGAATGATAGGTGTGAGCCACTGTGCCTGGCCAGAGATCTTAATTGTTATCTTGTTTTACCTGCTGTCTCCAGTGACCTTGCCTAGAACAAGTATAGCTGAATGGCTGGCTCATACCTAAAATAGCAAGCATTCATTCAGATAGCCATGAACTCTCTGCCTTTTCAGAGGAAATGTTAAACAGTGCTAAGTTTTTACTTCTGTTCAGAATTCTTTACACCCAATATATGTGTTTCTCCATACTTTAAATACAGTCAAGTGACTGGCCCCTTTAAGAACTATTTTTTTTTGCAGAAATTTAAATATAATAACAAATACTGTATTCCCACTGTCCAGACTTGAAAATTAACATTTTTATTTGTCTCATCTTTATTTTTATTTAGAAATCTATAGAGTTAGTAAGAATAAATATAAAAGAAACATAGTTAAAGGAGAAGAAATAAAAGAAGGAACACATTGTAATATATATAACATCCTGTTTGATCCCCAGGCCTAGGCAAGCCCATTTCCTCTGTGAATTTGGTATTTATCTTTCTGGGGTTTTTCAAATGCTTTTAAGCCCTATATGAGTATGTTAGTACATTCTTGGATTGCTGTAAAGAAATGCCTGAGGCTGGATAATTTATAAAGAAAAGAGGTTTAATTGGTTCATTGTTCTGTAGGCTGTACACAAAGCACAGTGCTGGCATCTGCTTCTGATGAGGGCCTCAGGAAGCATACAACCATGGTGGAAGGCGAAGGGGAGCCAGCATGTCACATGGCAAGAATGGGAGCAAGAGATAGAGGTGGGGAGGTGCCACACTCCTTTAAACAACCAGATTTCGCATGAACTCTGAGTGAGAACTCACTCGTTATCCTCAAGGACAGCCCCTAGTCATTCATGAGGGATCCGCCCCCATGATCCAAACACCTCCTACCAGGCTTTACCTCCTACATTGGATATCACATTTCAATATGAGATTACAAGGGGATACACATTCAAACGATATCAATTAGTATTTCCAAGCGACAGGTAGTGTTGCTTTGTATATTTTCCAACTTATGTACATGTGTCATACTATGTATCATTCTGCAACATTTTTTTATTATTTTCAATATTTCTCCATGCCAATAATGACATTTCATTTTCTCCTTTTATATGTTGAGCTGGGGACAGTGGCTCACACCTGTAATCCCAACACTTTGGGAGGCAGAGGTGGGTGGATCACTTGAGGCCAGGAGTTTGAGACCAGCCTGCCCAATATAACAAAACCCTGTCTCTACTAAAAATACAAAAATTAGCTGGGTGTGGTGGTGCAGGCCTGTAGTCCCAGCTACTCGGGAGGCTGAGGCATGAGAATTGCTTGAACCTGGGAGGCAGAGCTTGCAGTGAGCCAAGATCATGCCACTGCACGCTAGCCTGGACAACAGAGTGAGACTCTGTCTCAAAAAACAAAACAAAACAAAACAAAAAAACCCAAACCTTTTATGTGTTGTATAGTCTTCCATTATATTAATATGTCACATTTTATTATCTTTTCTTCTACTAATAAACATTCAAGATGTTCCCATTTTTGTTGCTGTCACAAATAGTACTTCATGGAACATACTTATGTTTGTTTCCTTGTGCATATATATGAGTGTTTCTTGGGGAGTTTTACCTAGAAGTATACCTAGAAGTAGAATGACTGATTTCATTGAGTCATTTTGTCTTGTTGCATATGAGATTTTTATTTGTTGAGATGACCCAAGTGAAATTTCTTAGAAATGTCTTCTGCCAGATACCCTAAATTATCTCTCTCAAGTTCAAAGTTCCACAGATCTCTAGGGCATTGGCAAAATGCTGCCAGACTCTTTGCTAAAGAATAGTTAAGAGTTCACCTTTGCTCCAGTTCCCAAGAAGTTCCACATCTCCATCTGAGACCATCTCAGCCTGGACTTCATTGTCCATATCAATATCAGCATTTTGGTCAAAACCATTCAGGAAGTCTCTAGGAAGTTCCAAACGTTCCACATCTTCCTGTCTTCTTCTTTTTTTTTTTTTTTTGAGATGGAGTCTCGCTCTGTCGCCCAGGCTGGAGTGCAGTGGTGCAATCTCGGCTCACTGCAAGCTCCGCCTCCCAGGTTCACGCCATTCTCCTGCCTCAGCCTCTCCGAGTAGCTGGGACTACAGGCGCCCGCTACCACGCCCGGCTAATTTTTTATATTTTTAGTAGAAATGGGGTTTCACTGTGGTCTCGATCTCCTGACCTCGTGATTCGCCCTCCTCGGCCTCCCAAAGTGCTGGGATTACAAGCGTGAGCCACCGCGCCCGGCCACTTCCTGTCTTCTTCTAAGCCCTCCAAACCATTCCAACCTCTGCTTCTTACCTAGTTCCAAAGTCGCTTCCACATTTTCAGGTATCTTTATAGCAGCTACCTCACTCTCTGTGGTACCAATGTACTGTATTAGTACATTCTCATGCTGCTATGAGGACATACTTGAGACTAGGTAATTTATAAAGAAAAGAGGTTTAATTGACTCACAGTTCAGCATGGCTGAGGAGGCCTCAGGAAATTTATGATCATAGAGGAAAGCACCTCTTCACAAGGCAGCAGGAGAGAGAATGAGAGGCAGCAGGGGAAATGCCAGATGCTTATAAAACCATCAGATCTCGTGAGACTCACTCATTATCATGAGAACAGCGTGGGGAAAACCGCCCCCATGATTCAATTACCTCCACCTGGCCCCACCCTTGACATGTGGGGATTATTACAATTCAAAGTGAGATCTTGGGGGGGACATAGAGCCAAACCATATCAAGGTATATGTTGTTGGTGTTTTTGTTTTTGTTTGAGACAGAATTTCGCTCTTGTCACCTAGGCTGGAGTGCAATGGCATGATCTCAGCTCACTGCAACCTCCGCCTCCCAGGTTCAAGTGATTCTTCTGCCTCAGCCTCCCGAGTAGCTGGGATTACAGGCACCTGCCATCATGCCTGGCTAATTTTTTGTGTTTTTATAGAGACGGGGTTTCACCATGCTGGCCAGGCTAGTCTCAAACTCCTGACCTGAGGTGATCTGCCCGCCTTGGCCTCCCAAAGTGCTGAGATTACAGGCATGAGCCATTGCACCTGGCCTCAAGGTATATGTTTATAGTAAGAGAAGAAAGTTGGGAATAGTGTCAATGTTGGGTATAGAAACGAGACTCTGGGTCCCACTAATGTCTTTAACATTGTTCTTATTCAATGGATGGAATGACAGTCTTCAGCTCTACAGGCAGGAAAGATCAACATGGTTTAGTTGAGCATACAGTATATGACATCTGCTCTGTATTTGTTCATTATCCTTTTTTATACACTTAGGTGTAGGCCCATTCCTTAATTCAGAAAAAGGAAGTAAAATATCTTATGCCATTGAAACATCCACCAACTCTGTGGTATTCTAAGCAAACTCCATTCAGAATCTTCGTAGCATTCTGCCTGGCTGGCTGGCTGGCTGTCAGCATGCTTTACTATAGTGCCTGTAGCAGAAGCTGAAAGAGACAATTTCCCTTTGCAGGAGTGGCTGAGAACAGGGAGACTGTGCATTGTCTGGATACTCTGCTGTGTGGATAAAGTATTTATTTACTTTATTTAGTGGCTGTGGCTGTGACTTTATCATCTTCTAGCTCATTTTCCAGAGTAACAGGATAAGACCACTCCTGCCATTATGATTTACCATGCAGTAAACAATGAGGGCTTTTGGATTGCATTTTATAAAATTGCTTTATTCAACCTCTCCTTCCAACCTCTTTGGGAAAGAATTGACAATTGATATTTCTCTTTTGGATTTCTCAGTGGATTCAGAATTCATAGGTTTAGTTTCTATTTGTTATTTGCCTTGTAAAATCCATTGCTTTGGGGATAAGACTGGCTTGTGTCCAGCATAATAGTTTCCTGCTTACTAGTCTACACAGTGGCAGGAGGGGAAGAACAATGTGGCTTGCCCCAACCCTTTCTCAGTTGTTCTTTTCATATTCTGCTGCAAACATAGCAGTGCCCCACTCTCAAACAAACAAGGATTGAATATCACTTTTGGCCATGGAGCATAGTCTCATCACAGCAACCTGTCTTTAGTCATGGAAAGTTCAGGTACATCATTGTCAAAGTACTGCACAGCTGACCATACAGAAACATGCAGACCAGGTCTGACACTGGCTGGTATCCTATTGTTAACCTACTCTGGCAGGCTGTTATCCAGAGCAGCTCACTCTGGGAGCCAGTTAATTTCATAGGGCAAGTTTAGTCCATTGACAAGAAAGGAATTCCTGAATCTCTTGTATTGTGAGACTTTCATGGCATTTCCAATCTGATATCAAAAATTAGTTCTAATTCTAAATCGTCCCCCCCCAACTTTGGATCGTGCTTTCAGAGGAAAATCTTCAGTGTTAGTTATGGCTATATTCTGTTCATCCATTTTCTCTAATATCAGTGTGGCTTGTTTATTGTCTGCATGTTTGTCTTATTGTTAGTTGCTGAATTTCTTTAAGGCAGGTCTTATTCTATTTTTTTGTGAATTTGAATTCTCAATGCCTTTTGTCTTGTTGATTTGCAGTAAGTATATATTGAATTAATTCCATATGTATTTTGAAGGATGAATGCAAAACTTGTAGGAGGTGGAAAGATAGACAATGAAAGCACCTAAGCCACATCTCAGCCAGTATGAAACCAGAATGCTGTTTTGCTCAGTGCTCTTGAACTTCTATTGCCCCAGAGGTAATATACATTGCTTCATTCTGCATCTTTGCTCTATACATTTTATATTCAAAATTCTGATTAAAAGGTGAGTATAGCTTATAAGCCAAGGCTTCCCCACCCCACCACAACTCAGCCCAATATTTAATGCTTTGAATTTCTTCCAAGATTAGATGAGATTGGGTGCATTCAGGGTTGGTATGGCTGTAGACGGAATGTCTTTATTATTTGTAAGCTGTCTTTAATGTCGGGGATACTATTGCCTCAATAAGTTTGAGACTTCAGCTGGGAGGCACAGGGAACCTGTCTGGACTATAGTACTGGGCCTCTTAAACAAAGACCAGAAGCCACTCATATGCTTTGATCCTCTGCTGCTAGATCCTTCAAGACCTTCTTTACACAGAGAGGTTACCTGAGATACATCTTGTTTTCCTTTGTGGGCAGGAGTGGAGACCCAAGGAAAGGAATTAAGCTGGCCTAGGCGAAGGAAGTTCTTGATCCTAAGACTCATTATTTTTCATTAATTCCTTTTTTCATCACAAAACCTCTATTGTCCATATTGAAAAAGACAAATTCAGATTTTCTCTAACTGATAGGTTATTTTCAGTGAGATATAGGGAAAGAATACTAACTGAAATCAGGAGGTCTATGTCCTATTTCCTTTTTTGCCACTACCTGCCTGTGTAAATGTGAGCAAGTAATCTAACCTTCCTGGGCATCTCTTTCATCGGCTGTAATTGGAGGCAGTTAGCTATGATAATAAGCCCATACCTAAGGCATTGTGTTTCATTTCGAGCACCGCATTTGAAGGAGGACGCTGCTAAAGTATATTAGAAGAAAACGTTAACCAGGCTGGCAAGAGGTTGAGAAACCTTGTTAAAAGAACTCGGGATATTTTAGCCTAAAGAAAGAGAAGATTGGTAGATTTATAATATCCACCTTCAAATATATGAAAATATAACTTGTCGAGAACTATATATGTATACTTACTTTTGTGTTGCTAACTAGGACCTGTGATTGGAAGTTAAAGGAAAGCAGCCTCAATATAAGAGAAAAAACTTGACAATAGCTGGAGTTCTCAAAAATTGGAACAGGCTATATTTCCTATAACTAGAGGCATGCCAGCAGAAAACAGATTCACATTTACAAGCGGTGTTTTATATTGTAGCAAATTATACTAAGTGATTCCCAAGGTCTCTTCCAAAGCTAAAAGTCTGTGATTTTGTAAATAGACAAACCCAAACTCCTTCCAGCCTTCAACTCTATTATTCTAAAAGATCTCTACTTTTTAAACAAACTTTTCTTTAAAATTATGAGAATAGATAAGGCATGTTGTTTTAGTACTTTCCAATCTGGCCAGACTTCTCAGTCTCTGATATGATCACGAGTTCCTGGAGGGGGTGCTCCAAGCATGTTCTTCTACTTGTTCCGCCTCCCTCCAAGCACATCTGCCACTTTTTTTCCTTCTTCTTAGTGATTTCTGTATTTCTTTGAATCTTTACAGGTGGTAGCAATTTTGGTTCATCTGAATTGATGGTATGAAATTCTAAATAGTTGGGGGTCATTTGGAGTGATTACTTTTTTCTTTGTATTCTGGGAGCCTGCAGGAGTATGTTTGGAACTGCTTAGTTTATAGTCCTTGTCAACATAAACTCTTTATTCATCTTTCTATGTCTCTGAAGAACAGACAGAGGGAGTTCATGATATCACAGATGTCATGCAACAGACACATGCAGAGTAACCAGAATTAGAGTTGTTCTAACCTGGGTAAATTTAGTAACTTTCATATTTCTAAATCAATGGTTTAGAGAAAAGAAATTCTGTAGATTATCACCAGATAGAAAATAAGACCTCGGTTTTGGTGGATAGTCTGTTTAATAGGAATTCTGTTGGAATCCCCTCTTGCATGTGGGAATATCTTCCCCATACCATCCCTTCAAGGATTAAGTTACCAAGAATTGCGGCTATTACAAGGAAATTGCCAAAATCTTCTCTGTTCTCTTATCAAATGATCTGGATGGCTCATTTTTACTCCCCTACTCCCCTTGCCAGAGTCTTCTGGAGCCTGTATTTTATATGATATTCTTTTCCATTACACTTTCAGGGTGTTTGAAATCCTGTCTAGATTATTGGCCATGGGGCAGGAAAAGGGAATCTTTGAACTTGATCTGTGTGGTGACATATTTTAAATCAGTTTCTTACAACTTCACAGAGGTTTTACTAATGACACTCTGCTCGTAATTGTTGCCTCGCACAATCAAAACTGGATACAACTTCTGTTATCCTACAGGCTGGATACAAAGAATGGATTTTTAGAAGTAGGTTACGTTATTTTCTTAATGCCCTCATCAACCTCACCTCACCCTGTGATATCGCTGGAAATCCAACAGTCTCCATGGACCATAGCATTCCCCTTAGATATACACATAGTTCAATTTCCCTTCATATAGCTACATTTCTATAATATATAATTAAATTCACTAGTGACTGCTTATTATCGTATATAAATCTTATTATATATAAACATGAAGAGGGAGCTCAATCACTGCTACATTTTCTTTCTCTTTTCCTTTCTCTCTCTCTTTCTCTCTCTCTCTCTGTCTCTTTCTCTCTTTTCTTTCTTTCAACAGAGTCTCACTATGTCACCCAAGTTTTAGTACAGTGGCGTGATCACAGCTCACTGCAGCCTTGACCTTCTGGGCTCAAGTCATCCTCCCACCTCAGCCTCCTGAGTAGCTGGGACTACAGCTGTGTACCACCACAACTGGCTAATTTTTGTATTTTTTTGTAGAGACAGGGTTTCTCCATGTTGCCCAGACTGGTCTTGAACTCTTGGGTTCAAGCTATCTGTCTGCCTCAGCTTCCCAAAGTGCTGGGATTACCAGTGTGAGCCACTGTGCCTGGCCGCACTGCTACACTTTCAAAGCAAAAAATCCAGCATGGCATGCTAGGGTGACACTAGCTGCAGCAAAATTATTCAGTAAAAAATTGGCTAATTATAGCAACCCAGTTAGAGCTCTCATACATTGTTGGTAGGCATATAAAATGGTATAACTACTATGGAAAATGGTTTGGCAGTTTCCTGTGAAAGTAAACAGGTACTTACCTTATAACCCAGCAAATGCAATCATAGTTGTTTATCCAAGATGAAAGCGTATGTCCACAAAAAGACTTGTAAAAGAATGTTCATAGCAACTGCATTAGTAATTTAAAGAAGATGAAAGATCCTAAGAATTCATGAATACGAGAATGGATAAACAAATTGTAGTATATACATACAATTGAATACTATTCTTCAATAAAAAGAAATAACTACTGATACACACAACAACATGGACGCATTTCTAAAACATACTGAATGAAAGAAATATGCAAAAGAGAACATACTGTATGCTCTTGTTTATGTGAAATTTTACAGGTGACAATCTATAATTAATAGATCAAACAAAACTAATCTAGGCGGGAAAAAAATCAAAGCAGTGATTGCCTCTGAGAGGTGGTACTGGGTGATGAAAATATTCTACCTTGAGGGGTGGAGCCAAGATGGCCGAATAGGAACAGCTCCGGTCTCCAGCTCCCAGCCCCAGCGACACAGAAGACGGGTGATTTCTGCATTTCTGCTTGAGGTACCGGTTTCATCTCACTAGGGAGTGCCTAACAGTGGGTGCAGGACAGTCGGTGAAGCGCACTGTGCGCGAGCCGAAGCAGGGCGAGGCATTGCCTCACTCGGGAAGCGCAAGGGGTCAGGGAGTTCCCTTTCCTAGTCAAAGAAAGGGGAAACAGACAGCACCTGGAATATCGGGTCAGTCCCATCCTAATACTGCGCTTTTCCAACGGGCCTGGAAAACGGCACACTAGGAGATTGTGTCCCGCACCTGGCTCGGAGGGTCCTATGTCCACGGAGTTTCGCTGATTGCTAGCACGGCAGTCTGAGATCAAGCTGCAAGGCGGCAGCAAGGCTGGGGGAGGGGCGCCCGCCATTGCCCAGGCTTGCTTAGGTAAACAAAGCAGCCAGGAAGCTCGAACTGGGTGGAGCCCACCACAGCTCAAGGAGGCCTGCCTGCCTCTGTAGGCTCCACCTCTGGGGGCAGGGCACAGACAAACAAAAACTCAGCAAGAACCTCCACAGACTTAAATGTCCCTGTCTGACTGACAGCTTTGAAGAGAGTAGTGGTTCTCCCAGCATGCAGCTGGAGATCTGAGAACGGACAGACTGCCTCCTAAAGTGGGTCCCTTACCCCTGAGCAGCCTAACTGGGAGGCACCCCCCCAGTAGGGACAGACTGACACCTCATTCAGCTGGGTACTCCTCTGAGACAAAACTTTCAGAGGAACTATCAGACAGCTGAATTTGTGGTCTCACGAAAATCCGCTGTTCTGCAGCCACCGCTGCTGACACCCAGCCAAACAGGGTCTGGAGTGGACCTCTAGTAAACTCCAACAGACCTGCAGCTGAGGGTCCTGTCTGGTAGAAGGAAAACTAACAAACAGAAAGGACATCCACACCAAAAACCCATCTGTACATCACCATCATCAAAGACAAAAAGTGGATAAAACCACAAAGATGGGGGAAAAACAGAGCAAAAAAACTGGAAACTAAAAAACAGAGCACCTCTCCTCCTCCAAAGGAACGCAGTTCCTCACCAGCAACGGAACAAAGCTGGATGGAGGATGACTTTGACAAGTTGAGAGAAGAAGGCTTCAGACGATCAAACTACTCTGAGCTACGGGAGGAAATTCAAAACAATAGCAAAGAAGTTAAAAACTTTGAAAAAAAATCAGAAGAATGGATAACTAGAATAACCAATGGAGAGAAGGGCTTAAAGGAGCTGATGGAGCTGAAAGCCAAGTTTCGAGAACTACGCGAAGATTGCAGAAGCCTCAGTAGCAGATGCGATCAACTGGAAGAAAGGGTATCGCTGATGGAAGATGAAATGAATAAAATGAAGAGAGAAGGGAAGTTTAGAGAAAAAAGAATAAAAAGAAATGAACAAAGCCTCCAAGAAATTTGGGACTATGTGAAAAGACCAAACCTACGTCTGATTGGTGTACCTGAAAATGATGGGGAGAATGGAACCAAGTTGGAAAACACTCTGCAAGATATTATCCAGGAGAACTTCCCCAATCTAGCAAGGCAGGCCAGCATTCAGATTCAGGAAATACAGAGAACGCCACAAAGATACTCCTCGAGAAGAGCAACAACAAGACACATAATTGTCAGATTCACCAAAGTTGAAATGAAGGAAAAAATGTTAAGGGCAGCCAGAGAGAAATGTCGGGTTACCCACAAAGGGAAGCCCATCAGACTAACAGCTGATCTCTCAGCAGAAACTCTACAAGCCAGAAGAGAGTGGGGGCCGATATTCAACATTCTTAAAGAAAAGAATTTTCAACCCAGAATTTCCTATCCCACCAAACTAAGCTTCATAAGTGAAGGAGAAATAAAATACTTTACAGACAAGCACATGCTGAGTGATTTTGTCACCACCAGGCCTGCCCTAAAAGAGCTCCTGAAGGAAGCACTAAACATGGAAAGGAACAACTGGTACCAGCCACTGCAAAAACACGCCAAATTGTAAAGACCATCGAGGCTAGGAAGAAACTATAGCAACTAATGAGCAAAATAACCAACTAACATCATAATGACAGGATCAGATTCACACATAACAATATTCACGTTAAATGTAAATGGGCTAAATGCTCCAATCAAAAGACACAGACTGGCAAACTGGATAAGGAGTCAGGACCCATCAGTGTGCTGTATTCAGGAAACCCATCTCACGTGCAGAGACACACATAGACTCAAAATAAAGGGATGGAGGAAGATCTATCAAGCAACTGGAAAACAAAAAAAGGCAAGGGTTGCAATCGTAGTCTCTGATAAAATAGACTTTAAACCAACAAAGTTCAAAATAGACAAAGAAGGCCATTACATAATGGTAAAGGGATCAATTCAACAAGAAGAGCTAACTATCCTAAATATATATGCACCCAACACAGGAGCACCCAGATTCATAAAGCAAGTCCTGAGTGACCTACAAAGGGACTTAAACTCCCACACAATAATAATGGGCGATTTTAACACCCCACTGTCAACATTAGACAGATCAACGAGACAGAAAGTTAACAAGGATATCCAGGAATTGAACTCAGCTCTACATAAAGTGGACCTAATAGACATCTACAGAACTCTCCACCCCAAGTCAACAGAATATACATTTTTTTCAGCACCACACCACACCTATTCCAAAATTGACCACATAGTTGGAAGTAAAGCTCTCCTCAGGAAATGTAAAAGAACAGAAATTATAACAAACTGTCTCTCAGACCACAGTGCAATCAAACTAGAACTCAGGATTAAGAAACTCACTCAAAACTGCTCAACTACATGGAAACTGAACAACCTGCTCCTGAATGACTATTGGGTACATAATGAAATGAAGGCAGAAATAAAGCTGTTCTTTAAACCAACGAGAACAAAGACACAACATACGAGAATCTCTGGGACACGTTCAAAGCAGTGTGTAGAGGGAAATTTATAGCACTAAATGCCCACAAGAGAAAGCAGGAAAGATCCAAAATTGACACCCTAACATCACAATTAAAAGAACTAGAAAAGCAAGAGCAAACACATTAAAAAGCTAGCAGAAGGCTAGAAATAACTAAAATCAGAGCAGAACTGAAGGAAATAGAGACACAAAAAACCCTTCAAAAAATTAATGAATCCAGGAGCTGGTTTTTTGAAAAGATCAACAAAATTGATAGACCACTAGCAAGACTAATAAAGAAGAAAAGAGAGAAGAATCAAATAGATGCAATAAAAAATGAAAAAGGGGATATCACCACCGATCCCACAGAAATACAATCTACCATCAGAGAATACTACAAACACCTCTATGCAAATAAACTAGAAAATCTAGAAGAAATGGATAAATTCCTCGACAAATACACCCTCCCAAGACTAAACCAGGAAGAAGTTGAATCTCTGAATAGACCAATAACAGGTTCTGAAATTGTGGCAATAATCAATAGCTTACCAACCAAAAAGAGTCCAGGACCTGATGGATTCACAGCCGAATTCTACCAGAGGTACAAGGAGGAACTGGTACCATTCCTTCTGAAACTATTCCAATCGATAGAAAAAGAGGGAATCCTCCCTAACACATTTTACGAAGCCAGCATCGTCCTGATACCAAAACCTGGCAGAGACATAACCAAAAAAGAGAATTTCAGACCAATATCCTTGATGAACATTGATGCAAAAATCCTCAATAAAATACTGGCAAACCGAATCCAGCAGCACATCAAAAAGCTTATCCACCATGATCAAGTGGGCTTCATCCCTGGGATGCAAGGCTGGTTCAACATACGCAAATCAGTAAATGTAATCCAGCATATAAACAGAACCAAAGACAAAAACCACATGATTATCTCAATAGATGCAGAAAAGGCCTTTGACAAAATTCAACAACCCTTCATGCTAAAAACTCTCAATAAATTAGGTATTGATGGGATGTATCTGAAAATAATAAGAGCTATCTACGACAAACCCACAGCCAATATCATACTGAATCGGCAAAAACTGGAAGCATTCCCTCTGAAAACTGGCACAAGACAGGGATGCCCTCTCTCACCGCTCCTATTCAACATAGTGCTGGAAGTTCTGGCCAGAGCAATCAGGCAGGAGAAGGAAATAAAGGGTATTCAATTAGGAAAAGAGGAAGTCAAATTGTCCCTGTTTGCAGATGACATGATTGTATATCTAGAAAACCCCATTGTCTCAGCCCAAAATCTCCTTAAGCTGATCAGCAACTTCAGCAAAGTCTCAGGATACAAAATTAATGTACAAAAATCACAAGCATTCTTGTACACCAATAACAGACAAACAGAGAGCCAAGTCATGAGTGAACTCCCATTCACAATTGCTTCAAGGAGAATCAAATACCTAGGAATCCAACTTACAAGGGATATGAAGGACTTCTTCAAGGAGAACTACAAACCACTGCTCAATGAAATAAAAGAGGATACAAACAAATGGAAGAACATTCCATGCTCATGGGTTGGAAGAATCAATATCGTGAAAATGGCCATACTGCCCAAGGTAATTTATAGATTCAATGCCATCCCCATCAAGCTACCAATGACTTTCTTTACAGAATTGGAAAAAACTACTTTAAAGTTCATATGGAACCAAAAAAGAGCCCGCATCGCCAAGTCAATCCTAAGCCAAAAGAACAAAGCTGGAGGCATCACGCTACCTGAGTTTAAACTATACTACAAGGCTACAGTAACCAAAACAGCATAGTACTGGTACCACAACAGAGACATAGATCAATGGAACAGAGCAGAGCCCTCAGAAATGATGCCGTGTATCTACAACTATCTGATCTTTGACAAACCTGACAAAAACAAGAAATGGGGAAAGGATTCCCTATTTAATAAATGGTGCTGGGAAAACTGGCTAGCTATATGTAGAAAGCTGAAACTGGATCCCTTCCTTACACCTTATACAAAAATTAATTCAAGATGGATTAAAGACTTATATGTTAGACCTAAAACCATTAAAATCCTACAAGAAAACCTAGGCAATACCATTCAGGACATAGGCGTGGGCAAGGACTTCATGTCTAAAACACCAAAAGCAATGGCAACAAAAGCCAAAATCGACAAATGGGATCTCATTAAACTAAAGAGCTTCTGCACAGCAAAAGAAACTACCACCAGAGTGAACAGGCAACCTACAGAATGGGAGAAAATTTTTGCAACCTACTCATCTGACAAAGGGCTAATATCCAGAATCTACAATGAACTCAAACAAATTTACAAGAAAAAAACAAACAACCCCATCAAAAAGTGGGCAAAGGACATGAACAGACACTTCTCAAAAGAAGACATTTATGCAACCAAAAAACACATGAAGAAATGCTCATCATCACTGGCCATCAGAGAAATGCAAATCAAAACCACAGTGCGATACCATCTCACACCAGTTAGAATGGCCATCATTAAAAAATCAGGAAACAACAGGTGCTGGAGAGGATGTGGAGAAATAGGAACACTTTGACACGGATGGTGGGACTGTAAACTAGTTCAACCATTGTGGAAGTCAGTGTGGCGATTCCTCAGGGATCTCGAACTAGAAATACCATTTGACCCAGCCATCCCATTACTGGGTATATACCCAAAGGACTATATATCATGCTGCTGTAAAGACACATGCACACGTATGTTTATTGCAGCACTATTCACAATAGCAAAGAGTTGGAACCAACCCAAATATCCAACAACAATAGACTGGATTAAGAAAATGTGGCACATATACACCATGGAATACTATGCAGCCATAAAAAATGATGAGTTCATGTCCTTTGTAGGGACATGGATGAAACTGGAAAACATCATTCTCAGTAAACTATCACAAGGACAAAAAACCAAACACTGCATGTTGTCACTCATAGGTGGGAATTGAACAATGAGAACTCATGGACACAGGAAGGGGAACATCACACTCCCGGGACTGTTGTGGGGTTGGGGGAGGGGGGAGGGACATCATTAGGAGATACACCTAATGCTAAATGACGAGTTGATGGGTGCAGGAAATCAACATGGCACATGGATACATGTGTAACAAACCTGCACATTGTGCACATGTACCCTAAAACCCTAAAGTATAATAAAAAAATAAAAAGAAAATATTCTCCCTTAGTAGGAGTTTGGGTTATATCAGTGTATGCATTTGTCAGAACACACCTAAACTGTACACCTAAGATTTGTGCATTTCATCATATATAAATTTTACCTCAAAATAAAAAGTAGAACTGTAAGCAAGTATTGAACTCTGTATCATGATGAAATTGTGTACAACTTACTTCAAAATGTGTCAAAGAATAGTTGATGAATATATATATGATAAAACAAATATAGTAAAATGTAAATTGTAGATTTCGTGGTGAGTGTATGGATGTTCACTGTTAAATTCTTTCAACTATCTGTATGTTTGAAAATTTTGAAATTAATGTTAGCAGAGGGTGGTTAGGAAGCAGTAACAGCTACAACGACAAGAAAAGCCAAGTTTAAAATTCTTCATGGAATAATTACTGTCTTTGTATGTACTTGGGCCTTCTAAAACCTTTCATTATTATTATAATTATTCACTCATTTATTTATTCTAAAAGCATTCTTAGGGCCTGGTGTGGTGGCTCATGCCTGTAATCCCAGCACTTTGAGTGGCTAAGGCAGGAGGATCACTTGAGCCAAGGAGTTTGAGACCAGCCTGGGCAACATAGGGAGACCCTTATCTCTACAAAAGAAAAAATTTTAAACATTAGCCAGGAGTGGTGGTTCGTGCATGTGTCCCAGCTCCTCAGGAGGCTAAGGTGAGAGGACTGCTTGAGCCCCCAAGGTCAACGCTGCAGTGAGCCATGATTGTGCCACTTCATTCCAGCCTGGATGACAGAGTAACACCCTGTCTCAAAAAAAAAGATAAAAAATAAAAGCATTCATAGAGCATCTATTCCATGTTGAGCCCTGGCGTAAGTGCTGAGAACATCAAGATAAAACAAACATAAACCTTGTCGTTAAGGAGCTCACAGCCTAATGAGAGAGATAAGAAATGCTTTGGTACTGTTCATACTTGACTTTACATAAAGACAACACTATTTTCTTGCTGCCTCTGTCAGACTAGTCTGAGAGTTTAAAAAGAAATAATTGCGAGAATGGTGGGCCATTTAGCTTTAAAGAATGTGTAATAATCTAATCATATATAGGCTTTTGGCCTTAAATTACTTAAAAGACTATGAAATTTAGTGAGTAAGCCAATTTCCTCCTAAAAATTTCAGGATGGAAGTTCCCAGAGAATGCCCTTTTTGCAGGACTTAAAACAGAATCGTGGGAAGAGTCCCAGCCACTTGATTGAGATATTCTGTGCCCATTTAACTCCAGCTTTTCAAAGAGACTGGAGTTGTAGGAACTAGAAAACTGTCTGGGACCATGTGACCCCCTCCCATCAACCTCGTACTATCCCATGGCTATGTCGGCTATGGTTGACTAGCCCAGCCCTGGGAAGTTGGGTGGTTTGAAATGAACAGAAAAAATTACTCCTGCTTTGATCTTCCTCAGAATAGGAAGGCATCAGTGTTTCATTGATCTTTCTAAGTCATACTAATTCTGCAGAATTCACAAATCCTTCCTCCATAAGGATATTCTGGTAGCTGACAGACATGTAACTCAAGCTTTATGTGTTAACAGGCCATGTTAACACACTGCATTAAGCTAGTGGTAAACATTAGAGTAATACATTGCCTTCAGTATTGATTTAATGACCAAAGATTAATAGTGGTTTTTCCTTCTGCTAAGATTGGGCTTACTCAGGATCAATTAATTTT
Source organism: Symphalangus syndactylus (assembly GCF_028878055.3). Lineage (NCBI taxonomy): Eukaryota > Metazoa > Chordata > Mammalia > Primates > Hylobatidae > Symphalangus > Symphalangus syndactylus. The sequence continues at coordinate 68,193,301 of NC_072436.2, forward strand.
AATGATTAAATTTAGGCTCTAAAACAAATGTAATTTATCCAATACTAATATTGTCTGTTTGAGATTAAATTCAGGGAAGAAAAAGGTTAATCTGAGAGCCAAGAAGATAACCTAAGCATGAGTTGTTGTTGTTGTTGTTTTAACTTATTTAGTCAAACAGATCCTTTGCTGAGAAACAAAGATAATGTTTTTTTTTTAAGCTCCGTGACTTCTAAAAGATGGAAAAGATTTTGTGAATATTATTCTCAGATGTGGCAAATCCATGTTAGGACTGGTTTGTACTCAAACACTTTGAACGATACCTGTTTCACCTGGCCTGTGTTGTGTCACATATGTGCATTGTCTTTGTGGAGAGAAAACACTTTGCATAGTCATTTTGTTCCCAGAACGTGATGAGATGGGGCATGAGGGAGTCAGCCTAGGGACAGTGACTGCTTATGCAGAACAAAGGATATTGAGGGTTACTTTAGGCCCAAATTCCATGCCCCTGGAACCTGGAATAAATAGATTCCAGATACCTGCTTTCACATTCAGCCTCCTTGTGTTCATACGTATACACAGCTCAATCCATGCAAATATTTAAGTGCTGAAAATTATGATAATATGTCTCTAATCCCAAATATAAAATTTAGCACTAGCAGGGATTCAGTAATCATCTAGCTCTGTGATTCCCAAACTTGGTTAATCTTGAATTACCTTGCAGCTTTTTAAAAATAGATAGATTTCAGAGCTGATTTCTCAGGTCGCATTTAGCAGGTTGGGAGTAGGGGCAGTGTGATGAGGGCTGAGAATCTATAGTTGTAAGTCTCCAATACGATTCAGTTGATCAGCCAGTTTTAAACTATACTTAACCTGTACTCACTACCTCTACTCTCAGTTTTACAGAACTAGCAACTAATGCCCAGAGAATTTGTGATCTGCCCAGTCACACAGCTAAAGCCAGAGCTAGAACCCTAATCTAATGCCCATTCCAGTGTCTTTTCATTCTACCCTGAAGCAGCAATTGCAAAGATCAACTATTTCATGCTTTTTCTATGAACTGAACTCACTTAAGTTTTCTAAACTTTAGTCACCCTATCTGCAAAATGATTTGATAGTATCTTCATTGCGATATTACTTTCCTGTGGCTGCCATAACAAATTACCCAGAAACTTCATGGCTTAAAGCAAGAATTTTATTTCTAACAGTTCTGGAGGCCACAGTCAAGATATCAGAAAGGCTATGCTCCCTCCAAATCCTCTAAGGGAGAATCCTTCCTTGCCTTCAGCTTCTGGTGGCCCCAGGAGCTCCCTGGTTTGTGGCTTTGTATTACTGCAATCTCTCCCTCAGTCTTTATATGACCTATTTTCCTTATGTCTTCTGTTCTTTCTCTTTTAAGGACTTTTGTCATTCAATTAGGGCCTACTCAGTTGATCCAGAATGGTCTCACCTTGAGATCCTTGAATGAATTACATCTGCAAAGATCCTGTTTCCAAATAAGCTCACATTCACAGATACCTGAGTTTACGACTTGGACAAATCTTTTTTGGTATCACCATCCAACCAACTGTAGTTTATCCTCTGGCTCTCAAAAATTAACATTTATGCCACATGCAAAACACATTCAGCCTTTCCCCACATCCCCAGAAATCTCAATCCATTATTGCATTAACTCTAAGTCTAAAGTCTCATCTAAACATCATCAGCTGAAAAGTCCCACATTTCATCATCTAAATCATCTACATTAGATATGGGTGGCCCTCTGGGTATGATGCACCCTGGGGCAAAATTCTCCTCTACCTGTGGAACTATGAACTTAGAAAAGAAATGATCTGTTTCCAAAATACAGTGGTGGGATAGGGATACAATAGACATTTTCATTCCAAAAGGGGGAAACTGAGAGAATAAAGGAGCCACCAGTTCCAAGCAAGTTTGAATCCAGCAAGGCAATTTACATTAGATTTCAAGGCCTGGAACTAATTATCTATGGCTCTTGGCGCTGCCTTCCAGGCCTGTGGTGACTTCATCAGTGTCTACTTCTGCACCCATGGCTCTGACCTAGAAGTCATCCTTTCCTTTTCTTAAAGGGTAGTATATATTTGCAGCTAAGTAGCTTTATCAGCCCATTTTTCTGTTTGTAGAATTTTGTTAAGCCCAACAGCAATCCTTCACTTTGTCTTGTCTCCATTCCCTTTATTCTAAGCTGGCAGTATTCCTGCTGATACAGCATTCTTTAAAACCTTGTAAGTGTCCTGTGTATGTCACAGGGATCCATGCCACTAGATAGAAGGGTCCTGCATAGATCTTTACCGGATAACCCCAACTGTTTCTGGCTTCTGCTGAGATGGTTGAGTGGATCAATGAGTCACATGCTGAGTCTCTTCAGCAAAAGGTTGTCCAGCCACACCCTTGGCTTGATATCCACAGCATACTTTCCTTAAGTGTAAGTTTCCTAATTTTGGCATCCTTTGCAGTCTGTATATGCCAAGAACCCTCCAAATCATCAAGTGTTGGTTTCTTTCTGCCTAAGATTTTCTTTTTCAATTTATCTCTTTTCTATCACATTTTACCATAAATAGGCAAAATCAGGCTGCATCCTCAACATTTTGCTTGGAAATCTCAGCTTAATATACAAATTCATTGCTTACAAGCTCTACTTTCTACTCAACTGTACATAATTCAGCCGAGTTTTCTGCCAAAGTGCTAGGATTCTAGGTGTGAGCCACCATGCCTGGCCCTAAATTGCGTTCAATGTTTGTATATATTCCTACCAACAATATCTTCAATCTAGGCTTTTTCTATCATTTGCCTCAAAAGTTTACCAGCCTCTGCACATCCCCAATTCCATAGCCACTTCTACATGTTTAGGTATTTAGTACAACAGCACTTATGTTGTGGTTACCAAAATCTGTCTTAGTTTCCTATGGCTATTGTAACAAAATTACTATAAACTTGGTGGCTTAAAACAAAAGAAATTTATTCCCTCACAGGTCTGGAGGCCAGAAATCTGAAATCAAGGCATTGGCAGAGCCATGGTCCTTCTGAAGGCTCTAAGGGAGACTGTTTCCTTGTCTCTTCCAGCTTCTAATGGTTTTTAGAATTCCTTGGCTTGTGACTTACATAACTCCAGTCTCTACCTCTGTCTTCTCCTCATGTCTTCTACACTTCTGCTGCTTTTAAGGATATCCATCACTGGGTTCAGGGGTCTACCCAGTTAATCCAGGATGATTTCAAAGACCCTTATTCCAAATAAGGTCACATTCCTAAGTACTGGAGATTAAGACTTGAACATATCTTTTTTTTTTTTTTTTTTTTTGAGACAGAGTCTTGCTCTGTTGCCCAGTCTGGAGTGCAGTGGTGTGATCTCGGCTCACTGCAACCTCCGCCTCCTGGTTTCACACCATTCTCCTGCCTCAGCCTCCTGAGTAGCTGGGACTACAGGTGTCCACCACAACGCCCAGCTAATTTTTTATATTTTTAGTAGAGATGGGGTTTCATCGTGTTAGCCAGGATGGTCTTGATCTCCTGACCTCATAATCCACCCGCCTCAGCCTCCCAAAGTGCTGGGATTACAGGTGTGAGCCACTGTGCCCAGCCGAACATATCTTTTTTTCTTCTAACTTTTATTTTAGGTTCAAGGGTTATGTGTGCAGGTTTGTTGTGTAGGTAAATTGCATGTCATAGGGGTTCAGTGTGCAGATTATTTTGTCACCCAAGTAGTGAGCATAGTACCTGATAGGCAGTTCTTCAGTCCTCATCCTTCTCCTACCCTGCACCCTGGAGTAGGCCCCAGTGTCTCTTGTTCCCTTCTTTGTGTCCATATGTACTCTATGTTTAGCTCCCACTTATAAAAATGAGAACATGCGGTGTTTGGTTTTCTGTTCTTGTGTTAGCTCACTTAGGATAATGGCTTCCAGCTCCATCCAGGTTGCTGCAAAGGACATGATCTCATTCTTTTTTATGGCTGCATAGTATTCCATGTCATATATGTACCACATTTTCCTATCCAGCCTACCATTGATGGGCATTTAGGTTGATTTCATGACTTTGCTATTGTTAATAGTGCTCTGAAAAACATTTTCATGTGTGTGTCTTTAGGGTAGAATGATTTTCATTCCTTTGGGTGTATACCTGATAATGGGATTGCTGGGTCAAATGGTAATTCTGTTTTAAGTTCTTTCAGACATCACCAAACTGCTTTCCTCAATGGCTGAACTAATTTACATTCCCACCAGCAGTGTATAAGCATTTCCTTTTCTCTGCAACCTCACCAGCATCTGTTGTTTTTTGACTTTCTAGTAATAGCCATTCTGACTGGTGTGAGCTGGTATCTCATGGTTTTGATTTGCATCCCTCAAATGATTAGTGATGTTGAGCATTTTTTCATATGCTTTTTGGCCACATGTATGTCTTTTGAAAAGTGTTCATGTCCTTTGCCCACTTTTTAATGGGGTTGTTTTTTGCTTATAAATTCAAGTTCCTTATAGATTGGATTTTTTTTTTTGAGGTTCACCATTATCTACTGCAGTTTCCAAATGTAAGTGAACCATATTGCTTCTAAAGCTCTTTTCCAGTATTGTGATCTGTGATTTGTTTTTCAACTTTTATTATAGATTAAGGGTTGCATGTGTAGGTTTGTTACATGGGTATATTGCATGATGCTGAGGGTTGGGGCACAAATGATCCCATCACCCAGGTAGTGAGCATAGTACACAACAGGTTGTTTTTCAACCCATGCTCCCCTCCCTCCCTGATCTGTGATTTTTATGTCAATGTGCTTAATGTGTATTATGTGTATTATTCATTCATTCCTCACAACTTGTAAAGCAGGTATTATCATTACCATTGTATAGTTGAGAAACTGAGGCTCAAAGCTATGAAGTGACTCACTCAGTATCACAAAGTTTATAGTAGAACCAAGATGTGAACCCAAATTTTCCAGATGACAAAACTGAAGCTTTTACTCTATTTTTTGTTTGTTTGTTTGTTTGTTTGTTTTTTGAGACAGAGTCTCGCTCTATCACCCAGGCTGGAGTGCAGTGGCGTGACTTTCTATTATATTGCCTTGCAACGTTGTTCTCAGAATAGAGAAAAACTTCGTGGAACAGTATTTTACTCCTATGATAATAGTAGACAGTAGGGATGTATATTTCATCAGCCCCCAAACACACACACACACACACACACACACACGAAGAATGTTTACATAGGCAATAGTGGCAGAAATTTTACCCCGTTTATATAAATGCAATTAAGTAAAATTGTATAATTTCCAAAAGTTGCTGTAACCCCTTCTATGGCTCCAATGCCCATCTTCCATTTCCCATGCCCTAATACTACTCAGTAGTAGAATAATTGAAAGATAATGCAACATTTATGTGGTGATAGGAATGATCCAGTAAAGAGGGAAAAGTTGATGATTTTAGTGAGAAAGGGGATAATTGCAGGAATAACGCCCTTGAGTATACACAAAGGAGTGGAATTAAGTGCACAAGTGATGGGACAAGGATTGTTCATTCATTGTAAGAGAATGGGTAAAAATATGGGTTTGGATGCAAGAGTGCTGATAGATTTGTTGGTAATAAAATTGTGTAAACTAAAGTAGTTATCTAATGTTGATGTTGATCAGATGTGAGGTTTTACACATGCTAAACATTAAATGAAAAGTCTTAAATTTTATTTCAGTTATAGTTTTGCTATTCATGATTATACATAATGGATAAAATTACAAAAGGGCAGAACCAAGGAAATACTAAATCATTGTCACTGCATGCTATAATCAATACATTCTCTGTAGGAAAAATTACAATATGGGGAAATGTATATTTGCCTGGGACTTAGTTGTCTCAAGAGCTATTGAAATTATATCTTGAAACTTTATCCATGTTATTTGTCCTACTTAAAAAATAAAAATTAAAATGCTTTCTTCAAACTCTCACATGTATCCCACTAACTAACCTCTTAGTGGTTCTAACCATCTTGCAAATGAATACCTTTAGTTTCACATGAATAACAGTGGGAATGGATGTGGTTCATATCTATTCCTATCCCTGAAGACCTAACCCAGTTGACATGCATATGACAGCATGTGTGTCATTGTCATATCCACTCCTTCCAGATAAGGCATTTAAGTTAAATATTCTTTTAGATCATTACAGTGTGGTGGAAAACAAATTGTGTTACCTAAATATAAATTCCCGTATACATTTTGAACACACAGTGCCTGGAAAACCTAAGAGATTCGTTTATAATGAAAAGCTTGGAATCCAAGTAGGAAAAGTTCCTCAAAGAACAAGATCAGGAACAAGCATGCTAAGAAATAAAGTAGACAGCAAAAAGAAAAAAAAGGCAACTATGGAGACATTGCCAATATTAAATACAAAGTAAGCAAGTAAAGGCCAAGGTGGGCAGATTACGTGAGCTCCCGAGTTCAAGACCAGCCTGGGCAACATAGTGAGACCCCGTCTCCATAAAAAATACAAAAAAATTAGCCAACTACTCAACTAACCCAGCTACTCCGGTGGCTGAGGTAAGAGGGTCAGGAGGCGGAGGCTGCAGTGAGCTTTCATCGCACCACTCCACTTCAGCCTGGGCAACAGCAAAACCTCATCTCAAAAATAAAAATAAACAAACACACAAAAACCAAAGTAAGCAAGTGAAATAATGAAGACTTGTGCTGCTTTTATCTTCAGGAAACAAATTGAAATTGAGGTTTTTCTTACAAGTGATGAGTAAGAGGAACTGTAAATTTTCCAAAAAATCATAATAGATTTCAAATCAAGTAAATTTATTGCTTAGAGAAATCTGACTTTTCTTGCCAAATATGCTCATGTCTGGCTAGGTGCGGTGACACACACCTGTAATCACAGCAATTTAGGGGGCTGAGGTGGGAAGATCGCCTGATTTCAGGATTTTAAGACCAGCCTGGGCAACATGGCAAAACCCTGTCTCTACAAAAAAATACAAAAATTAGCCAGGCCTGGTGGCATACACCTGTAGTCCCAGCTACTCAGGAGGATGACCTAAGAGGATCGCTTGAGCCCATGAGGCAGAAGTTGCAATGAGCCAAGATCATGCCAATGCACTCCAGCCTGAGTGACAGAGCAAGACCCTGTCTCAAAAAATAAAATTAAATTATAATTTAAAAAATATGTTCCTGTCTAGACAGTACTGTCAGGATCAGAAAGGTACTGATTAATTTGGTCTGATACAATAGAGGCTCCAACCAAGCAATACATTATGACTTTGATCGGTACCATGCTTATACAAGAATTTGGAGACTGTTTTCATCCCCCAAATTATAAAAATGATTGAAACTTGATCATAGATTCCTCTACTATGTCATTTAAGCTTTGTGTTACATTCTGCCTGAAAGATTTTCTTGAAATAACTCAAAGGTAAAGCATTCATTTATTCAATCGCTATAAAGTGTATTACCATCTGCCGGACAATAAGGTTTCTACAGTAAATGAGATAAGCCAAGTCACTACATTCAGGAAGCTTACATTCTAATGAGTAAATCAGGATTGAGTTACCCCTTATGTTTAACCTAAACAACTTGATAAAGCTATTATATTAAGTTGAACTACCAATATGTATGAAGCTACCAATATTCAATAAAAACAGCAATTTCATGCCGTTCTACCAGCTATTAATTAGGTAAATGTCTACCAACCATTCCAAAGAAGAAGAGAATTTTTTTCCTGTACCATTGACATAGCTTTCTTGTCATAAAACAGGAATGATTATAAGAAGCAAATAAATTATTGGGTAGTGATAGTGAAAATAAACCACCCATTTGACTTTTGTAGATACTGATGTTAGAAATACCCACTTGGAAGACATTTTACAATTTTTTTTACAAAGTTGAAAACAAAAATCCTGTATACTTTTTTGTCTACCATCTCACATATAAGAATTCATGCAAAAAAATTTCTTTCCTAGAATTCAGTGCCAGGAAACTGTTTACCTCCTTTTTTTTCTTTTCTTTTCTTTTTAAAAAAGAGACAAGGTCTCATCCTGGCTAACACGGTGAAACCCCATCTCTACTAAAAATACAAAACATTAGCCGGGCATAGTGGTGGGTGCCTGTAGTCCCAGCTACTCGGGAGGATGAGGCAGGAGAATGGCGTGAACCCGGAAGGCTTACAGTGAGCCGAGATTGCACCACTGCACTCCAGCCTGGGCGACTGAGTGAGACTCCCTCTCAAAAAAAAAAAAGGGACAAGGTCTCATTCTGTTGCCCAGGCTGGAGTATAAGTGGTATGATCCTAGCTCACTACAGCCTCCAACTCCTGGGCTCAAGTAATCCTCCCACCTCAGCCTCCTGAGTAGCTGGGACTGCAGGCATGTGACACCATGCCTGGCTAATTTTAAAATTTGTTTTGGAGAGACAGGCTCTCACTATGTTGCCCAGGCTGGTCTCAAAACTTCTCTGCTCAATCACTCCTCCCACCTTGGCCTCCCAAAAGCCTGAGATTATAGGCTTGAGCTACCACACCCAGCCTTGTTTGCCTCTTCAGATGAATTCTGTTGAAACTAGAAATTTGATATATTTTCTCTTTTTGTTTGACAACCAGGAAGCCAGTAACACTATATTTAATGTTCTTTGACAGTGATCAATTCACCCAGATTTCTGGTTCATCTGTTGTTCTTTCCTGTTTTTCTAATTTATTCTTTTTCTATTTTGTCTTATATTGTATATATTTTAATGTTGCAGGCCGCTGTATGTCTTTTTTTGGTAGTAGGCAGTATGAATAATAATTTAGCTAGATGTTAATGTAAAACTCTTTTTCATTTATTCTACAAATACTTACCGAGCATTTACTCTGCTAGACACAAGAGATTAAGCAATGAACAAGACAGGCAAGATCCATGCAAGGTGTAATTATAGGTGAAAATGAACTTTTGGTGTTCCCAAATAAATGGTCAGAGTTTGATGTCTTGGTGGAAAACTTTGTGGATATTCAGAAAGCTGAATCAATTTCAGACACCACTTTTTCAGTGAACCTATGCTGTTTATGGCTCATGGTAAAATAGTGAAAATTGGGATAAATTTAAGCTAAAGTGTCTCTCCCTGTGAAGAGTTTACAGTTTTACGAATCCAGATAAAACCATTATATTTGAAGTGTCTCTACTAAGTGCTATTTATGATAAAATGGTTATTTATCACACCTAGATCCCTTCTTCAAAGAGCTTCAATCTAGTTGAGAAATATGAACACAAAATGAAGATTAAAGGAATAAGGATAGTGTAGGTACTTATACCTGTCATGGGACATGGAATTTTAATAATGAAAAAATGATAACACTTTTTAAAGTTATTATTCTTGTCATCATCATTTTTGTGTTGTCTAAGTAGTTCAGATTCTGGCAGAGGAAGTCAGGTAATGTGGAAATTGTTTCTAAGAGGTTAGAGAACAAACCAATATCCCAGAGCATAACCTTGACAGAATCACTCTCTGAGATTTGGTTGTATGTTATTATAGAATCTTTGGTGAAAGCCTCCTCAGGGACAGCTAGTCTATCTCCCATCTTCCGGGCATCTTCTACCTACACCATAAAAAAACAGATGACTCCCCAAGATTCTTAAGAAAGAGATCCAAGTTCAAATTCAGAACATCTTAATATGCCTTCCAAACTTCCCCATAAGATGAATCAAAACAAGTCATTAAAGGACCAAAAGTATTCACTTTGAAAAAACTACCCACTGCCCTCACTTCCTTGCCTCCCAGAAAGAATGTCATCTGTGGACCAATCAGCATATTCTAAAAAATTTGCAAATTTCCCATTTTTGCTTTCCAAGGCAGCTGTAGAAAAGGAGCTGGGAGTTTACGTGAGTAGTTGCAGTTATAAACTTCAGCCAGCCAAAAAGTATCTTAATTTCATGGCAAATCTAAAAGGGAGGACTTTTGACATCTGGGCGGACCTGGAAAGGCCAGGGACACACCGTCAGTTCATCAGAGTATATTATCCTTGAGAAACTTTGGAAGAGCTACAGGGAGATTAGAAACTTTTTAAAAAGCACTAAGCAAACAACTGCATCTGTGTGATAATGACAGCAACCCCAGTGTCCTTTTTCTCTTGGGCAGTAGCCTCTGCTGAATTCTTTCCCCTACTACTTTAGGTATCCTGGTGCTGTACCTTCAACAATTTTCAGATCCTCATAGTAGGAGTTATAATTCTGTATCTTGGATACATGGTGGTATCAGCAGTACAACTCCCAGGGTCTGCCCATGTCTTGCCTTTCCACTTCTTCATTTCTGCAATGGGAATAAGATTGACCAAATAATCCACAGAACAGCATCTCTGTTCACTAAATAAATTAAAAACATTTATCAGAAAAATTATTTTCATATTCTTAATGACAGAAGATATTTGCCTTATAGCACAAAGTCCTATCTTCTGCATTTCTAGGTAGCAGATTTTGTTACCCTCTTCTAGAAAAGTGTGTTTGGTACAATGTGGACCATTTTCCTCTATAGGCAAAGAACTGTAAAGTTCCTAAATATGGATCACACCATGGGAAACTATATTGTGGAAACTCAGAAACCTCAAAAAACAAGTTCTTAGAAGGCCATCTCTTTCACCTCCCTGCCTTTATAGATTTAAAATGGAAAATGATCTCAGAGAAATATTCTCCAACCTCTTACCCAGTATTCCAGATCAGTTTAGCTCTGTCTTCGTAGATAGGATAACAACTGCTTCCTAAATTAACATACTCCAGGCTGGGTGCAGTGGCTCATGCCTGTAAACCCAGTGCTTTGGGAGGCTGAGGCAGGAGGATTACTTGAGTCCAGGAGTTCAAGAACAGCCTGAGACACATAGCGAGACCCTGCGTGGTGGTGGGCGCCTGTAGTCCCAGCTACTCAGGAGGCAGAGGCAGGAGAATGGTGTGAACCCGGGAGGCGGAGCTTGCAGTGAGCCGAGATCGCGCCACTGCACTCCAGCCTGGGCGACAGCACAAGACTCAGTCTCAAAAAAAAAAAACAAAAAATCAATTAGTTAACCTATTCCAGAGAGTACTGGCATTCCGGACTTACATCAGTAAGTCAGTCATCTAATTCTGAACACTCTAATTCTGAGCACCTACTGTGTACCAGGTACTACACATATAACAATGAAAACTATAGGTCCTCCCCTCATGGAGTTACCATGCTAGGGAATAAAACAGGCAGTCTAATATGACAGTAAGTTGGATTCTATGAAAGGGGAAATATAAAGTGTTAGGGAAGCATAATTTATAGGGACCTAGATTTTATCTGTAAGAGTTGGGGACAGCTTTTGTTAGGAAGTGACATCCAAACTGAAATTTGAAGATGAGTGACACAAGGCTGGACATGGTGGCTCACGCCTGTAATCTCAACACTTTGGGAGACTGGGGTGGGAGGATTGCTTGAGATTAAGAGTTCAAGACAAGCCTAGACAACATAGCGAGACCTGTCCCTATGTAAAAAAGTAAAATAAGTAAATTAATTTGCTTAAAAGAGTGGCAAAGACTGGTACATTTGAGGAACTAAAAGAATCCAGCATTTTATCCAAAACACAATTAGCCATCAATGGAATTTAAGCAAGGCACTGATCTAATGATTTTTGTTTTGTTTTGTTTTTTAAATCATTCTAACTACAGAAAGAATCAGTGTAAGAGACCAATCTGGAGATTTTTTGCAGTAGTTCAGATGTTTTTTTAAAAGGTGACTTTTTAAAATTGATGAGTGAATATTAATATATTATCTTTAAGTTCCATAATTTACATAATGGTCTGTTCTTTGTATTGTACATTCTATGGGTTTTGGCAAATATATTACATGTATCCACCATCATGTATCATACAGAATAGTTTCACTGCCCTGCGCTCCACTTCTTCTCTCCCTCACTTTCCCCGAACACCTGGCAACTACTGTCTTCATAGTTTTGTCCTTTCAGGAATGTCGTATGTTTGGAATCATACAACATATAGCCTTTTCAGATTGGCATTTTTCACTTACCAATATGCTTTCAAGGTTGCTCCATGTCTTTTTTGGCTAGATAGCTCATTTCTTTTTAACATTGAATAATATCCCATTGTATGGATGTATCAGTTTGTCTGTCCGTTCATGTGGATGTCCAGTTGTTCCAGGAACTTTTGCTGAAAAGACTCTTATTAAATTGCCTTTCCTTGTTTGTCTATATACAGTTCAGTTTACTATATTTGCGTGGATTTATTTGTAGGCTTTTTCTTCTGTCCCATTGATCTCTTTGTCTGTTCTTTTCCCAATACCCACCATTTTGATTGCTGAAGATTTATGGTAAGTTTTAGAAACAGGTAGTGTCAATCTTCTGACATTCTTCTCTTTCAGTAATATGTTGGCTATAATGGGTCTTTTGCCTTTCTGTATAAACTTTAGATAATCAGTTTGTTGATATTCACAAAATAACTTGCTGGGATTTTGATTGGAATTGTATTGAAACTATAGATCAAGTTGGAAAGAGCTAATATCTTGACAATGTTGAGTCTTCCTATCCATGAACATGGAATAACTCTTCATTTACTTAGATCTTTGATTTCTTTCATCATATTTTTGTAGTTTTCCTCATATAAATCTGTACATGTTTTGTTAATTTATACCTAAGTATTTCATTTTTTAGAGTGACAAATGTAAATGATATTATTTTTTAATTTCAAATTCCAGTTCTTCATTTCTGGTATATAAGATAGCTATTGACCTTTATATACTCATCTTGTATCCTGTACCCTCACTATAGTTGCTACTAGTTCCTGTAATATTCCTTTATTCTTAGTTTAATGTTAATGGTGTATCAGTCATGATAGCCCCTTTTTCATTTCTGATATTGGTAATTTGTGTCTTCAATCTTTTCTTCTTAGATAGCCTGGCTACAAGTTTATCATTTTTATTGAAATTTTTAAAGAACCAGGTTTTTGTCAATTTTCATCAGTTTTATGTTTCAATTTTATTGGTTTCTGCCCTAATTTTTGTTGCTTTTTTTCTTCTGATTACTTTGGATTTAATATGCTCTTCTTTCTTCTAGTTTTCTTTTGTGGTAGCTTAGATTATTGATTTTAGATCTTCCTTCTTTGGTAATATATAGATTCAATGTTATAAATTTCCTTTTGAAAATGACGTTTGCTGCATCCACAAATTTTAATGAGTTGTATTTTCATTTTTGTTTAGTTAAACATATTATTTAATTCCGCTTGACATGACTATTTTGATTCATGCTTTATCCAGGAATGTATTGTTTAATCTCCAGGTATTTTGGCATTTCTCAGCCATCTTTCTTTTTTACATTTCTCATTTAGCTCCATTATGGCATTATTAGAGCACACTTTGTATCATTTCTACTTGTTTAAATCTGTTAAGGTATATCTTATGGCCCAGAACGTGGTCAGTCTTAGTGAATATTCTGTATGACTTTGAGAAGGATGTATATTCTGCTTTTGTTGAAGTTTTCTATGAATGCCAATTTGGTCCACTTGATTGATGGTGCTATTCAGTTCAGCTGTTTTCTTACTGATTTTCTGCCTGCTGGATCTAACAATTACTGATAATGGTGTGTTGAAGCCTCTAACTATAATAGTGAGCTAATATATTTCTCCTTGCAATTCTATCAGTTGTTGCCAAATGTACTTTTTACATTCTGTTCTTAGGTGCATACATGCTAAAAACTGTTGCATCCTTTTGGAGAATTAACCTCTTTATCATTATGTAATGCTCCTCTTTATCCCCGATAATTTTCTTTCTTTTTTTCTTTTTTGTTCTTGTTTTTATTTATTTTTTAAAATTATACTTTAAGTTCTAGGGTACATGTGCACAGTGTGCAGGTTTGTTACATAGATATACATGTGCCATGTTGGTGTGCTGCACCCATTAATTTGTCATTTATATTAGGTGTTTTTCCTAATGCTATCTCTCCCTGTGCCCCTCACCCCACAGCAGGCCCCAGGGTGTGATGTTCCCCGCCCTGTGTCCAGTTGTTCTCATTGTTCAATTCCCACCTATGAGTGAGAACATGCAGTGTTTGGTTTTCTGTCCTTGTGATAGTTTGCTCAGAATGATGGTTTCCACCTTCATCCATATCCCTGCAATAGACATGAACTCATCCTTTTTATGGCTGCATAGTATTCCATGGTGTATATGTGCCACATTTTCTTAATCCAGTCTATCATTGATGGATATTTGGGTTGGTTCCAAGTCTTTGCTATTGTGAATAGTGCCACAATAAACATACGTGTTCATGTGTCTTTATAGTAGCATGATTTATAATCCTTTGGGTATATACCCAGTAATGACATCTCTGGGTCAAATGGTATTTCTAGTTCTAGATCCTTGATGAATTGCCACACTGATTGTAAGTTTCCTGAGGCCTCCCCAGTCATGCTGAACTCTGAGTCAGTTAAACCTCTTTTCTTTATAAATTACCCAGTCTCGGGTATGTCCTTATAGCAGCACGAGAACAAACAGACTGATACAACCTGTGTATTTGTATTTTCAGTGGATTTCTTGGCCAGGCACAGTGGCTCATGCCTGTAATCCCAACACTAGGAAAAGGAGGATCTCTGAAGCCCAAGAGTTTAAGACCAGCCTGGGCAACACAGTGAGACCCCATCTCTACAAAAAAAAATTTAAATATTAGCAAGGCATGGTAGCACATACCTATAGTCCTAGTTACTCAGGAAGCTGAGGTGGGAAGATCACTTGAGCCCAGGAGTTCAAGGCTTCAGTGAGCTATGATTGCACTACTGTACTCCAGCCTGGGTGACAGAGTGAGACCTTGTCTATAAATAAATAAATAGTTTCTTATATATAACATATAATTGGGTCTTATTATTTTATTCACTCTGAAAATCTCTGTCTTTTAACTGGCATTTAGACCATTTTATGTTTGAAGCGACTATTGATATTGTTGGATTAATATCTACCATATCTGTTACTGTTTTCTCTTGGTTGCCTTGTTCTTGGTTCCTTTTTCTGTCTTTCATTCTTTTCCTGCCCTCTGTGATTTTAACTGAACATTTCAATAATTCTTTTTTCTTTTCTCTTAGCATATCATATGGTTTCCCTAGAATTTGCAATATACATTTACAGATAATCCAGGTTTACTTTCAAATAACACTACGCTGCATCATGTGTAAGTGCAAATACATTATAACAGAGTTTTTCCAATTCTTCCCTCTCGTCCCTTATAATATTACTGTCATTTATTTCACTTATTCATAACTATAGTTGCTGAATACATTGTTGTTATTTTTGTTCTAAATAAAGTATTGTCAGACCAATTAAGAATAAGAAAATTAAGATTTTCTATGATCTTTATGCCTTATTTAGGGCTTTTTTTTTTTTCTTTGACAGAGTCTTGTTTTGAAACCCAGGCTGGAGCGCAGTGGCACAATGATAGCTGACTGCAGCCTCGACCTCCTGGGCTCAAGTGGTCTTCCTGTAGCTGGGACTACAGCTGTATGCCACTATGCCTGGGTAATCTTTATTTCATTTTTCTGTAGAGACGAGGTCTTGGTATGTTGCCCAGGCTGGTCACTCCTGGGCTCAAGCAATCCTCCCGCCTCGGCCTCCCAAAGTTCTGGGATTACAGGTGTGAGCCACCACACCTGGCCAGGCTCTTTCTTTAGATCCACTTTCTGACCAATATTATTTTCTTTCTTTTCTGAAGAACTTCTTTTAAAATTTCTTGCAAGCAGGTCTGCCAGCACAAATTTCCTCAATATTTGTTTGTTTGAGGAAGTCTTTATTTCACTTTCACTTTTGAAGGATAATCTCTCTAGGTCTAGAATTCTTTATTGGTGGATTTTTTTCTTTCAACATTTTAAATATTTCTATCTTCTTGCTTCCATGGTTTCTGAGAAAAGTCAGATGTCATTCTTATTCTTGCTTCTATATAGGTAAGATTCTCCCCTGACACTCCTCCTCCCCAACTTCTTTTAAGATTTTTTCTTTGCCTTTGATTTTCTGTAGTTTGAATATGATTATCTCTAAGTGTAGGATTTCTTGGTGTTTATCTTGCTTCATGTTCTCCAAGATTCCTGGATCTGTGGTTTGACATCTCTAGGAAAATTCTCAGTTACTTCAAGTACTTCTTCTGTTTCTTTCTTCTCATTTTGATATTCTCATTAGAAATATATTGCACCTTTTGCAATTGTCCCATGATTCTTAGAAATCTTTTCTGCCTTTTTCATACTTTTTCTCTTTGCATTTCAGTTTTGGAAGTTTCCATTGACATTTCTTCAAGCTCAGATTCTTTCCTTAGCCATATACAGTCCACTGAGGACCCCATCAAAGGCATTCTACATTTCTGTTACAGTGTGTTTTTTATTTCCAGCATTTCCTTTAAATTCTTTCTTTGAGTTTCCATTTCTCTTCTTACATTACCCATGTGGTCTTGCATGTTGTCCATTTTTCCACTAGAACCCTTAGCATATTAATCACAGTTGTTTTATATTCAGTTTTTATCTTTCAATCTTGTCCACAATAAGCCTCTAGCTGATTGCAAATTATAGCTTCAGTTTTTCTGCCCTAGTACTGGCTCCAGTGGTTATTTCTGCTCCTTTGTTTCTGCTCCAGTAAAATGTATTCTCTATATCCACCGGCCTGTTTGTCCAATTTTTGAGGCAGTGATTTGCCCTGTGACTCTAATCTCTGATGTATCTAATACAACCTCCTGATTTTTATTCACTTTTTCTTTGTTGTAAGAACTGTAGTGACAAATTCTAAGCCTCTTATATGCTAGAATAGAAACTAGTAGTCATTATTTCTCTTTTTAACTTATGCTACATGGTTTAAATGTGTTTCTTTTGTTTTTTTCTTTATAGTAGCATATAGCACTCCTATTAAGTAGTCTGGTAAGTGCCTTATCTTATCCAGCAGATGATTGTAGGCCAGGGATCTGACCAGTCACTATCATTGTTCATCTCAAATGAACCCCCATGGACAACCTCATCCTTTTAATTTTTTGCTAACATCTGGGCTCAAGAGAACTTCAGAGTAAAAGTCATTTGGAATATATATAGGTCATTCCTATGCATACTCCCTTGTTTCCTCAGCAGTCAGTTAAAGCACTATACATTTTAGTGTTGCTTTATTTTTTTTTTTTCCTTAAGTATTAAATTAGAATGGTTTTCTGTTTCGGGCTTTGATACTCTGGAGAATAGGAGTTCAAGTGCATTTTTCTCTTTGGATGTATTGTATTGTTATTTGTTTTTTCCTCTTGAAGAAAGCATTAAACCTTTCAAAAACTGCTTAAAAAGCAAAGGCCTTCCCCTATGACCTGGAACAAGACAGGGATATCTACTTTTACCATTTCTATTCAACACTGTACTGGAGGTACTAGGTAGGGCAATTAGGCAAGAAAAGGAAATAGAAGGCATTCAGATTGGAAAGGTAGAAGTAACACTATCTTTATTTGTAGATGACATGATGTTATACTTAGAAAATACTAAGTATACTAAAAATCTATTAGAACTGACAAATGAATCCAGCAAGTTTGCAGGATACAATCATGTACTTGTAACTTGGTATATTATACAGAAATTACATAAATTAATTATATTTCTGTACAGTAGCAATGAACAAATTAAAAATGAAATGAAAACTTCACTTATAAAATAAAAATAAAATATTAATACATAGTAATAAATTTAACAAATGAAGTACAAGGTTTACTTTAAAAACTGTAAAACATTGTTGAAAGAAATTGAAGAGCACCAAAATATATGGAAATATATCTCATACTCATGGATTGGAAGACTAAATATTGTTAAAATGCTCAAAATTGATTTATAGATTCAACACAATTCCTATTGAAATCCCCATTAACTTATTTGCAGAAATTGATAAGCTGATCTTAAACTTAATATGGAAACAAAGAGCAGTCAAAACAATCTTGAGAAAGAACAAAGTTGGAAGATTCATACTTCTTGATTTCAAAATTTAGTACAAAGCTACAATAATCAAGATTGTATTATACTGGCACTAAGGATAGACATGTAGCTTAATGGAATAGAGTTGAAGTTGAGGAAAAACCTCTTGCATTTATGGCCAATTAACTTTTGACAAGTATGCAAAGACAATTTAGTGAGGGAAAGAATAGTCTTTTCCACAAATGATACTGTGACAACTGGATATCCACAGGTAAAGGAATGAAGTTGGATCCTCTAATTATACCACACAAAAATTAACTCAAAGTGTATCAAAGACCTAAATGTAAAGCTAAAACTATAATCCTGGGAAAGAAACATTGAAGTAAATCTTCTAACCTTGAGTTAGGCAACACCATATAAACACACACTCGAAAAAAGGAAAAGTAGCTTTGACTTAATCAAAATTCAAAACACACTAGGCACAGTGGCTCACGCTCATAATCCCAGCACTTTGAGAGGCCAAGGTGGGAAGATTGCTTGAGCCCAGGAGTTTGAGACTAGCCTGGGCAACATGGTGAAACCCCGACTCTACAAAAAATTAGCCGGGTGCAGTGGTGCACACCTGTAGTCCCAGCTGCCCAGGAGGCCGAGGTGGGAGGATCCCCTGAGCCTGAGAGGTCGAGGCTGCAGTGAGCTGTGATCACTCCACTGTGCTCCAGCTGGGGCAACAGAGTGAGACTCTGTCTAAAAAACAAGCAAACAAAAAAACTAAAAACATTTGAGCTACTAACAATACCATCAAGAAAGTGGAAAGACAAACCACAGAATGGGAGAAAATATTGGCAAATCATATATCTGATAAGGAACTTATATCTAGAATACATAAATAATTTCACAACTCAATAATAAAAAGATGGCATAATTTTAAAATGCAAAAGATTTAAGTAGACATTTCTCCAAAGAAAATATACAAATGGCCAACAATTACATGAACAAAATGCTTAGCATCATTAGTCAGTAGGGAAATTAAAATAAAAACCACAAGAGATACCATTACACACCCACTGGGATAGCTAGAATAAAAAAGACAAGTAACAACAAGCATTGGTGGGGATGTGGAGAAATTGACACTTTCATACATTGCTGGGGAAATGCAAAATTGTACAGCCACTTTAGAAAACAGTCTGGCAGTTCCTCAAAAAAGTTAAACAGGGAGTTAACCATATAACCCAGCAATTCCATTCCTATGTATATACTCAAGATGAAAACATTTGTCCATACCAAAACTTATACATGGATGTTCATAGCAGCATTATTTATAATAGCCAACAAATGAAAATAATCCAAATGGCCATGAACTGATTAATGGAAAGACAGAGTATTCATGCAATGAAATATTATTTAGCAATAAAAAGGAATGAAGTAATGATGTGTGCCACAACATGAATGAGCCTTGAAAATCGTACATTAAGTGAAGGAAGCAAGCACAAAAGACCACATATTATATGATTCCATCTACGGGAATGTTCAGAATAGGCAAATCTATAGAGACAGAAGTAGAGTAGTAATTGCCGGAAGCTGGGGGATGGGAATGAGGAGTGACTGAAAACGAGTACAAGGTTTCTTTCTGGAGTGATGAAAATGTTCTAAAGTGACTATGGTGCTGGTTGCACAATTCTGTAATTATCCTAAAGACAATTGAGATGTATACTTTAAATGGGGGAATTATATGGTATGTGTATTATATTTTAACTAAGCTGTTAAAAAAAAAAAAAGCCAATGCTTCCCTAAGTCCAAAAGTGAGAGAAACTTTTGTTTCCTTCTTTCTTTCCAGTCTTGGCTCTCTCCTGCTTCTTCACCACCCACACTTCAAGTCAGCAGCCTCCAAGAATCACTCAGTTTACAGCCTTTGCTGCCATAATGTCAAACTCTGTAGAAATATGTTATACAAAGCAGAAATCAAAGAGTCATAGCATGTGAAGTCCGACACAAACTGGCAATTACACAGAGATTCAGAGGTCAGGCAGGGGACGAGGGTAAGAATAGGGTTGACTCTGTAACACATTTAAATTCACTTTGCCATCTAGCAAAGTGTAGCATCCTTTAGATTTTTAGCCAGAGGCTTTACTTCATTTATAGTCAGTTTTCTTTGTGTTTTGTTCATAATCCATATGTTGGTTTCTTTGCATATTTTTTTCTTATGTATGTTTGCTGAATCTTTGTTTCCTTGAAATATTTGCCCTCTTCTATTAAACATGTTTGATTTGAAATTTGCATACTTGTTTTCAACCTCTTGATTATATTCTCCAAGAGAAAAGTATATCTGGCCAATGATAAAAATCAATGAGCAAAACTAAAGGTGGCATCGCAATGACCAGATACCTGTCACACAGCACACATGCCTTGCTAGCTTGGACAAGTTGACATCTTAGGGTTACACTGAACTTCAGGAGTTTAATGTTTTTTATTCCCACTGCCTCATATAACGCCTGTTACTTCCTATGTGCTCCATATATATTTATGAGTGAATGAATCAATGAATGAGCTACCTAATAGCCTCTACCTAGCACTGGCACTTCCACTTTCTTCTATTTTCCATGGACCACTATCCCTTTTTTTTTTCCCCAAGTCTTTCTAACTTGAAGTCTCAGGAAATATTAACTATGTGTAGATTTTATAGCAATGTCATCTTTCTGTCTAGCAAGTAGAAAATCATTCCAGAAGAGAAAAACAGGACTACTACTCTGCTGTGTTTAAATATGGGACTCGTAATCTGTTGTTGATAGTTATCAGAGGTAGTACAGACTTTGCCAAAGAGCAGTGGAGTCACCTGAGACAGTGCAGGAGAAACTAAGACTGCCCATGGTCCCCTGAATTTTGATAGCCCTCTTTGCTTGTCCCACTATTAATCTATTTATACTAAATCTGGCAAGATGACAATTAAATCAAAAGTTGCCAGGAAAATAACCATATCTTTCAAGACTCTTCTGCTGAGTCACAAAAATTTCAGCCACTTTGCCTGTGAATTGCATTGCTAGTTGATTGAATCATCATGGGCCAAACATGCCAAAACAATTCAGAGACAAGGACAGTGCTGGCATGAAGTTTCCAAGAAATGCTGCAGAAACTAAAATTACTTGAATTTATTGGTAGCTGTCTTGCTGGGAAGTGTATTGAAAATTACATTGTACCTAAAAACCAAATATTTGGTGATTTTGGAAATCTAAATTAAAGATAGTAATGACAAGCCAGTGCCAGGATGTGATTTTTCTATTTCTCTTTGCCCTTGGAGTAACGTGTCCAATAGGTCATTTTCTAAGCTTGGAGAAAACCAGGATTCAGAATATTTCAAACCATTTAATCTCCTCTTGTGTATTAGTGGCCTAATATTACTGCCCTATTCTCCAGCTGCCATGTGCCTGCAAGCATAAATCAATACTGACTATGCTGGTAAGCAACCAGTGTTACTGAAGGGATTATGCACTTTGATTTGCCAAGAGGCTGCCTGCTCTAGTAAGGAGAGGAACCTTCTCAGTTCATTTTGGTTCAGCTCAAGAATCCAAGGGAAGTAAATTAGCTCTTCTAGACATCACTTTTTGTTTCTGTAAAATGTGAGTAGGAATCCTTTCTTCTCAGAAATATTCAGAATGATTAATATAGCATTTGTCCTTTAAGCTCTATCATCAACTGACATCTGTTAAGCACTTCTATATGGCTATTTTACCTTGAAAGGTTTATAGTGCCCTTGAAGGGGAGGCAAAATACACCTATAAAAAGATAAGCCACAGTGCAAAGTGGTGTATTATAAATACCAAAAAAGCAGTACAAATAGTGGGAAGAAAAGGTGATGGCAGAGGCTGCATTGGTATGGAAAGGCTACCAAGACACCAAGGACCTTCACTGTGCAGCAAAGGGGCAGACAAGGGTGGCACCACATGAAAGAGGCAGCATATTCAAAGGACTGTGGCTGAGAAAGAGGTCTAGAATAAAGGAAGTTATAAACGGGAACGTCCCATACACCTATGAAGTCCCATACACCTATTCTTATGTTTCACTCAGTTTCTAGACAGCATCATCTAGAAGCTAGATTTACCAATTCTGCCTGAATTTCTTTTTTTTTTTAACTTTTATTTTAGGTTCAGGGATACATGTGCAGGGTTGTTATATAGGTAAATCGCATGTCACAGAGGTTTGCTGTGTAGATTATTTGTCACCCAGATAATAAACAAAGTCCCAATAGGTAGTTTTTCAATCCTTTCCCTCCTCCCAGCCTCCACCTTCAAGTAGGCCCTGGTGTCTGTTCTGCCCTTCTTTGTGTCCGTGTGTACTTGATATTTAGCTCCTAAGTGAGCTAAATAAGTGAAAACATGCAGTATTTGGTTTGCTGTTCCTGTGTTAGTTCACTTAGCATTAATGGCTTCCAGCTCCATCCATGTTTCTGAAAAGGACATGATCTCATTCTTTTTTATGGCTACATAGTATTCCATGGTGTATATGTACCACATTTTCTTTATCCAGTCTACTGTTGATGGGCATTTAGGTTGATTCCATGTCTTTGTTATTGTGAATAGTGCTGCATTGAGCATACACATGCTTGCATCTTTATGATAGGATGATTTCTATTCCTTTGGGTATATACTCAGTAGTAGGATTGCTGGCTCAAATGATACTTCTGCTTTAAGTTCTTTGAGAAATCGCCACATGCTTTCCACAATGGCTGAACTAATTTACATTCCCACCAGCAGTGTATAAGCATTTCCTTTTCTCTACAATCTTGCCAACATCTGTTTTTTTTTTTTGTTTTTTTTATTTTTTGATAATAACCTTTCTGACTGGTATGAGATGGTGTCTCATGATTTTGATTTGCATTTCTCTAATGATTTTACATGTTTCCATATGCTTGTTGGCTGCATGTGTATCTACTTTTGAAAAGTGTCTGTTCATGTCCTTTGCCCACATTTTAATGAGCTTGTTTGTTTTTTGCTTAATTTATGTTCCTTATAGATTCTGGATAATAGACCTTTGTCAGATGCATAGTTTGCAAATATTCTCTCCCATTCTAGGTTGTCTGTTTACTCTGTTGATAGTTTCTTTTTCTGTGCAGAAGCTCTTTAGTTTAATTTGGTACCATTTGTTAATTTTTGTTTTTGTTGTAGTTGCTTTTGGTGTTTTCATAATAAAATCTTTGCCGGGGCCTATGTCCAGAAGTATTGTCTAGGTTATCTTCCAGGGTTTTTATAGTTTTATATTTTACATTTAATTCTTTAATCCATCTTGAGTTGAATTTTGTACATAAAGTCAAGAAGGAGGCCAGGCGAGGTGCCTCACGCCTGTAATCCCTGCACTTTGGGAGGCCGAGGCGGGTGGATCACGAGGTCAGGAGTTCAAGACCAGCCTGGCCAAGATGGTGAAACCCGTCTCTACTAAAAATACAAAAAATTAGCCGGCATGGTGGCACGTGCCTGTAATCCCAGCTACTCAGGAGGCTGAGGCAGAGAATTGCTTAAACCTGGGGGACGGAGGTTGCAGTGAGCTGAGATCGCACCACTGCACCCCCGCCTGGGCATCAGCATGAGACTCCGTCTAAAAAAAAAGAGGCGGTCCAGCTTCAATCTTCTGCATAAGGGAAGCCAGGACTGCTGGGCCGGATACTCTAGCAGGCATTGCCCACCTGGCTACCAGTGTCCAGTGGATGGAGCACACGCCCTACCATCCAAGTGCGTCCTGGGACAACAGAAGGCCGCAGCCTCCAGTTGAGTTCACCCAGAAGTGGGACTGCTGGACTGGAAGCTCTAGCAGGCATTGCCCACCTGGCTACTAGTGGTGGGGGTAGGTAGGGGCATACACCCTGCCATAGGGTGCTTCTTGGAACAGCAGGAAACTGCGGCTGCCAGCCAAAGTCGTACTGAAGCAGGACTGATAGGCCAGAAGCTGGAGTGAAGCCGCATTTAGTGAGGGTGTGGAATAATCTTAGTGCTCCCAGGTGCCACAACTGTGTCCTCTGTTGAGGCTGTGGCACTGGTTCTGGTCTGCTGTAGGACCTAAGGCTTGTACAGGTCCCCCTGGACTCAAGAGTTGCCCCCACAGAATATCCAGCTGGCTCTCTGCCTCAGTCTAGAAGCACAGTGGGGGTTTGCAAGGAGGGTGAGAGGGATTCTCCCATTCCCATTCTTGCTCAAGTTCCTGTGGAGAGTGTGAATCCCCTAGGTGGCTGTCCCTCACTCCCCTTTTCCCATGATGGAGAGGTTTTCCTGGCTCCCCACAGAGCCCAGACAGGCTGGGGCCCAGTATTGAATACTTCAATACTCACATCAAATCCTAATTCCTACAGCTAGCTTTAATAGTTCTTTGCTCTGAATTCTAGTAGCACTGAGAGTCTATATCTAACAATTGCACACTTAAATTTATTTTATCCTATATGTAAATCTTATTTAAAAGCTATTGTAAGCTTTTCACACAACCTATTTCCTCTTTTCCTTAGTACCTAACAAGAAGAATTTTTTAAAACCTCATTTAAATATATGGACCAGGTCGTTAGTTAAAGTGTTAGAATGCAGGGGATCTGTTGTTATGTATTTATGACCCTCACTGCTGGCATCTCATGTTAGTATAAGAGACTGTAGAATAGAGGTGAAATAAATTCTTATCTTCATTTGACACAAAAAGGAATTGCATTGCAAAAAGATAGTGATATGCCTTCTTTTGAGAAGTGTCGGTTCATATCCTTTGCCCACTTTTTGATGGGGTTGTTTTTTTCTTGTAAATTTGTTTGAGTTCATTGTAGATTCTGGATATTAGCCCTTTGTCAGATGCATTTATGCAGCCAAAAAACACATGAAAAAATGCTCATCATCACTGGCCATCAGAGAAATGCAAATCCAAACCACAATGAGATACCATCTCACACCAGTTAGAATGGCGATCATTAAAAGGTCAGGAAACAGCAGGTGCTGGAGAGGACGTAGAGAAATAGAAATACTTTTATGCTGTTGGTGGGACTGTAAACTAGTTCAACCATTGTGGAAGTCAGTGTGGCGATTCCTCAGGGATCTAGAACTAGAAATACCATTTGACCCAACCATCCCATTACTGAGCATATACCCAAAGGATTATAAATCAAGCTGCTATAAAGACACATGCACACATATGTTTATTGCGGCACTATTCACAATAGCAAAGACTTGGAACCAACCCCAATGTCCATCAGTGATAGACTGGATTAAGAAAATGTGGCACATATACACCATGGAATACTATGCAGCCATAAAAAATGATGAGTTCATGTCCTTTGTAGGGACATGGATGAAGCTGGAAACCATCATTCTCAGCAAACTATCACAAGGACAAAAAACCAAACACCACATGTTCTCACTCATAGGTGGGAATTGAACAATGAGAAGACATGGACACAGGAAGGGGAACATCACACACCGGGGACTGTTGTGGGGTGAGGGGAGAGGGGAGGGAAAGCATTAGGAGATATACCTAATGCTAAATAATGAGTTAATGGGTGCAGCACACCAACATGGCACATGTATACATATGTAACAAACCTGCACGTTGTGCACATGTACCCTAAAACTTAAAGTATAATAAAAGAAAAGATAGTGATATGCCTTTAAATACTTAAAGACATCATTCAGAAGTTAGACCTCCCAAATTCAATCTTGTCTTTCTACTAGTTATTCCCTTTCCAAAGCTACTTTGTTATCAAATAATTTTTTCTAACTTAGTTCATATTTCTCAAAGTACGTTCAACAGAACTGTAGTTCCACAGCATGCTAATAAGTGTCCCACAGTGAAGGAGTTCCATAGTAAATAAATTTGGGACAGGCGGAGTTAAATTTTAGTGAGTTTCTTTATAGCAGGACTTCTCAGAACCCTTAATATGGCACTGACCGTAGTTAATCAAACTTACTAGTTGCAGAACCCTTTTTTTTCCCACAGAGACTCTGTGAATGTACTTTGGGAAATAGTGCTGTTCCATTCCTCCCCCTCCTTACTCACCTCATTTTTCCTGCTTTGTCTGTTCCTTCTTTGGTTTTCTAGCTAGGTAACATTGTACAGTAAAGTGATCTTGCCTTTTTAAGATGCTTTGAGATGGGAATACCTGTCAGAAAGAATCCCCTGTTGCAATTATATCCAGTACCACAAACACGGCCAAAGCTTCCCTAACAGTGTAAATTTTAAGGCAACTTATTAGGTAGCACGTGGTATCCATTTGAACATAGGCAACTTTTCTAAAAAATATTTTGAGTTAATATGCTATCATTTACCGATTTGAATCTTTATTGGGAATTCAGGTTATTTCTTCTTTTTGCTCTTGCAGGTGACTCTATAATAAACATTTTCATCCAGTATTAACTATGAATATAACTATAATAGAATGGAAATTGAATAGATATTTGCATCTGTGGATTGTCTCTCTCTTCTTCCTTTTATGGGATGCTCTAGAGCCTTCACTGGGGAGCTCCCTGCCTGTCTTCCTCTGATAATACCTGGCTTCTTTCAGGTCTGGAAAGAGATGTCTTGCTTATTGTTATAAACATAAATTGTTGCACTGAACTTGTCCTGTTGTCATAAAGAGTGTAGCTTTAAAGCAAATGGTAACATGACCCTGCTTTGCTCAATTTCAGGCAACTTGAATTTTCTAACTCGTAATCTCTGCCTGTTTCTCCTTGCTTCGTAATCTTCGTAAACGCTCCCATCACTGTCAAGAGTTAGATCTTCTTAACGATGTCTCCCTGTTTCAAATGTAGTATGTCCTGAACTCCATGTGTTACTTTTTCTCCTCTTCTACCTGCTTTACCATTTTTCTCTTTTCCTCCTCCCCATTAAAGACATCACTACTCAGTCACTCAAACTAAGAAACCTAAGCTTTATTTGAAACAAATTTACAAGAAAAAAAACAAACAACTCCATCAAAAAGTGGGTGAAGGATATGAACAGACACTTCTCAAAGGAAGACATTTATGCAGCCAAAAGACACATGAAGAAATGCTCATCATTACTGGCCTCAGAGAAATGCAAATCAAAACCACAATGAGATACCATCCCACACCAATTAGAATAGCGATCATTAAAAAGTCAGGAAACAACAGGTGCTGGAGAGGATGTGGAGAAATAGGAACACCTTTACACTGTTGGTGGGACTGTAAACTGGTTCAACCATTGTGGAAGTCAGTGTGGCGATTCCTCGGAGATCTAGAACTAGAAATACCATTTGACCCAGCCATCCCATTACTGGATATATACCGAAAGGATTATAAATCATGCTGCTATAAAGACACATGCACATGTATGTTTACTGTGGCACTATTCACAATAGCAAACACTTGGAACCAAGCCAAATGTCCAATAATGATAGACTGGATTAAGAAAATGTGGCACATATACACCATGGAATACTATGCAGCCATAAAAAATGATGAGTTCATGTCCTTTGTAGGGACATGGATGAAACTGGAAACCATCATTCTCAGCAAACTATCTCAAGGACAAAAAACCAAACACTGCATGTTCTCACTCATAGGTGGGAATTGAACAATGAGAACACATGGACACAGGAAGGGGAACATTACACACCGGGGCCTGTTGTGGGGTGAGGGGAGAGGAGAGGGATAGCATTAGGAGATATACCTAATGTTAAATGACGAGTTAATGGGTACAGCACACCAACATGGCACATGTATACATATGTAACTAACCTGCACGTTGTGTACATGTACCCTAAAACTTAAAGTATAATAAAAAAAAAAAAGAAACCTGAGATTTATTCTTGATTCTTCCTTTTCTCCCATTTTACTCATTTCCCTGGACATAGGGTGCATTATCAAGTGATGTCAACTCCATGCCCTACCATACCTCATCATCCCCATAACTTAGACACTTTTGATCACTTCCCTTTGCCTAAATGACCAAAATCAAACATTCTTCTCCTGGATAAAATCCGACCTTCCTGACTCCAATCTACTTCAATAGCCTTTTCTACTTTTTCTCTCTCATCTATTCTTCAATCATACCTTCCCCCAAATTCCTTGCCATTTCATATCATTTTATCTTTGCAATTACTGTTCCTCCATCATCAATACTCTTCTTGGCCTGGTGAATACCATTAGGAAGCCACGTTAGTTGTGTAACACTAAAATAAAGCTATCACCTCCTTAGTTTTGTTTTTAACACTACAAAGTTGTTTTGCTAAGTTGAGTAAAATTATAAACATCTTAGGGAAAGAATCTTGTTAAAAACAAGACATATAGATTTAAGTTATTTATTTATAATTTTATTTCAGTGATTAAAAGAATGTGGTATTTATTAAGGTTTGCTTTATAGCATCTTTGTGGCCAATATTTGTAAATGCTCCATGGATGCTTGAAAGAATGTGTATTCTCTAGTAAATGAATGCAATGTTGCATACCCAGTGGATAAAACATACCAGTTGTGCTCTTCAAATCTACTACATTTTTACTAATTTTTTAAAATCTTCTTTTATCCATTACTGAAAGAAGAGTGTTAAAATCTCCCTCTGTGATTATGGTGTATCAATTTACCCTTATAATAGTTTCAGTTTTTACTTTGTGTAGTTGTGTGTTTTGAGACTATGTTATTGGTTACGTACAAGTTTAGAAATGTTATGTCTTCTTGGTGAATTATTCTTTTATCAGTGTGTAGTGACCCTTTTTATTCCTATTAATGCTTTTTCACTTGATAGCTTTTACTGGACCAGTTTTCCTTTTCAGTATTTGCTCAGTATGTGTTTTTCCATTGCTTGACTTTGAACTTTCTGTATCCTCATATTTTAAATTTATCTCTTATAGGCAGCATATAGTTGGATTTGCTTATTAATACAATCTGAGAACCTCTATCTTTTAACTGATGAATTTAGATCATTGCTGTCATATTTTCCTTTTTAACATCTTATTGTGCTATTTATCCTACCTTTTATTTACTTCTCTTGTTTTGTTTTTATCTTTTATTTTTTATATTTTGGTTTTAAAATGTTAGCATTACAGCTATGAATGTATGGAATGCAGATATAATTCTTTTGGTTTTATATAGTGGCTGTCAGTTCCATTGCTTCCTACCTATCTAACAAATTTACAGACAATTTGCTTCTGGTTAAGAGGGCAGAGTCCCAAGTCTTAAAACACTTGTTTTTGCTTTTGACATTATTTAATTGACTGATAGAGATGTCAAATATATATAATAATCACCACTTGGCTGTTCACATACTGTACCCTGAAAACAAATTCACTGATGTGCCAGGTCTACTGACTTAATGAGCAAAGTTAGTCCCTTCATAAGTGCTGCCAGAATGAGAGTGCTTTGGTGATGACATTATGACCTAGTCAAAGTGAACATAAAACCTAAATTCACACTTTTTCTTTAAAACGTGACAACCTAAGTAAACCTAGATTTTTTAAAGGGAATGGCAGGGAAAATGGAATAATGAAACAACTTACACATTAAGAGTACAACTTTACTTTCCAGCAACACCAAACTGCCCTGTAGTTCCTTGCGTGGATGGTGCTATTTTCTTCCTTCATGTCTTTCCTTCTACTGCCTCCTCCCCTGCTGGGATAGCCTTGTCTTTTTCCCTCTGCTTTTTTAAATAAACTTTTGGGGGAATAATTTTAGATTTACAGAAAAGTTGCAAAGACAGTATTTGAGAGTGCCTGTGTGCCCTTACTCAGTTTCTCCTAATGTTAACATCTGGTTTTTATTACAGTGAAACATTTGTCACAACAAGAAATTAACAATGATACATTACTATTAACTAAACTGTAGACTTTATTTGAATTTCACTAGTTTTTCTTCTAATGCCGTTTTTCTGTTTTAAGACCCAGTTGAGGATACCTCGTTGCATTCAATCATCATATCTTCTTAGTCTCCCTGTCTTCTATTTGATTGTTTTTTAAATCCCCTTTCCCCTCTTTTCCCAGCAAATGGTTGTTTTACATTCTCTTTCTATTCTTTTAAAAGGGGTTTTACATTCGATTTCTAGTCTTTTAGAAGTTACCAAGACACTGTTTCTTACGGTGTGGAGAGAGAGTAACATACGCGGTTTTTGCTGTAGTACTATAAATGGATACAACTTCTGAGAAGGGAATTTAATGTGCATGTCTTTTGATCCAGCAGCTCCACTCCAGGGACTCAGTCCTACAGATTTATATACTTACATGCATTTACCAAATTATTCACTGTGTCATTTTCTATAGTTGTTTAATAAGATACTAATAAAGAGGTGTTTTATATATGGATAAGAAATAATGCCCAATATATAGTTAAATGAATGGGGATAGGGGGTGAAAAATGTAAAACTGTATTTTATTTTAGTATGCCATGATAAAAAGGTTTCCTTATCATCTCCCTATACCAGGGGGTAGATTTGTTTTCTGGCCTACCCTTTCACCAAGGTTCAGCTCTTGAAGAGCCCTGTCTTCACACAGAAGTCTCAGTTCTAACCTCGCTCCATAGACAAGTCTAAGTAATTGTCTCACAGTATCCATGTAGGCTTGTAAACCCAAGCCTCAGATCCTCTCTGTCCTCTAGGACCACTAAAGGAATTTTCATGTCACTATCTCATTCCAATAACGACTTTTTAATTCAATGTCAAATGTGTCAACAATTCTTTCACCTAGAAATATGAAAATTTAATAAAGAATAATGTCTGCAAAGAACTTAGCCCAATACCTGACACATCAACTGCTCAGTAAGGATTAATTTGTCATTGTTGTTTTGTTATAATTTTCTGACTGTTGTTAGACTTGTTAATATTTATATTGCCATTTCTCAAACTTTCTTATACTTCTTTTAATGAACATAAAAATATGATATCCTATATAGTATTATTTCAAATTATAAAATAAAGCAGTTTTATGTCTAAAATAAAATAGGCTGGGTGCGGTGGCTCATGCCTATAATCCCAGCACTTTGGGAGGCCACAGTGGGTGCATCACTTCAGCCCAGGAGTTTGAGACCAACCTGGACAACATGGCAAAACCCCATCTCTACTAAAAAAAATATATATATATGTATGTGTATTTATATATATATATATACATACACACACACACACACACAGAAATATATATATACACAGACATATATATACACATATATACACATCTATGTATATATACACATAGATGTATATACATATACTTACATATACATATATGTATATATACATATACTTACATATACATATATATGTATATATACACACTTACATATACACATATATGTATATACACACACACACACACACACACAGATTAGCTGGACATGGAAGCATGCATCTGTAGTCCCAGCTACTTGGGAGACTGAGGTGGGAGGATCGCTTGAGCACAGGAGGTTGAGGCTGCAGTGAGTGGAGATTGCACCACTGCACTCCAGCCTGGGCAACAGAGTGAGACCTTGTCTCAAATAAATAAGAGCAGTGATAATTCTCAATATGCTTTTTGAAACTACACATATATTTATTTGTTCCTTCCTCCTTTTCTCCCCAAGAAGATTCTGATGTACATCCTTCCAATGAAAGAATACTTGTACCCTACTTGAAATCCATTTATTTAGTATGTTTCCAATTTTGTACTGTTGATTTTATTTTTAAATTTTTTCCTGAGAATTGAGTAGTATGTATCTTCGTACATATAGCATTTTTAGTCTAGTAGATTATTCCCTTCAGGTAAATGTTTATGAGTGAAATCATTGTGGTAGAGGGTAGAAATATTTTTGTGATTCACAAGAGATAAGGTAATATTTCTTTCAAAATGATTTGACATCGTGCTATTTGCAGTGGAGGAGTATACTGATTTTACCAAAACTTTGCAGAGGAGTTAATATTTTTAATTTATTTGCTAATTATTAGGTGTAAAATAGCAACTTCTCATTGCTTTGTTGTCTATTTCCCTGATTACTAGCAAATGCAAACTAGATGTTTATATAACATACATTTCTAATACCTTTTATTAATTTAATGCATACTGGCCAGGCATAAATCTCAAAAATCCTCTTTTAGGTGCTGAAAAGAATTTGGAGCTTAAAAAAACCAAAATAGGAGAGAAATTAAACAGAAAGTGGCTGTGTTTATAAACAAGCAGTCTTGAAACATAAGACCACTGTGATAATTGGAATAGTCTGTATTCCAAAATGTCCTGCTTAATAGATGCCAAGTTCACCAACTAGCTGGGAAAAGACAGAGCAGTGTGTTTACCCCTAAGGTGGTCAGACAAGGCAAATCTGAATTGCTAGGCTCCACAATTACTCTCTACCCAAAAACTTATGCCCCAGTCCATCTGAGTGTTTGCATTAGGGATTCTGTCCTTCTGAAGTGTTACAGGACTCTTGCTTTAAAACAAACAAACAAACAAAAAACAGGCTTTCACTAGGTCTGAGAACCTTCTGTCTTTATAAATGTATTTAATAATAAATCAGAAACACATGTTCTTTTTCCAAACACCATTTTAATTCAAAAAAGCCCTTTTCATTAGATGATATATACACAAAGGCTACAGATTACAAAGGCAAAATTTTTAATTTTAAACTATACAAGGATGCTTGGGGAAAAATCTTAACAGGATAGTAATCAGAGATGCTAACCCTTCTGGCTTGCTCTGTTTGCAATCTACCATTCATCAGGAATATTGTCTAGGGAGAGCCTGAAATGGTTTCATAATTTGTAACCACAAAGGGATAACTCAGACTTTTATCTTTTATAAACTGCACTCATAACTTGGTGGTTTACTCACTTTCCCAAAGTCTAAGTGTATATGGTCCGATTTAAAACAAGCCGAATGAGTCTTTGTGTTTTGTTGTTTTGTTTTTCCACTGTATTTTCTGAGTAGTGGTCTCTCAGTGACTGTTAGCTATTGAAATCAGTTAACCCTCATACCTTCATCTGCCTGTTGGGCTCTTTCTACATTTTCAATGAATTAGAGCAGAGCCTGGCGACCAAGGAACAGGCAGCTGTGGTTTTTGGCATGGGATGGAGGCAGGGGTATAGATCAGAGAAGATGAATCTCAGACATACTGAACACAGATGCTATTGCTGCTACACATTTTCAGTGCTAGTGACTCACATATATAACCACTAATCTGTGAAGAGAGAGTGAGTATATTGCAAACCCTCACATGAAAGTACCTCCTCAGTGCCTTAGCCGTCAGCCTCACCTTGTTGCTTTAGTTACTGAAGGATAATGAATACGTGAGATGCCTAGCAAGAGAGTTCCCTCTGCCCAGTTAGGGTTCATAGTAGCTTGTAAGAAGTTATTTGAAATGCTAGGGATGTGTTAAATGAGATACACAGCTCATTGTGCAATAATAATAACATTTTCCACAAAAATGACCCATGTAGCCCACCAGCTGCATGACCTATCTCCAAAACAGCCCAGTACTAGATATTTCCTGAGGAAGATACTTGTACCCCATAAGGACACAATTATGAAACACTGTATGTATCATAAGAAGAAAGGTTATGTGCTCTCTCCAGCTGATAATCAGCTTGGCTTCTAGTCCAGGGCATTTTATTTGTTTTTGAGATTATCCATAACTAGATACAGTGACACTCAAATACACAACAAAGTTTTTGTAGTTTAAAATGATTAAGAAGCTTCTTGAATAAACTGTCCCTTGCCTTTGGCTCTGCCTATAAAAATATAATCATTATATACTTGTTCTTATGGTCTACACAAAAAACATTTCCCCCCATACTTTAAGGCCCACCTTTCCTGTAGAAAGCCTTTTGTGATCAATTGTGGACACACAGCCAACCCTTTGAACTTTTCCACACATTGCATTTTCCTAGAGCAGTGTAGAGTGGCAGTCATAGTATTCCCTATATCTTCTAGGACTTACTATTCAAGTACCTAGAACATGCCAGGTAGTGGGATCCAGCAAAAAAAAAGAACAGAAGTTGTACATGTTTAAAAGAGTCCCCATCTTCCCTGGCTATTCCATTAGTGAATTCTCCATGAAGCTCTTACTGACTTATCATGGTGAGTTCACTGGCCATTTCTCAATACTTCTGGATCTCTGCTCAGTCATCTTTCACCTTTTCCTTCATCTCCCTTGCCTTTACCCAGTTTCATCTCTTCATCTTGATGCTCTTAATTGGCTGGGTAATTCGTAAGAGTTTCCCCAAACCAAAGAGAAGACAGATAAAAGAATTTAGTCACAGAGTATTTATGATTTTCAGATATAATGTCAATCAAATAGAACATGATTTTAAATATCTTCTGGGCCCAAACCCTGAGCTGAGTATAGTGACAATTCAGAAGAAATTAGTTCTACCCTTGGGTAATTTTAAAGTTAATTATTCTTAGAGGATTATTCATTCATTCACTTATTCAC